>NC_142064.1:231361536-231683827 GCF_059756535.1 Pantherophis guttatus
AATTCTCTGGTACCTCTCCTCCTCATCTCTCCACACTCATGTTTGGTAATCTGCTCCCTTTTTTACACATTGCTCAGATCAAGACCCATTATTTGTTTGTTTTTTCCATTAGTGGCCATGCTAGCCACTTTCACATAAGCTTAATTGGTCATTCTCTTCCAATCCATACCTTCTCTCTCTCTCTCTCTCTCTCTCTCTCTCTCTCTCTCTCTCTCTCTCTCTCTCTTAAATCCACTTCTCTTCTTTTGGTTCTCTCTGTCCAGGAGATTCTTTCTTTGTTGAAAAACTTCTGAATATCTCCACTCTTTCCCTTGAATAGCTTCTGCTGTTTGGTTTCCTTTTCTATCTCCTTTTCTTTCCTCTCCAGTTTTACTTCTCTCCAGACTGGTTCCATTCCTGAAAATAAGTCTTCCTACTTTACTAAAAAAAAATGTCTTGTCTACCGTACTCTCTCCAAATTTTAATTCTACCTGCAATATTCACATTTTAATTGCAATCATAAAATATAGTGAGATACAGTTTTCTTGGAGTTCATTTTTTTAACCAGGTACTTTTTATTAATCCATTTTCAAACATGCAATCATAAAATAATGTAAAATAAAAAAGAACCATTTACCATGCACAAAAATAAAAGGAAAGAAACAATAAAGGGAAAGAAAATATTGCAGAAAAAAATCATATAAAGCAAGCACGTACAAAGAAGCTGTAATGACAATTATCTCCTGAGTTCACATTGATCTTGCAATTTAAAAAAAAAATTAAAGATAAAAAACATTAATAAAAATGAAAAATAAAATAATAATAAAGGAAGGATAAATATATATGTTAAGAAATGATGATAAACTTTGAAGATGATGGCACAAAAGTTATACCCAGATGATACATGGATTGATTGATAATGTACAGGAATATTAGAAGAGGAATAATTGTAAAGCAAAAAATGAAGATGTATGTAAATAGAAATCGGGTCTGCTCGAATACCATCCTAGATTGAATTAAAAAAGGAAACAACAAGGGAATGGGAAAGAGAGGAGGAGTAGAGAGGGAAAAGTAGGGGAGTTGGAAGGTGAGAAGAGAAGAGAAGAAAAGAAGAATGGGAAAAGGAGAGGAAGAAGGAAGGGAAAAGAAGAGTAGGAGAGAGGGTTAGAAGGGGAGGAAGAAGAGAGGGGAAAGAGGAGAGGAAGTAGAAAAGGAAAGGAGAGGAGGAATGAGGAAAGTAGAAAGAAAAGAGGAGAAAGAAGGAAAGAGAAAAAGGAAAGATTGTGTAAAACCAAGGAAGGAAATGGCAAAAGAGCAGACTCAAACAATTTATTAATTAGCTAATAGAAGTTAAAGAATAAGACAAATGGACCATGTATAAGGATGGATAAAAGACTGTACATTTAAATATGTTGATAAAAAATAAAAATATTTTTTTTCAAAAAAAGTAATGTTTTAATAAATATTAAAAAATATTTCAATATTGATACAACCTGTCCAATATTTTTCCCCAAAAGGAAAGATGCGACATTTTCCAGTTAACTGAATAATTGTTTTCTCAAAAATTTCTAAATCACAAATCTCTAAAATCCAAGCCTTTATATCTGGAATTATAGTATTTTCCATCTCCTAAGGATTATTCTTTTTGCTACTGTTAGAGCACAAACACAAATAAACTTAGTTCTATATATTTAATTGTTTAAACTCATGTTAATTGTTTAATTTGAAGTACTTGGTACATGGGATTTGCCCCCACCCTCTGCAACATCTTGCAGCCTGAGGTGAGGCTGGCCCCCCATTCTCTGGTGTTCTGGAACAGCATTTTAAGACCTGGCTCTATCAATTAACATGGGAATCCAAGAGTGGTACACAACCTAGGATGGCTGATACCTTGAGGGCACTCAATCCATTTTTTAAACTTGTGTCTATTTCTGTAAAGATTTCATGGTATTTTTACTTGTAAACTGCTCAGAGTCACTTAGCTTTATTTATTCAATTCATAGATAAAATTCAGGGCAATATATGTCTTTAAAAACCAGAGTCCTCTCAATAATTCTCACAGAATAACACAGTTGAAAGGGACCTTGGAGGTATTTCAGTCCTACCCCTTGCTCAAGCAAGACACCTATACAATTCCAAACAAATGGCTGTCCAGTCTCTCCTTAAAAGCCTCCAGCGATGGAGCACCCACAACTTCTAAAGGCAAGACATTCCACTGGTTAATTGTTCTCACTGTTAGGGTATTTCTCCTTATTTCCAGGTTGCTTCTCTCCTTGATTAGTTTCCATCCATTGTTTCTTGTCTTGCTTCTGTTGCTTTGGAAAATAGGTTGACCCCTCTTCTTTGTGGCAGCACCTCTAATATTGGAACACTGCTATCATGTCTTTCCTAGACCTTCTTTTCACTAGACTAGACATAGCCAATTACTATAATCATCCTTCATATGTTTTAGCCTCCAGCTCCAAAACCAATCTTTGTTGCACTTTTCTGTACTCTTTCCACAATCTACTTCTTTTTGATCAAAACTGGATGCAGTATTCTAAGTGTGGTCTTACCAAGGCTTTATGTGTTTTCTGTCAACGTAATGTATAGCATTACTCCAAAAAGGATATGATGAAAAGTAGGATGATAACATATCAGTTGTCATGCCCTCAAATTTCTTGCAACACCAGCATAAATAATCATTAATCAACTCTTTACAAAATGTTCTAAATTACATCCAGTGGAAAGACAAAAAATCTTTTGATGTATTACTTTTAACTTAAACTCAATATATATATTAAGTTGTCAAGATATGATTCAACTTTATATGCTTCCATTTTTGTGTTGATGGTACAGAAAATTCTGTTTGCAGTTGCTGAAAAGATTCTAAGTAATCATTACATAATAATTGATCTAGTGTAATTTTGCCCCTTTGCACTCATTCTTCTCAATAAAAGGTTTTACTCCCAATTCTGAGTACAAATAGCCAAATAGTTAAGTTCTGGTATGTCTAAGGTCCTGACATTTTTTGACAACCTTTTTCCCTTTTCTCTGTTTTGAAACAAATAAGTAAAAACTCAGTCTTGTTAGGTTTCCAAACATTAATTTAATAGATGTCCTAATAGTATGAATCCAGTCAGAAAGCACACAACTAAACTGATTTAGCACCATTAGGATTCTTTTACCTATAAATAATATATAATTCCACACATTTTGGAAAGACAAGCTGTTTAAATCTGCATGTTTACTGATTCAGCTTCTGCTCCAGAGTAAATGTTGCAAGGGCAATTGTATGGCAATTTCTTTGGAGCTGCAATAGAATTTCCCATAGTCAGGAACACTCATCTCATTGTGCCTTCCAGAAAATGGTGTTCCGTGTTGCCTCAGCTTCTCCCACCCAGCCTATCCTACAAAATAGACAACAAAGTTTTATGCACTCCCAAAATGGTCAATTTATTCCTTTGTATTCTTCCTTCAGTACAAAAACTATAATCAGCTGAACATGAGATGGAGTGGCAGTGGGACAGATTAACGGAGGCTCTAGTTTAGGTAACTCCATTACTCAGTTGTGTCCAACCTGGCAAGTTTAAGACTTGTGAACTTCAACTTCCAGAATTCCTATGATCTAGATCAGGGGCCTCCAAACTTGGCAACTTTAAGACTTATGGACTTCAACCCCCAGAATTCCCCAGCCAACATAACTAGCTGAGGAATTCTGGGAGTTGAAGTCCACAAGTCTTAAAGATAACAAGTTTGCATTTGCCTGCTCTAGATCAGAGAATGCTGGAGAATTCAAGGAAAGGATAGGCTACCATCAGTACCACAGTATGAAAATAATGATGATGATAATGATGATGATGATGATGATGATGATGATGATGATGATGATGAAGGGCAAAAATGACATGAAAAGGTTTCCAATTACTTGGCTTGGGAAGTCTCAAGATTCCCTGAAAATGATTTTTAAGCTGTTTTGAATATGTTAAATAAGATTATTCTATATGAAAGATAAATCCAGCCAAAAGCCAAAAACAGTTCCCTTTTTCATTAAAACTTATTTTAAAATGGTCCGGTCTGGCCCTATTTCAGAAAATGCAGGAATTTTAGTATCATCATATTAAGTCCTTGTCATTGCCAACCTTAATTAAAATTCATAAAATATCACATTCACAGTAATACAGTATTTAGGACAACAGCTTCTGCTTTCTCTTAAAATATTCAATATTTTTTTCCTAAAAATAATAACCAGTGACTGTAGAGTTGACTTGGCTACATAAAAAGCTCAGACTCCTTCAGTCTAGATATGTACTTAAAAATTTTCATCACTGCTTGTGACAGGATTGGATAATTGGATGTTCAGAAATTAATTGTGTAGGATAGTTGTGTGTCATGCTTTTAAATAGGCAATTAATAATTCAGAACATGTGCACTGTATCTTATCAGCTGTGCAAACCATAGGCACTTGCTTATAGAAGTATCTTAGTTTGAAAAATTAATTTAAACTTGCTGATTTTTATTTTTAATCAGTTGCACATATGGAATATGAAGGCAATATGCATTCATGCAGAGTGTTTGCCAAGATGATTATGTTTCCAAATCAGATTTTGTCCAAATAAGCAATACTTTTTAAAAGTTGACTTATTTCTTAACCAGCCTACGTAGTACATCTTTCTGTTTTTCTCTGTTCTTCCAGAGCAAGCTTCTCTACCCTGAAATCCTCCAGGTAAAGTTAATTTTGCAGTATTTTTAACAAGCAAACTTCCCAGTTTTCCATATTCCACTTAGCCTTAGACATTCTGCAAGTTGAAGTTTTAACTCGCCTGTTAAACCTGCATGTACTAGGTTGGTTTGTATATTTATTTAGAATATTGTGTGCTGCCCATCTTCTTAACAGTTCAGAACAGGTTGCAGAAATAGAATTAAAACATAAGTTAAAACACTATTAAAAGAAATAACCCCTTTATATTTTAAAGCAATTAAAATGTTAACCAATTAAGTAAAACAATTGAAATGGTTAATAAGTCGGAGTAAACATGCTTATTTTAAGCTCCCTCCTAAACCTAAAATAAAAGAAGGGACATGCATCATGCATGTGTAGGATTTATGTGGCCACTCATCTCAGTGTAGTGAATCTGGGAGACTAAAAATACAGAAAGCATAAAATAACATAGTACAAATAAACAATAAACCATTCAGGGCTTAATAAGTGATAATCAGTACCTTGATTTGCACCCAAAAAGCTACTATTACATTCTGCAGTTCATGAAACAGAGGTGTTATATGGATGCCCCAACTACACATATTATAGCATTCTGGATTAGTTACAGGTTCCCAAATGCTCTTCAAGGATAGCTCCATGTAGAGTGTGTTGCAATAGTCCAAATGTGGTGCTAGTAAAGCATGAATGACTAAGCAAGTTTTCTGCTCCAGTCTATACCCAGGTTGCATTTTTTTTCCACAATGTGAAAAAAATGTAGAATGTAGAAATCAGAGTTAACTGATTTGCCAAGTATACACATTGCAGAACACACAACAGTTACGTTAGTAATATAAGTAATGTGCAGTCTGTGCTGAAACAGGGAGTCTTGTAAGTAGCTGGGTCCTATGTCATGCAAGGATATGTACAACTTTAAGCCAGTTGAATTGGTCTCTGAAGGCAATCCAGAACCAGTGAAGTTATTGAATATTGGGGAATTATATGAGACTTGCTTCATTCTGGGTCAGCTGCAGTTTCTGAACCATTTTCAGGATCCAATGCACAAAAAATGAATTATTAGTCACCCAGTTTGAGGATTGAAGTGCAGATATGTCTTCTTCAGATAGGATGTAGTTGGATATCCAATGTTAAAACTGGAGCCAGGAAATCATCACAGCTGGGAACACAGTTCTTAAGGAGAACTGTAACTTCATACAGAGTAGGCATTTCATCAAAATCCTGAGACCAGCCCTCAGAATCCCTTTTCTCTGCTTTAAGTTGTAGTTGTTTTTCCACAATTGGAGACATTCAGAGACCTGTTTGTGGCAGCTAGTTCAAAATTAGAGAATAATCTTTCCCAATGGTTTCAAGTAGAGTTCAAGCAACATGAGCAACAAGATAGAAACTTGTAGGGCCCTACATGATAATTCCAGGAGAATCAAGAGAAGTCAGAGAGATAGAAAGATAATGGCTAAAAATGGATAGTTCCAGTTCCCAATTCCATCAACTACTTCAACAAGATATGTTGCACAATATCAAACACTACTAAGATCTCCATATATAGAGCAGTGGTGAACTCCAAATATTTTTACTACCGTTTCTGTGGGCGTGGCTTAGTGGGCATGGCAGGGAAAGGATACTGCAAAATCTCCATTCCCACCCTACTCCAGGGGAAGGATAATGCAAAATCCCCATTCCCTCACTACTCCTGGGGGAAGAATATGTCAAAATCTCCATTCCCACCCCACTCTGGGGCCAGCCAGAGGTGGTATTTGCCAGTTCTCTGAATTACTCAAAATTTCCACTACCGGTTCTCCAGAACCTGTCAGAACCTGCTGGATTTCACCCCTGATACAGAGGCTAACTGTAAAGACCCCTCCTCCCTCCCTCCAAGAGAGGATCAAGATAATATTTTTCATTTAAAACTCTAGAACCATGATGATGAACCTATGGCACGTGTGTCGCAGGTGATACGCTGAGCCATCTCTGTGGGCACGCGAGCCAACACCTAGGTCAGCTCTACCGCGCATGCTTGTGCGTCTCCTGCTGGCCAGCTGATTTTCGGGTCTCTGCCGGGAGATGCATGCACATACACAGGGTGTGTGTGCAGCGCCCCACCGCACCCCATTTTTGGTTCCAGGAGACTTCAGGGAGGCCTGCTAGCACCAAAACAGGGGTCACGTGCACATGTGTTGGGGGTGAGGGAAGCGTGGGGGAGTCACGCGAGCATGCATTGGGGGGCCTATGGGGGACATTACATTATGGGTGTTGGCACACGTGCGCGTGCTTTTGCACATACTCTTTTGGCACCCGAGGAAAAAAAGGTTCGCCATCACTGCTCTAGAAGCTGCAGCACCACTGTCTTCTCAACCAGTCGGCCAAATATGAAATAACCAGACTCTTGCCCACTGTTGTTAAAATCAGACCAGTTCAAAAATGTTTCTTCAACAAAACTTTCACTCCCACCTCCCTTAAAGGAGCAATGAACTATACCTGTACAAAAGAAATATCAATTATCTCAGTGAACACTGGTTAGATGAAGTCTTTTGAGGTCCCTATAAGTCAAACTACAAACATTTCCAAGAATCTAACCTTACTAGAAAGCTGTTCAAAGCATTAGCAATAGTAACATGGAAGGCCAATTTTGATTCATATGGAATTTCAGGTCCACAGTGAAGTTCCAGGAATATTAACCAGTGGTGAAATGTAAATTTTGTTACTACCGGTTCTGTGGGCATGGCTTGGGGGGGGAGGTAATATGACTGAGTGGCCAACTTTTTTTTTTTTTACTTTTAAAACCATTTTTCTACAACCTCCCTTGCTGAAGAACTTGTTAAAAAATGCTTTTAAAGCCTCTGACGATCCCAGCTTACTTGCCTGATCGGCAGAGGCTTTGTTTTTACTTTTAAAAGCATTTTTTCTATAATCTCTTCAGCCAAAGAGGTTGTAGAAAAAATGCTTTTAAAAATAATTAAAAAAAAGCCTCTGATGATTGCACGGCTCAGCTGGGCAATGGGGGGTGGGGCAGGGATTTTTGCTACCGGTTCTCTGAACCACCCGCCTCCATCACTACTGGATCGGGCGATCCGGTCCAAACCGGGAGCATTTCACCCCTGAATGCAACCCTTATGCTTTAATGTTTTCAAGAGTAATATTGAATCTAATCTTCTGTGATTTACTGGTAATCCTAGAGAAATAAATGGAAGTCTTTGTGAGAGCCTACTGTGGCCTTACATGTGGCCTAAAATTAGTATTCTCTGCAAATGCTAGTAAGAAAGCAGTCCACTAGTTAACACTGTAAAACTTCACAAAGCAGTCTCTTGTCCTTGGGCAATTATTTTAAAAGATTAACTGCAGCTGAAGTTCCTGAAACATTGACTGATTGATTATTTGTGAGTTGAGGAGGTAATGAACTTGACAAATTTGTATGCACCAGGCAAGCATGCCAGAAACAGTGTCGGGACTCATTTATTGACCTGGACTCTTTAACTCTGTTTGGCTAGGCAGAGAATCTGACATACCACTTGAACACACAGCACAGCACAAGAAGAAAAGCAATTGGAACATATTTTATTAAAAAAAAAAAGTGTAGCATGTTTGAAATGAAAGCTGCAGCTCCCATTTCAGGCAGTGGAAATGTGTTTCGTTAGATAAAATTACTCTATCCAAGATGGGCAATGCATCAGATTCCTTCCGATGTTAAAACAAAGTTTTATTACACTAGTCGAATTTGAGTATTTCTATTGTTGTGCAGCCACCCCCAATTTAAGATGGTGGGTAATGAATTACATATCTCTGTGTTTTTTTAAAGGAAAAAAAATGATGAAGCACTTACGAGTAATATTGATCAAAGTCTATACAAGGAGATGCTATCCTGCATAGTACAGTAATATCTCTTTTTCTTGGCATCCCACATTCACTTAAATTTAAGGGAACGTATTACCCTTACCTTAGGATTCTTTAAAAAGAAAATGAAATTGTAGGATATAAACAAGGAAAATAAATCCATTCAAGAACTGCCCTCCCCAAAGTTTTCCTGATTAGAAATGGTGGGCAGCCAGGAATGCTGCAGAAGGACCAAGAAATGTACAACTGAGAGAGAGAGAGAGAGAGAGAGGGAGGGAGAGAAAGGGGGGAGAGAGAGAGGGAGGGAGGGAGAGAGAGAGAGGGAGGGAGGGAGAGAAAGGGGGGAGAGAGGGAGGGAGGGAGAGAGGGGGAGAGAGAGAGGGGAAAGGAGGGAGGGAGAGAGAAAGGGAGGGAGGGAGGGAGAGAGGGGGAGAGAGAGAGAGGGAAGGAGGGAGGGAGAGAAAGGGGGGATAGAGGGAGGGAGGGAGGGAGAGAAAGGGGGGAGGGAGAGAGAGAGAGGGGGAGAGAGAGAGAGGGAGGGAGGGAAAGAAAGGGGGGAGAGAGAGAGGGGAGAGAGAGAGGGAGGGAGGGAGAGAGAGGGGGGGAGAGAGAGAGAGAGAAGAGAGAGAGAGAGAAAGAAAATATAAAGCATTCTGAAAAAGTAGTAATAAATTTATAAAATAACCTTTTTCTCCAGCGAGAAACCATTTTCGGAAGGAGAAAATTGGAAAACCGGAAGACAGATTTCAGTATGCTATGACTACTAAATGTCATTGTCATTAGTACCAAAATATACCTCCTGGGACAAAAGAAATATTGCAAACAAGAACAAGAAAGAGAGAAAAGAGAGAAAAGGACCCATGCTGCAGTATTAGAAGAAGAATAACAACCAATAATTGTATTGTGAATGAACACAAGGATGGAAGAATCCTGCCAGCCACAGAGCTAACTGGAAACAGTGAATCAAATTTTTGACTTATCCCAGGCTACACAACCCTGGACTAAATGTATTATTTCTCATCTTGAACTTTCATCTCCCAGCCCTTATTCTGTCCCACACCAAGCAGATTTTCATTTTTTTCTCCCCCTTTAGGCTCTCGGTTTGTTTTTGTACTCCCATCATCAAGAATCAGAAAGCTGAAATTGCTACAGAAATGATACATGGTTCTATCTCGACTCCATCCAGAAAAGCAAATAAAGTTTGTCCACAGGGGAGAAGGCAGTGGGATTGTCAGGATAACTCCCTTAGTCAGCTTTACAGCGATAAATACGCCTCCCCGCCCCACACAAAGAAAGAAAGAACGGGATGCTGTTTCTAACATGATGCCACATCCATGAATCTTAAACAATGGGCAAAACCGCAAAAAAGCAAAAATGGAATTGAAAATGATCTGCTTTGGTCGGCTGCCTTGAAAATGGTTTCCTTGATGAAACTCACAAGTCCACTAGAGAACGGAGACACAGATGGATGAGCGAGGGATACGATAAACCTGCTGCATGAGTTTATAGTTAATTGCCCATCATCCCTTTTTTGTCTTCCCATAAAACATTTCACGCCCACCTTGCAAAGTAAAGGTAACACAGGTGTCATAAACCATTTGTCTCCTATGCTTGCTTTCCTCATTGTTCAATTGGTCTTTGTCTTAAGGTGCCAGGAAGGCAAGATGAATTACTCAGCTGCCTTGGAGATGAGGCTTTTTTTTTTTTTTTTGCATCTTCCTTCCAACCACAGGCCTAGCCCCCTAATGAGGGAAAGCATCCTTCACAGTCGTTTGCATACTAATCTCATCTCTCTCTCTTTTTTTAAAAAAAAACCCTTCCTCTCCCATTTTGCACCTGAGAAATAAAGTGAGTTTCTGCTGGCTGTGAGATAAATAGATACAGTACTTAATTTGCACATAATGCTAAACCATAATTCACTGTTTAGATGCATGTGCCTTGGGTTTATAGGCTTCCTCTCCCCTCCTCCCTCATGATTGTACATAAAACCTTGGCTTCCATGTTCAGTACCCAGCAAATATTCACAATGTCTTCTCTGGCTTCCCACACTCCCATTAAAGCCCACGAGAAAATAACAGAAGGGAATTCTTCCTATGGAATTACTATCACAACCCTGTCTTTGGAAAAATTTCTTCTTCTCCTGGCAACACTCAAATAAATCATCCTTCCCATTTCTCATTGGGTGCCTTTCTTCAATGGGGAATTTTAAAACACACTATGTATTAAATTCTATTCTTTATAGCCTCACTTGGCATGAATGGAGATTATTTATTTATTTATTTATTTATTTATTTATTTATTTATTTATTTATTTATTTGTCAACAAGTACAAGGAAACAAGTAACAGTATAGACATAGACATGGATACATGAAAAAATTGGCACAAATAAAAGGATATAAATAGGCAAAACATAGCCATAAACACATAGAATGATTACCTATAAATTATCTTCATGTCCTCCTAAAATTGTTGCCTGAACATACATGCCCAGTAAATGATTGCCTCTGTGGCATTGCCTTTAAGCCAATAGCATAATCAGATTATAAAATGGTAAATATGATTTTAAAGTAGGATTACTAAGAATACTTATGGTTAATTACATGCTCGGTGATACATCTGGTGGCCATTTGGGGCTGCTAATATTACATCCTTCTGGTTTCTGACCAGAAATAGGCAGCACAAGAAAGACTGGATCAGAGCATCTCTTCCATATATTTTTGTCTTGAGCTTGATATAAACAAGACCTAAACTATACCTCTTGATATTATCTCAGCATTGGCAGCTATGTTATGGACTACTCCTCTCATTTAGCCAAGAATCTTTTCATTCCCCATAGAGAAAGTGTTTTTGATTATGTGGGTCAAACTGGATAAATGTTTCAGCAAGGTATCTTTGCTCTTCTCTGAAGAGGAACAATATCCTATAACTGCAATTCAAGACCCATGTAAGGCATCTTAATTTCACATTTCCAAGTCCATTTACCAAATGTTTAGTTCTGTATATCCCAACCCAAATTTTATATCACACCAAAGAGCTGAATAGAACCACAGAAACCCTAAACTCTTAAAAGCAAAATAACCTAATAGGAAAATAAGATATAAAGGGGGAAATACTTATATTATAAAAGTTAAAAGAGAAATTCCAGTTCTTTCTTAAAGAGGAAGCAGTTGCAAACAACAAACTGGTTTTAATTATAACATATCTGCCACTGGAGCATGGTCTGAACTTCATCAAAATTAACTATAGCACTTGGCAATCGGTCCATGTTTCCTTCTGAGATGGATATAATACATTCTGAATGTGCAGATATAGACTTAGATCCAGTGGTGGGATTCAAGTAATTTAACAACCGGTTCTCTGCCCTAATGATTTGTTCCAACAACCAGTTTGCCAAACTGCTCAGAAAGTTAACAACCGGTTCTCCCAAAGTGGTGCGAACTGGCTGAATCCCACCACTGCTTAGATCCCTAATTCAAAAATCAATGAAAGCAGTGAATTCTAAATATGAATTACATAATTTTGAAAAGATTTTTTTTTTATTACATAAGGAAAGTAGCTAATGGCCTTAATTCTTAGTGCTTCTTATTCATATGGCATAGCAAAACTGAAAATGAATTTTGTGCTACTTTAGAAATGCTATTAGCAAAGAGACCCCTTCCCCTTAACTGACTCAAAAAGAAAAATATACTCAGCGTACACTGCTGAGAACTGGAAGTTAAAAATTGTTGATCTGTCTGAGGGGGGACAGCGTAATTCAATATTTTCCAAAAATAGAATGCATTTTAATGTACCTTCCCAGATTAAACAAAACATCATTGATTTAAATTATTATTTAATAGTTCCTTTTACCAAGCCTGTATATTGTATATTGCACACTGTTTTCTAGATGTAGTCCCTATTCTTAATTTTATGGATTTGGAAATATTTTTGCAATAGCCTCCTAAATTCATTTCCCTTCATCCTGTGCCACTGCTGGGTTAAAGTATTTAGAAAAAGCAATTCCATTTTAGAATGGAAGAAATAGAACTACATTTGAGCAAAGTGAGAGGACTGCATAGACTTGAACGATGTAAGATAAGGAAGCAAGCAGTCAGCTAGAAAGTAGACAATGAAATTCCTATGCATATACACGTCTGTTGCTGTGCGTGTGCTAGAAATGATAAGCAGGTGGTATGTGGCAATGATCTTGCATGTTCATTAGCCAATCCTACTTACTTGTTGTGCTTTGGCTCTTTTAATAATAAGAATAGCAATAATAGAAATGGCTAAGAGCAGGAAAGGTAAAGAAGGAGACATAGGAGCTAATTCTGGATGCAAACGACCAAGCCTTAGGAATATACGCTTACAAAATCAGAATTGAAAAGACAAACAACTAAAGGTGCCTCTGCAAAGAATCTAAAGAACACTGGACCACCTAGCTACTGCAAGAAGATCACCCAGACTGACTACAAGCAACAGCATAACAAAGTAGCAACAATGGTGCATTGGAATATCTGCAAGAAATACTACTTCCCCACAAGCGGTGGGATCATAAATAGGTAAAGTAATAGAAAATGAATAAGGTAAAGTTTTCTGGAATTTTAGAATTCAAGCACAAAAGCACCTGCCACAGAACACCCCAGCTTTAATAATTGTTGATAAGAAATGCAACAACAACAACAAAATTCTGGATAGTGGATGTTGCAGTACCTAGAGACAGCAAAATAGAAAAGAGAGAACTGGAGAAAATTACAAAATACAAAAACCTGCATAGTTAAGTAGAATGACTGTGGCAAAAGAAAGCTAAAATAGAACAAAAGTATTAGGTACTTTGGGTGTAATCTCAAGCATCTGGAACAGTTGAACACCATTTGGCATTGATAAAATCACCATCGGTCAGTTGCAAATAGCAGCTTCACTTGCAGCAACTTACATCCCGCAAGATACCTTTACCACCACCAAACAACAGTATCTGCCTATCTCTCAAAAGGTGGATAAAAATGCTAAATCCAGTCTTCTAAATATCTGGCTGACTGTGCAAACAACTATAATAATAATAAACTCTGATTCTCCATAGATGTCATCCAGAATCTTTTGGATCTGAACTGAACACAAGGAAGGGGTTATTTAAATTCTCCTAAATAATAATTATTAGAAAACTGAACTAATGTCATTTTACAAGGAAACTTAGTGTTTCACTATGATAAAGAAGTGAGTGGGTCAAGTAGATGGATACAGAAAGAATGAGGAATGCTTCTAGGAATGGAATTAAAGCATACCAACTAGAACATGAGAAATCTAACTATACTTTATTTGGGTAGTTACACTTGAGAATTTTAGAATTAGGTTTGTGCAAACTCATTGCCTATTTCTAGGGTGTTGAGCCCCTTGTATGGAGCTGGCTGCATTCAATGTTTTTGCTTTGAATGCCTGTATTTTTTTTAACTTTTAACTATGGCATCTGGTATCTGACTTGAGTAAAGAACAAACCATAAGGAAGAAATCCTCCCAACAATTCCTTATGTTTGTGGGATAAAGATCAATATCTTGGTCAGAAAAATCTGCTATGTATTATATGTGAAACCTCCACCCTCAAGGTTCCTTCCATGAAAAGAAGTGTTCATCCCTATTGGGTGCCTTCTAACTCAGGGGTCCCCACCCCCAATCTGTGGACTGGCACCAGGCTGCGGCATGCCAGAAACCAGGCAGCACAAACAAGTGAAGTCCCACCTGTGGGATGCAGGTATCCCTCCAGTCTGCAGAAAAACCTCTCTCCTTGGAACCAGTCCCTGGTGCCCAAAAGGTTGGGGGCCACTGTTCTAACTCATAGGAAGAAACTTTTTTTTCCCTCTGCTTGTTACCATGAATCAATTCTTCCACTTTTACCTACTTCCAAATAGCAGCAGAAGTGTAGATGCACCAAACTGTAACTTTTCCTTTAAAATGCTAGTGCTCATTCAAAAAAATATAGCTTGGTTTTACATCATTTTGGGATATTGAAAAGAGAAAGTTTCTTTGTTATATTTCTTTCTACTCACTCCAAATACAGGATCTCCTTCCCATTGTAGATCTGAGCCTTTTGTTGTGACAAAGCTCAAGGCATTGCAAGAATAAACACCCCCCCCTTTTTTTAGTGCAGCCAGGTATGCACTAAAAAGCAACCTGCCCAACAGCTGGTTTGCTTTATGAGACAATGGCATTGTTTGATAAGGGGCAATCTTCTTTGGGCCCAGAGGCAGCGCCATCCCATGAGTAACTGCTACCTTGTATTGTCATCAGCTTGCAAACAAGCCACTTGGCCTGGTAAATCCAGATACCATTTTGAAGCAATTGGAAAGAAAGGTGGCTCAAAAGATGGCAATTTGGGAAACTGCTTGTTCCTGACTGAGCAGTCGTTTGTGAAAGGAGAGTGATTTCAGAGGCAGAAGGTTTTGTTTCTTTTGTGCTCCCTTAAAATATTTTCTCTCTTTATCGGTCTTTGTCACCTTTTATACAATTAGCATTGATTCTCTTTTATCGTTTTATCCTTTAAGAAACACTAAACAGCTGTTAAGATCTCCTTTCCCATAGAAGCGGCTGCTCTGTTTATTAGCTGACCCTTTAAAGGGACAAGAATATACGTTTAAAGCAATTCATGGGGTTTTTTTTTTCCCCAGCTTGAAGCCCTCCAGATGTGGATAACTCAGGAAATTATAGCCTCATTACATCTGGAGAATACTAGGTTTGGGGGAAGCTGCTGTTTAGCAATGTCAGGATTTCATTTCTAGTCAAGTGTTCAACTGAAGCAATCAGGCACACTTGCTGAAGATGAACAAAGTGAACCTAATGGAGGGATAAAAGAGTTAGATGGTATTTCCCAAGTGTGCCTTATAGAACATGGTCTTGATTTTCAGCATTTAGATCTTGAGAAGAAGTGGGGGGAAGGTGCTTGCTACATGCTTTAGTACATCAGTACATTTGTCACTCCAGGGCATCCTTTGAAAGGAGGAAGAGGAGGAAAGGAATATAAGAGGTTGATTTATATGCTGTCAAACCAATGTTCCAGCTAGAATAATATTGAATGATGGCAGTTCTCCACAATTGCTTATGGAATTCATTCAACTCCATCCAGACATGCCAAGGAGTGACCCTCATCTCTGTTATGCTGTTAACAATTCCCTGAAGTGTCCCAAAGGTGCTTTTTAATATTTATTTATTTATTTATTTATTTATTTATTTATTTATTTATTTATTTATTTATTTATTTATTATTATTATTATTCAATTTATATTGCCGCCTATTCGCCTATGGCGACTGAAGGTGGCTTACAGAATATAAAAACCACATTTAAACACAATGAAAATCAAATAAATTAATATAGTAATAAAATCATAATAAAATCACTCCCCACCCGCCATCCTATCCCATCCTGGCGACAGCAGATCACATGAGCCATTTAATGGGCTTTATCCCACTCTGGGTCCCTCAGGCCTGCTGGCAGAACCAGATCTTCAAAAGGCTTTTCAAAAGGCAACTGGACTTCCTTGACTTTTTCCTTAAAAATGTTTCACTTTTCGTCTAAGCACCAAGAAAGTTCGGTTGCCTGTTGAAAAGTAACTTTGGGACAACCATGACCTGGATGACTGAAAATCTGTATAGACAATTCCCAGAAATTCTTATTAAAAATTCTAAGCTTTTGACAGGTATAGGCAGGGAAAATATTATTTACTTGTTTTTCCATAATGCCACTATAATGACAATATACAGTTGTCTTCTGCATGTGGCTTTAACTGTACATATTTTAATGCTTGGGGGAGAAAATAAAAGTGGCTATTTCTTTCCTATGATATCTGCAAGTGTAATAGTATATATTTAAGAGGGTGTGTTTATCCAATTGTCTCTGCCTCTCCTTTCAGTGCTTCTAGTTTCCCCAATGTGTTCTTTTCTCTCATTGATCATTTTCTTTCCTGCTTCCCTCAGAATAGAGTTGAAAGGGACCTTGGAGATATTCCAGTCCAGCCCCCTGCTCAAGCAGGAAATCCTATCCATTTCAGACAAGTGACTGTCCAGTCTCTTAAAAATCGCCAGTGATGAAGCACCCACAATCTCTGAAGCAAGCTGTTCCACTGGTTAATTGTCCTCACTGTTCTCCTCAATTCCATGTTGCTTCTCTCCTTGATTAGTTTCCATTCATTGTTTCTTGTCCTGCCTCTGGTGCTTTGGAAAATAAATTGACTCCCCCCTCTTTGTGGCAGCCTCTCAAATACTGGAATACTGCTACAGTGTCCCCCCACTAGTCTTTTTTTTCTCTAGACTAGCCAAACCCAAATCCTGCAACTGTTTTTCATATGTTTTAGTCTCCAGGTCTTTAATCGTCTTAGTTGCTCTTCTTTGCACTTTTTCCAAAGTCTCAACATCTTTTTTGTAACTTAGTGACTGAAACTGGATGCAGTATTCCAGGTGTGGCCTTACTAAGGCTTTATAAAACGGTACTAATACTTCATGTGATTTTGATTCTATGCCTCTGTTTATACAATCAAGGATTGCATTAGCTTTTTTGGCTTACATTTTGTATGTTGTCTAGATTTTCTAAAGTAATTAAGGCAGCTGATAAATTAACTAAGCAATAAATAAGTATCCCCCAATTTTTCCCCAGTTGCACCTAACTGATATGCAAACATGTCCTGATAATATTTTTTTTCTTTTTGCAATGTCCCTATGATGTCTATCTGATGCTCAGCCCATGAGGAAAAGACACTTAAATCGACCTCAGCTGTACAAGTATTAGCAGACATTTCCTCCCCTATTCTAACACCATCCCAGGGCAGCTTCAAGAGGTTAAAATTTGTTACTCTTTTCTCCTATTCTCTTGGAAGGAAGTTGGGTGCCTGGGAATGGAAGCAATACAGACAGGGCAATGATTAGAAATGGAGATACCTTAGGGTGGTACATATTCTGCCAATTCAAGGATGGATACCAAATGCTTCAGCTCAGGGCTGAAAAAATGTTTGCTGTTCAACTGTTTTCTGAAAAGATTCATGCTCATCTATCAGGAGGCTAAGTGACTGTATATTTAACAAATCTCTGAATAAAGGTAAAGGTAAAGGTTCCCCTCACACATATGTGCTAGTCGTTCCTGATCCTAGGGGGCAGGGCTCATCTCCGTTTCAAAGCCGAAGAACCAGCACTATCTGAAGATGTTTCCATGGTCATGTGGCTGGCATGACTAAATGCCAAAGGCACACAGAACACTGTTACCTTCCCACCAAAGATATTTTTCTACTTGCATTTTTACATGCTTTCGGATTGATAGGTTGGCAGAAGCTGGGACAAGTAATGGGCGCTCACCCTCTTATGCAGCACTAAGGATTCGAACTGCTGAACTGGTGACCTTTCGATTGACAAGCTTAGCATCTTAGCCACTGAGCCACCCCATCCCAATCTCTGAAAAGAGTACCATTATTTATATCTGTAGATACCACAGCTCTTTTGTTTAAGCCTGAAGTTAAGGTATGTACATGGAGCACCTTGATTTGATTTTACATTCAAATAAACAAAAACAAAATTGCATGTTTGCCTTACCAAATACCAACTTGCCCTTTATGGCAATAGCATCCGTAAAGGAATGTCAAACTGTAACCTTCCAGATGTTACTGAAATGCAGCTGCCAGCAACACACATCACTGATTATCCTACCTATATAGCAGTACTATCTGAAGGGGCACAAGTATCACAGTTCCGGGTAATGCACCCAACAAGTCAGGACTCTGATACTGTAGCCAGAAATCAACCTTCCTTTATTGAGTACATCAACCTCGGCACGTAGTAAGGTAAACCTAGCTCTGCGGGACTTCCGCAAGCAGTGACATAAACCTTGGGATTACCCATCACCCTTCAGGTGTCCCGGGTCACTCAGGTTGATCATTTGGAACAGGCACTTCATCAGGAGCTTCTTCCTCAGTCTGAATTTTAGCAGATATCTGACGTTTTCCCCTTGCTTCTGATGCTGTGTCTGTTTGCTGCTATTACCAGCGAAGTAATACATTCCAGTCCTCACTCCCTCAGCGGTTCCTTATCAATCTCCTCCATCAGTGGTAGGTTTCAAAAAATTTTATTACCGGTTCTGTGGGTGTGGGTTGGTGGGCGTGGCATGGCATGGCTTGGTGGGCATTGCTTGGTGGGCATGGCAGGGGAAAGATACTGTAAAATCTCCATTCCCTCCCCAATCCAGGGGAAGCTTACTGCAAAATCCCTATTTCCTCCCAATCAGCTGGGACTTGGGAGGCAGAGAATAGATAGGGATGGGGCCAGTCAGAATTTTTACTACTGGTTCTCTGAACTACTCAAAATTTCCACTACAGGTTCTCCAGAACTGGTCAGAACCCACTAAAACCCACCTCTGTCCTCCGTGCTGCCCATTCCCCCCCCCTCCCCACATGTGGCAACTAAGAAACATAGTGCAGTCAGCTTGGCTTCAGCCAACACCGTTTCGAAAGTTGATGACAAGTTCCCTACCTTTATATAAGGGAAAATCTGCCAGTTTATTAAAGTCTGATTGAGATGTATTTAGTCTTTGTTCTGCATCCTGAATGGAAGCAATAGTTGCTTCAAAATGGAAGGGTATGGGAGATTTCTATACTACTTCTTTTAAATAAGTACTTGTCTTTCTCCCATTTTAATAATAAAAGAGAAATAAAAATGATGTAGATACATTTATTGGAATTGATCTAAGTGCCAATTAACAGAGTTCATTTTTGTGGAAGTGAGGAGGGAGGAAAAAATTATATCCTAATCAACCTATCCTTTCAGTGTTATTCACATTTTAAGATTAAAGATTAGAATTAATCTTTTGGTTTAAAGATTGTTAAGATTAAAAAAAACTGTAGGGGTGTGTGTGGCATACTGAAAAGAGGTCCTTTACACATATTCTCTTTATTTGTAGATCTTTATGTGTCCAGCTAGATCCCCTCTTTTAATCAGGCAGAATATTTGCCTGGTTTATAAGAATTCTGCAGAGTTTGAGTTCAAAATCATATGGTAAACTTCAAGAAATAGGGAGTAACTCCCTACTTCAGAGGTTTTTCTTATATGTATATAAAGTTGTTAGGTAGGAGATATCAACTGATAGGTTTGGATTCAGAATCATTATTCAGATTATTCAGATTAACAGAGTTGGGGGGGACCTTGTAGGTCATCTAGCTCAACCCTCTGCCCAAGCAGACCGTTTTTGACAAATGGCAGTCCAGTCTCTTCTTGAAAGCTTCCAGTGATGAAGCTCCCACAACTTCTGAAGGCAAGCTATTCCATTGGTTGATTGCTCTCACTGTCAGAAAATTTATCCTTATTTCCAGGTTGAATCTCTCCTTGTTCAGTTTCCATCCATTATTCCTTGTCTGGCCTTCAGGTGCTTTGGAAAATAGCTTGAGCCCCTCCTTTCTGTGGAAGCCTCTCAAATATTGTGGAACACGGTTATCATGTCTCCCCTGGTCCCTTCTCTTCACTAGACTAGCCATGCCCAATTGGTGGGCTGTCCAGGCACTCCTTCCTTGACCTATCCTTTGCCAGTAGAGATTACCTTGGTTCTCACGAGAAAACTCTCTGTTGTGTCTAGTAAGGCATTCCAACCCCTTCCTCTCTTCCCCCTTTGTGTGGCAACTGAGGAACAGAAAAATGGCTGTTGCCAGGTTCGGTTCGAAGTTGACACAATCTATGTTATGTCATTTCTGTTGCATCCAAGAAAAGATCTCTCCATTTTTTCCAGACATTTTAACAACCATTTAGTATTTTAAAAGTTTAGTAACTTGTAATTTTAGGCTGGTATATAGTTCTTGTAATTACTGTTGTCTCTGATTTTTGTTTTGACAACAGTGCCTTCTTTGTTTTTATATGGTTTTTTTTAATATGCCTTTACTTTTAATAATAGGTTTAATTGAGTTTCTATTCATATCCCCAAAACTATTATTTGTAGGCAATATAGAAATACAATACACAAATACAATACCAAAGCCTTGCTATTATTAACAATGAATAGCAATGCCATTCATTCTCCCTTTGCAATTACTTAGAGTCATAGAAGAATAGAATAGAAGGGAAGGGAAGGGAAGGGAAGGGAAGGGAAGGGAAGGGAAGGGAAGGGAAGGGAAGGGAAGAGAAGAGAAGAGAAGAGAAGAGAAGAGAAGAGAAGAGAAGAGAAGAGAAGAGAAGAGAAGAGAAGAGAAGAGAAGAGAAGAGAAGAGAAGAGAAGAGAATTCTTTATTGGCCAAGTGTGACTGCCTTGTTCTGAATGCCACTACAATGGCTTTTCCATCAAATGGCCATCTAGCTTTCTTTAACCCCTCTTGTGTTGGGTCCACAGGTGGGACCACAAATGGGTCCACAGGTCCTCCTACTAGAGCAATTCATTCCATTCTTCAATATCTCTCACTGTTTTGTCCTCGCTGCATGCTATTCTATGTGCAGCTTGACATGCAGCTAAACCCACCTATTCTCCAATAAAACAGACCATATGCATAGATCTGGATCAGAAGTGGGTTCTACTTACCTTTACTACCAGTTCACATTGTGCCTGCGTGCATGTGCAAAAACTTCTGCGCATGGGCAGACCGCTTCTCATGACGTCAGAGTCAGTGGGCGGAGCTTCCCGCTGGTTTTATTACCGGTTCTATAGAACCAGTCCAAACCGGGGGCAACCCACCAATGATCTGGATGCTTTTTTAAAGGAACAGGATGGGGGGGAGGAGAAATACATACAACAAGAACCCAAATACAAAATAAGCAGTGTTGAGTTGCTGGTGAGCATAACAATTAACACATATAGATAAATTTAAATCTCATCAGCAATGCTGTGTGCATGGGATGTGGATTTTTGTCCTCAGATGAACATGTGCCATGGATTAGGCTGGATTCTTCCTGGTGCTTCTGTTTCCTTCCAAATGCTAAAGGAAGTGGAGTCTGGCTTCCTAGGATGCACTTGTTTTGGGAGTGAGGGTTGCTGGGAAGATGACTCTTAAAGGGGCAGGTCAGCTTCAAACAATACACATATATATTTGGCCCCTGCCACTAAATGGGTCTAGAGAACAACAACAGTATATGCACAAATTATATGCTGGGGCCTGACATTTATCATTAGGAAACTTTTTAAGATGCTCAACTGAAATTTTCCTCTGTGTAATGTAAACTTATTGTTTCTTATCCTGCCTTTTAGAACAAGATGAAATACTTTTGCACAGTAGTAGCTTCCTCTTACCTTTGCTACTGGTTTGCATCCAGGAGCTTGTGCGCGGCATGTCTGAGCATGTGCCTTCTGCGCATGCACAGAGTGTCCGTGATGACGTCCGGGCGTGTGGGAGGAGCCTCCCGCCGCTGCCACTACTGGTTCACCTGAACTGGGGTGAACTGGTAGAAACCCACCACTGCTTATGCACCTTGACAGCCCTTCAGATACATGAAGACAATTATCATGTATCCCTACAATCTTCCGTAATGCCTCCAATCTTTTCTCATATGTTCATCTTCCAGGTTCCCAATCTCCTGTTCATCTTTGTTAGTCACCTTTGAAAGTGTTACAGTTATTCAACATCCATCCTAAACTGCAGAACTGGTGTGGACAGACTGGTGCAAAATGGAAAGAAACAATAACCATTCTTGATCTTTACATTATACTTCTACTGATTGCTCTTTCTTTGCAGCATATGATTGCTCTTTCTTTGTTTTGTTGTTTCTTTCCAGTTTCTTTTCAACAGCATTATATAGTGGTCTCTTGTTCTCTTTGTGTTGCACTCAAATCCTTCTTGCCCATTGTGGTCATTCCCATCATGCATTGTGTGTGTGTGTGTGTGTATCAGAAATAGTTTGCCATTGCTTGCTTCTTAGGGCTGTAGGAGAGTGAGTGGCCCAAGGTCACATCAAAAGTATGGCTATTGTTCATAAAACCTGTGGACTGTTTTACATACAGATATTATTCTAAGAGGGAGATCCATGCACAGAAATCCAACTCCGTATTTTGGATTAGGGTTTTTAATGACTGACTGGAATATAGTGCAATTTAAAGAATTAACAATTTTATAAAGTCTTTAAAAAAATTAATTGCAAATGTGGCAGGTGCTTTGGGAGCAAATTATTCATTCATTGGAGTCCCAGTTCAGGCTGGATACAATGCAGAGGTAAACTGTGGAACTTGCTAACATTATATATGATGATGGCCACCATATTAGTTCTAAAATGGATTCAACAAATTCATGGAGAACCAGGCTCTCACAGACAACATATTTTAAATATCAGCTGCTGGAAAGCAATTCTGGAAGATTATCAATCTCTTGATATTTGTGAGCTGTTTGTCGGTCAATCTGTGACACAGGTTAAGGTAAAGGTAAAAGTTCCCCTCACACGTATATTTACTTCAATTTCATGAATTGATCTTAACATTCATGCATTGATTGTTCAATGGGCTAAAATCTTCTTTTCTTACACTTTTTCTCATTTCTATTCAACTTATGCTGGTGGAAGCAATTAGGTATCTTTCTATGAAAAATAGGTTAGTGCTACAGCTGCCTGACATAAATCCCTGAATATTGCTAAAATTAAAGCCACTTAGGTTAGATTACTATAGAAGTTCTGTTTTGTTTTTTAACACCTTCTGATTGCAATTGCCATGCAGTAGACTGATGATCTGTCATGTCTACCGTCTCCATTATCACAGGTTTAGGACAAGATATCGATAGAGAAGTTGCTAAACTTAATATGAAATTATAACAGTGGAAATAACTGATGCATCAGAAAAATACCACGAGATCCCCAGAGACCAATAGTATTTAATTACAATTGCTGAAAATCCATGATACAGCTTCCCTAAAGCAAAACCCGTATTGTAAATTTTAAAATAAACTGGAGATGTTTATCAAAACAAAGACAGCCTCCCACCAGCCAGTACGCTGTCATAGAGAGGGGCTCCTCCGGGTGCCGTCAGCCGAGCAGTGTCGACTGGCGGCCCCCAGGGGGAGGGCCTTCTCTGTGGGGGTACCCACTATCTGGAATGAGCTCCCCCCGGAGATACAGAGGATCCCGGATCTGCACACTTTCCGCCATGCTCTTAAGACCCTCCTATTCCAGCAAGCCGGCCTGGCCTAATTTTCTCCTGTTTCTTTTAAATTTTTAAACTGAAATTTTAATTTGTTTTAAATTATTGGGATTTTTAATTGTCTTGGGCTAAATTATTTAATTTGGTTTTAAATTGTTTCTAACTTTTGTATTTCTGTATTTTATCCTGTGCCTGTTCACCACCCTGAGTCCTTCGGGAGTAGGGCGGTATACAAATTTAATAAAACAAGCAAACAATAAAACAAACAAAGCACTTTGTATTATTGTAAATAATCATTCATTTGTATGTATTCCTCCATATTAAATGTTAGGCTACAATCACCAAAAGATTACTCAACCTGACACACGACTTTTAGAAAAAGAAGGTTTTTACATTTTTAGTTACTATATTTATAAGCTTTGATTATAATCTCCCCTTTTGCTGATGGAAGAAGATGGATAGAAAGAGATAAAATGTTCAATTACTTGGCATTGTTGATTGCTACAAGTCCAAGGACTCCCCCAAACATTCTGCTTGCCCCAGAACAAAAACAGCCTCCTAACCACTTATTGGTTAGAAGAGATTGTACAACCATTTGTCTGAAATGGTATAGGGTTTCCTGCCTAAGCAAGGGGTTGGATTAGAAGACCTCCAAGGTCCCTTCCAACTCTGTTATTCTATCCTAACTTTCTAATGTGTTCAAACATAAGGTGGACAACTTCCAAGATATTTTTTTTATTAATACTCCTGAAATCCTGCTGGTTCCGGGAAAACCATCATTTGCCCTTGATAGGCTCTGTTGACTTAGTCAATTCCAATGATTCTGTGCATTTCACCAATGTCACTGGCGTCATTGGCTTCAGCAGTGAAGATGAGTCATCAATGAAGAGTTGCCTTATGGCAAGATGGGCAGCCAATACATTTAATAAATAAATAAAAATGTAATCTGGCAGTCAGGGTGCAAGTTCAATCCATTCATCTACTGCATAGGTAAGGCTTTCTGAGGAGTTGGAGTCAAGCACACATTGGCAATGTACCTGGGTTGCCTAGAGGCAGCAAGGAGAGACAGAGGAAGATGTGAGGAGGGTGTGAGAGGCAAGTATACAAGATGGAGATGAAAGAAATTGGAACTGGCCCTGAGAATGAAGAAGGAATGAGTGAACTTCTCCAGTTCACTTTGGAGTGAACCCTCTAAAGAGGGCCAGAGAGAAAACTCTGGCAGGATTTTAAGATTCTGCTATTCTATTCTACTCTACTACAATAAAGATAATTCCTGGCCTTGCCTACCCTCAAAGGGCTGACACAGAGTTACTGGAAAGGAGAGTGTGGAATATGTGTCTGCATGCTGAGTTGTGAAGAGCCAAAAGAGAGACATAAAGTTGAGCAATCTGAAGCCAGAAAGCACTGTGGTAGCCTAGAAATGCTGAGGGATGAGCTGGAGTCAAAGTCAGGAACCATCTGAGCTTAAGAGAGTAATAGAAATCAGAGCAGGGAACCGGGTGCCAAAGTTGCTTCAAGCAACTGAGGTGCAAGGGAAGCATTGTTCAATCCATCCCAATTTGTACTCAAAGCTGCAGATCCTTTTGCATAGCCAGCACCAATAAGGAGGAAGCCAACCTGCTGGGATGCTGCTTGCTAATGAATCTCTCATTTCTGTGGGTCCCAGGGATATTGCGTCAAGGTCAGTGTAGTCTGTCACATTGCCTAGCATCTATTTTGGTTGAGGGGGCTTTGTGTTGGCAGAGAAATAACCTGGCCATGTCACATCCAGGGAAGCTGAAGCCTCCCCACTGTACTATGTACCCAGATTTGTGGGTATTGCTGAACCTACTTTTTGGCCCATCAAAATTATTGATTTGCTTCAACAGGATCTTCTGAAACCCACATCTCTCAGGTCAATAGCTGTACTATCTATCTTCACTGTGTTTGATATTAAATATATTGAAGTCTTTCTTTTTTTTATTATTTATTTCTTCCTCTGCTGATTTCCTTCAGAAGAAAAAACAGCTCTTAACAGAATTGGAAGGGACCTTCTAATCCAACCTCCCGCTCAAGCAGAAACACTATAACATTTCAGACAAAGGGTTGTCCAGTCTGTTCTTAAAAACTTCCAGTGTTGGAGCATTTACAACTTCTGGAGGCAAGTTGTTTCAGTGATCAATTGTTCTATCTGTCAGAAAATTTCTCCTTAGTTCTAGGTTTTTTATTTTTTTATTTATTTATAATTGAATTTATATATCGCCCTACTCCCAAAGGACTCAGGGCTGTGAACAGCCAAAAGATAAAATACACATAATACAAACTTTAAAAACAATTTTAAAATACATTAAATAATTTGGCCCACAATTTAAAACACCCCTATTTTAAAACAAATTTAAAATTGCCAGTTAAAAGGGAAGTTAGGCCAGACCAGCCTGCTGAAATAAAAATGTCTTGAGTGCACGGTGGAAAGTGCGCAAATCCGGATCCCCCGTATCTCCGGAGGGAGGGGGGGAGATACGGGGATTGGGTCTCTCCTTAATTAGTTTCCATTCATTGCTTCTTATCCTATCTTCTGGTGCTTTGGAGGATAGGCTGACCCCCTCTTTGTAGCAGCCCCTCAAATATTGGAACACTGTTATCATGTCACCCCTAGTCCTTTTTTTCATTAAATGGGGCATACCTAATTCCTGCAACCAGTCTTCATATGTTTAACCTCCAGTTCCCTAATCCTCTTCGTGGCTCTTCTCTGCACTCTTTTTAGAGTCTCAACATCTTTTTTTATATCATGGCAACCAAAACTGGATGCAATATTCCAAGTTGGTCTTACCATGGCATTATAAAGTGGTACTGGACATTATAAAGTTACTGTCTTAAGATCTGTTCTGCCTATTTCTTGCTAGTCATGAGTCAAACTGATGCTTTAATTGTGTTATTGATTTTTGCCATTAGCTGAAACACTGATAAGTTTGTTGAGATGGGGAAGAGATGCTTAAGTGGAATAAGACAGCTTTCTAGAATATTAAATGATGCCAAGCATGATTTAATATGATTTTTATTGAAATGTAAGAAAGCCACAAAGTGGCACAGCAAAGAATATATATTTCAACTCTGAGAAAGCACAATATTGCTTATGACTCAATATGGAAACATTTTCTATAACAGTAGCAAGTTGAAAAAGGTTACATGTAGAATTCACATGCCATGTGTTTGTTGAAGTGATAACTTTTCTGTGGCATTTTCTCATCGTGCGGTAAAAGATGAGTAAAGTCTAATTTTGGATCATACAATGCACACGCAAAAAAGCAATCTAAATCCTTTAGATTGCTGCCATCTGGAGACAATTGAAATCATTTTTTTAAAGAAACATACTAATACAGAATTTCTCAAATATAACAATTTTGAAGAAACACCATAATTCTGAACGAATGCAATCCTACTTTAAAAACAATATTTATTTTAAAAAAACTTCATAAAAGTTGCGTTTTCCAAAATAATTGGATATTTTGAAAGGGTTTCTCCCCACCCCCCAATTCTGTCAAAATAATTTCCCATGCCAATCTGCAACCAATTATCTAAAGATGTTTTAATTCTACTTCCATGATGGAAAAAAGAGGAATGATAACTGATGACAATCAAGAATCTCTTGCCAGTAGACCAGTATCCAGTATGCCTTATAGTTAACTTAAATCTAGATACATTCCTCTTCAGTGTCCTTCAAAATGTTGAGACGTGCTACCGAGAAATAGCAGAGTATGAGACTAGCAGATAATTGCAGAGGGAAAAGAGAACGGGGAGTCCCATTGCATGAGTAAAGCCAGCTTGTGTTTTGGGTGTAACCCATTGTGTATTTTTATGGTATCTCAGTCAAAGGTTCTGGTTGTCTTAATAAAAACCCAAAGAGCTCTTTTTAATGTGTATTATCATGTACCTTGATAGATGAAGATGCTTGATAAAACACAGCTTCTTGAACTGCTACTTAAAGAGCTATTAAAGCAGTGACTTTTGTAGCTAAGCAGCAGAAATCTCATGTTCTTAGAACCTTTTCTCATTTGCACCTAAGTAAAGCACAAGCAGGTATAGGACTTTTTGGCTCGAACCCTTCTCCTTGCCTGTTTTGTCTCGAGGTTTTCACCTCTGGGTTATTAGCCACAAACTTTTCTCCTCGGCTGCCCCTCCCCCAGTCTTTCGCCCCAGCACAAAGGCCACAGCCACTCCCTCTCAGGTGCTTTGCCGCAGCCCATACACAGGAGGAGGTTTTATCCTAGGTTTTTCGACACCTGGGATAGTTAGGCCCCAACAAATCAGCTAGAGGGGGAAGGAAAGAAGGAACAGCCTTGGTAAAATGGGAGGGAGAAGGAGGGAGAAGGAGGAGGGAACTTCCATCTCTGGCTTTTTTTTTTTTTTTTTTCCGAGAGAAGGAAGAACCCTTTTCAGGTCAGATATCCAAATAAAAAACTAATGACAATGAATAATTTACGGCATTGATTCCCACTCCCAAAAAAGGGGGGAGATGTTGGCAAACATCCCAGTCAAGATTTAGAAAGGAAGAAAAGGAAATTCCCACCCCTGCCCATTCCCCCAGTTTCAAAGGGAAGCATCCCTGGTTTTTGCTTTTGTTTTTATTTTTTTGCAAGGGGAAGAGTTAATTGCAATTAATTTCTTATGAATGGGCTGTGGTGAAGCACCTGGGAGGGAGTGGCCATGGCCATTGTGCCGGGGCAAAAGACTAGGGGAGGGCCAGCCAAGAAGAAAAGTTTGTGGCTAATAACCCAGAGGCAAAAACCTTGAGACAAAACAGGCAAGGAGAAGGGTTTGAGCCAAAAAGTCCCATTCCAAGCACAAGCATACTCTAGAAACCTCTTTTTGTCTCTTTCAAACATTAATCTGCATCTCAACTCCAGTTCATATCTGAGACAATTTAGTCACCTTTAGCTGTCCTCTAGTTGGAGCAAGGCTTTCTTCTTCAAGCAGGTTACAATTCATGGATTCAATACGAAGCGCTTCCCTTTTGGCCAGGGTTACAGTCAAGATGGGATCAACTTGGTAACAGGGAGAGGGAGAGTGTTTTTGGCAAATTGCTGAGTCCCACACAGCTGGTAAATCAAAGATGCAGAAAATAATACAGATCTCAGGAAGGTATCTATAATGTCATTCTGGGATAAAACAAACTTTTGGAAATAGTAAGAGTAAATTCCCACCCACAGTTTATTGACTCAATGAAGGGAAAGTTCTTTAAAGTGTCTTCTTCTCACATTTCACACATCTGGTCTGTGTGGCCTGCAGGTTGTGAGATATCCCAAATACCTTTTCCCCTGCTTTCTTCTCACAATCTCTTCAGACATTGTGATCCTGGTTGAATTTGCTTTCTGCTTGTGGGAGAGTCCAATTGTTCAAACAACACTCTTCTTTTGTACCCACTGAGCCATCCCCATCTTGAAGAGACAAAGAGAGTGGGTTGCTTCATAGGTGCAACTTGTTAGAATATTCATGATATCGTTACCAGGTCAGCCAATGAATAGACATAGCAACTAAGTCAGCCTATTGGGAGCTGAGACAGACTGGAGCCAGGGCATGTCTTAGTCTGCAGCTTCTGATTCTGTATAGAGAAATGAAACTGAAACCAGCACAGTGTGTGTGTTAAGTTCTCTGCTGTACTGTGTGTGTGAACATGTCTGCTGAACTGAGCTGAAGAATCAATATTTTATGTGTTATTATGAATATGAAGAAGTTAATGAATCCAGCTGATTCAGGTAACTGTGTGTGCTTCTGTATTTGATTTTTGCAAGAAACTCTGACACAGCTCTCCCCATTCCTGATATTAACCAATGAATAGGCTGCCTTTAAATGCACTTGCATTAAAAAAAAAAAAAACACAGCCTGAGCTTTGACAGGTTACTAGCCATCTTCAGAACTTGCTTCTTTTCCCATCCAAATACTAATCCCAGCCCATGTTAAACTGAGCAATTGTGGATGTACTTCCCCAGTTTCCTGACATGCAATGCAAGAGGAGAGTAATAAAGTTTGGGAAATCTTTCAATGGTTTTCTTAAACATGTCCAATACACACAAAGTAAGGACCACACCATTTACTGGCAGTAGGTCTATGGCAAGCTAGGGATTGCCCATGGTAAAACAATTGTTTTGGCAGCTCAGGGACTGATGGATTGCACTTTAGCTCAGCCATGAGGAAGAGACCTAAGTTTCAATCAAATATAATTTGTAGAACTGCAAGAAGTTTTGAAATGGTACTTCACTTTGACAAAGGTATAAATGATTCAGTCCTCTAAAGCTGCATTATCAAGCTTTGTGGTCCCCTCACTTCAATTTACTTTTGAATTCTTCCCTAAGAGTCCTCTTCCCTTATAAAATGTTATTGCTATAGGGGGAAGGAGAAGAGGAGCAAAAGCACCTGAGCACTGTCTAAAAGGGCTTGAGAAAAAAACAATTGCAATTTTCACTAAGGCAGTCATTCTTGAGCACTCTCAGTGAGCACAAAATTGTTTCCCAAAGCTGCACAGTATGGAGTCGCTTCAATATTTGCTGAAAATCTTTCAGTCTGGGTGGTAATGGCAAACCTATGGCATATTATACATGTCAAAAGTGACTGTCAGATGTAAATGCCTTATTCTCCAATGTGTAAATAATGTATATATGGAACATCAGAGGTTAACTTATTCTTTGGACTTTAATGTATTCATAACTTACCACTCCCATTCCTAGCTCCACCCCTTGTATATATAAGGAGCCACCCTCACCATTCTCGTTGCTTCTACCTTGAATATTCAGTGAATATAGAATGCCTATCATAATTAAAAAGAAATATATTTAAAGCTTTAACTTCTATTATCTTTATTGAGTCTGATCCTGGAAATATTGCAACAAGTTGGTAGCAGAGGATGGTTAATTGACTCAATAAGTAATTAAAAATGTCCAAGAAAGATAGGCCCAACACCAGGGCCTACAGCAAAGAAATAGAAACTGATCAAGAGATGATCAACGAATCCACCAATGCGATTTCGAGAGAATCCGAAGAATACACCACTGAAGAAGAAGAACTAATGAGTGAAAATAATGACCAGAAAGAAATCGAAATAGAAAATAACGAACTCAGGTCAGAGATATTAAAGATACTAAAAAGCCAAAAGAATGATGAAAGTCTCATCGCGGACCTCCAGGAGATGCTAAAGGACAGCGGAGCAGCGAGAGAGAAAAACGTCATTAAAGAAAAACCCAAAGATCAAAAAATCGTAAGTGAGATGACTACTGAGAAAATAGTTGTTAAAAAGAAAAGATGTGATCCCGCGCGAAATTTTGAATGGCAGCCATCTTGGTTTCAACGAACTTCAAAAGAGAATGGAGCAGAGCCAATCAAAACGCTCAGTTCAAAATTTCTGGCGCGAAAAACACTATCAGACGAAGAAAGTGAGAAAGAAGTCTCAAACTCTTCAGATGATCCAAAATCAGAAAGTGAAGACGATTTAACAAAATCTCAAGTAAAATCAGCAATGAAAACGCTTTTTGCTGCTTTTGGGCCAAGACTGAAAATTACCAAGACATCTACGAAGAAGCAAGAAATCAAACCGGCGACTCAAGACCTGCACGCTCCCATCCTGACTTCGAAAGCGACGACGCCCGAGCCCAGAGAGCCATGCCGATTTCGCCCTACACCACAGACAAAATCGAATACCAACGCACACAAAAAGAAGAAAAGAACCGTCACCACCACCAGAACCCCAAAAACCGAGCCAGAGACCGACTCATCTGAGGAGGAGCGGATCGAGAGAGCTGAAAGGGAGAGAACCTTCCACGACGCCACCAAAGAAGAAATGAACAACGCGCATGTGCGAAACTACGTAGACGACCCAGAAGGACTTGAACTGGCCAGAGAACCGCGCAGACTCATTGCAAGCATCCCAATGCCGTTCTGTAATTTCCTGCACTTGAGAGATCACGGACTGCCCCAGGTTGTAAGTAATGGACAGAATAATGTAGGTAACTTACCCAGTGACTTCCCAAAACTTAGAATTGATGGCATTAATTTACAAGAGTGGTATCAACAGCTTCAGGTTATTTTCATGAAAGAAAATTTACTATTCTTTATAACTAGCCCTCCAAGAAGACCTTGGACTTTAAAAATAGATTGTTTACATCATAGAGCATTTTTCATAATAATATCTAGCGTGTCTCCTGCAATGTATCATAGCATCAAACCAAACCTAACTGTATCAGAAATAATTCAATGCATGTTTAATCTATTTCACAGCGATAGCGTAGCTACAACCACAAGAATGTCTAAGGATTTCTTTTCCTCTAGAGTAAAACCAGGGGTTTCTATAAGTGAGCATTTGATAAATCTAAACAAAATAAGAGCTGAGCTACAATTGAGGGGGGAAGTGATTTCAGATCAAACAATGAAAAGTGTTATTATCAATTCACTTGATCCATCATGGGATAGCTTTATGTCACACTTAGATACCATTAATTTGGGATATTTATCCATAGAAAGTCTATCTAACAAATTGATAGCAGAAGACAATTCAAGAAAAAATCGATCCAGTAACCAAACAGACCACAAACCTTTTAGGAAAGTAGTCTTTCAAGATAAACATAATGAGGCCTTTAGATGCTACAATTGTGGATCCAGGGAACATAGTAGAAGAGACTGCCCCAAAGTCTCAAGAGAGAGACATAGACCAGAATATAGGAGCAAATATAATTACAGACAATCTTCCACAGATAGACACAAATATAGAAGCCCACCAAATTACAAAGAAGGTAGAGGGGGTAGAGAAAATTCAAAAGAGAGGAAATCTGGGTCACTGAATGGGCTAAATAAGCAAGACAGCACCAGAACACAGCAGGATGAGAATAACAATTGGCTTATTGATTCTGGTGCAACAAATCACACCACCAACAACAAAAGTATATTATCTTCATTTATAGAAGATAAGTTTGTGATAAAGGTAGCTAATCAAGAAAAGGTTCAAGTACTAGGCAAAGGAAATGTGACCTTGCCTGGTCTAGGGAAAATAGAGGGGGTATTATTAATCCCAGAAATACCTCACAACATACTAAGTGCCATAAAATTAAGCAGAGAATCTGATATCAATATAGTTTTCTCAAAGGGGAAAGCAACTATAGAAAAGAACAAAACAAATGTAGGTACTGTAATGATAAAAGGAGGTCTACCCTATCTGATAACTAAAGAAAGATGTTTACATAACATTGATTCAAATATGGAAGATTGTATTGAAGCAGATGATGAAAATGTCAGTAACAGTGACAATGATGAGTGTAGAATAACTCATGATCACAAAAACACATACAAGGAAAAGAAACCAAAAATAGGTAAACCAATTCATGATGAGTGTGCTCACATCTTACACAGGAAGTTAGGACATGCAAGCTTTCCTGTAGTACAAAAAATGACTGAACACGCAGAAGGTGTCAAAATAAAAAATTGTGAAAATTATTTGGAATGCTCAGTATGTAAGTCCACCAAACTAAAAACCAGTCCCAGACCAAAAAAATCTAACAGATCAACTAACAATATTTTTGATTTGGTACATATGGACTTAGTTGGTCCATTAAGTCCCTCGATTACCTATAGAAAACGTTACTTCCTAACAATAGTGGATGACTACAGCCGATATGGTTTTGTTTACACATTAAAGCACAAGGATGAAACATTTCAGAAATTTAAGGAATTCTACAAACGTATAGAAACACAACATAATATCAGAATAAAGCAAATTATGACAGATAGGGGATGTGAGTTCATGTCTAAAGAATTCTCCCAATGGTTAAAGGATAGAGGAATGTTACATTTCACGTCCAATCCTTTTTCTGCATTTCAAAATGGAGTTGCAGAGAGGAAAAATTCCACACTACAAACCATGATTAGGTGCACATTAGAGGATGCTGGTTTAGGCAAACAATTTTGGTCAGAGGCATTACATTATTCGAATTACACTCAAAATAGAACCTGGTCCAGTATTGTGAATAAGACACCATATGAGGTGATGTACAATAGAAAACCCAAATTATCACACATGCACATATTTGGAGTCACTGCAGACGTACACATACCTAAACAATTGAGGAGAAAGGGAGAAAACGTATCCAGGAGATTAAGATTCATGGGATACGAAACTGGAACCAAAGGGTACAGATTTATTGATAGTAATAACAAATTTATAGTATCCAGAACAGCTGTGTTCCATGAACAGGCCAATTGGTCAAAATTGCACCTTAATGAAATATTTCCTAATAAATGTAAAGATACGATATCTTGCGAGGAAGGAACAACAGAAAATCAAAATATTAACAAAAGTAAGAACAAAACCAAAACTTGGACTAATAGTCAGCATAAAATAAAGACAGACACATTAACAAAAAAGGAAGCTAGATATTTGCATGATAACCATAGCAAGCCTGAAAGAACTATTAGAAACAATAGAAACCAAATACCAAATAAATACAAAGATTACATAATGCATATGAATGGAGAACAAATAACACCTAATACATATGAAGAAGTATTGAAACTTCCACATGAAGAAAGAGAAAAATGGGAACTAGCTATGGAAAAAGAGATGGAAAGTTTACAAGGATTAAATGTATTCACACCTGCGATCGCACCTAAGGATAAAACAATTATAGGTACCAGGTGGATTTATAAAATTAAGAACTTAGAAGGAGGCAATACCTTATACAAGGCTAGACTAGTTGCACAAGGCTATGCACAAAAATATCCAGAAGACTATACTGATACATATTCACCCACAGTGAGAACAGAGAGTGTCAAAACAGCCCTTGTAGTAGCATCTGCACTCAATCTGGACGTATTCCAATATGACATACAGACCGCATACTTACATGCAAAATTAGATAAGGAAATATATGTAAGAGCACCACACAGTCAATACACTAATAAGAACGAAATTTGGTTATTAAATAAGAGTCTGTACGGATTAAAGCAATCCGGCAAAAGATGGTACGATTGCTAGGTAAAAGTACTTAAGACCATGGATTTCAACGCCACCACTGCTGATAACTGTTTCTTTGTAAAAAAGAGTAATGATCATATTGAATTTGTATTAATTTACGTGGACGATATTTTATACATTGGAAAGCATAAAGAGAGCAGGGAAATCTTTGTAAATAAGTTAAATGAACACTTCTCACTGAAATCTCTGGGTAAAGTGAATAAATACCTTGGTGTGCAAATTAACAAAACTAAAAGGGGATTCAAACTTACACAGAAAGATAAAATCATCGAACTCCTAAACAAATGTAACTTAAATAATGCTAAAACCTGTGACACCCCTATGCAAACTGATTTTCTTAGAAACACTGATGAATCTTCCCCTGAGTTTAAAGACAACACATTTTACAGATCAGTTATAGGTTCACTCCTTTATATATCTAATTGGACTAGGCCAGATATTGCATTACCTCTCAATCTATTGTCAAGATATGTTAGTAAACCAACCTTGTATCATTGGGAAGCTGTCAAAAGAATTCTAAGATATCTGAAGGGTACATTAGATTTTTGTTTAATGTTGGAACCCAATAATGACAGAGAACCAAAAATTACTTGTTATGCTGATGCAGATTGGGCTGGTGATACATCATGCAGAAAGAGCACTTCTGGTTATGTTTTTCTATTGAATGATTGTCCAGTTTACTGGTATACTGGTAAACAAGAACTAGTAGCCACTTCTACTACAGAAGCGGAATATGTTTGTTTGTCCAAAGCTGCAAATAACCTTGTATGGTTCAATGATCTGATCACTGATGTTTGGAAGAAACCCACCTTACCATTTATTATGCATGAAGACAATAAAGCGGCCATTGAAATATCCAGATCCGATGCAATTGGACAAAGGTCCAGGCATATTGATATAAAGTTTAAGCATGTGAGACAACTGTCTCAAGACGGATTCATTAAAGCAATACATTGCGATACTTCTGAACAATTAGCTGACATATTAACAAAACCCTTACCTTCTAAACAACACAAATATTTAACTTCTAAATTATATGTATTATATTGTCCTGAATCAGAATGTAATTGGTGTTGTGTAACGAACCAGCATTTAGAGGGGGATTTGTCAGATGTAAATGCCTTATTCTCCAATGTGTAAATAATGTATATATGGAACATCAGAGGTTAACTTATTCTTTGGACTTTAATGTATTCATAACTTACCACTCCCATTCCTAGCTCCACCCCTTGTATATATAAGGAGCCACCCTCACCATTCTCGTTGCTTCTACCTTGAATATTCAGTGAATATAGAATGCCTATCATAATTAAAAAGAAATATATTTAAAGCTTTAACTTCTATTATCTTTATTGAGTCTGATCCTGGAAATATTGCAACAGTGACACTTGGCGTCATTTTTGCCAACATGTTTAAAGCTGCATGAGAATGGGGTGTACTCTCTGAACCCTTTGAAAATCACGAAAGAGGATCCTGCTTCCACTAGAACAGGGGTCAGCAACCTGCGGCTATGGAGCCGCATGTGGCTCTTTCACCCTTCTGCTGTGGCTCCCTGTAACTCAAAATATGTGTCACAGCCACCAATGTGCGACACCCACTGGCATGAGATTTATTGAGCTTTTCAACCTCCGGTAGGCCAACCATGAATAAATCCAAGAAAAGAAAGGTTTCAGAAGAAAACAGAACGTTTAATTCAACTACATATGCTAATTTTGTAGCCATTCTAGAAATAGTCAGGAACGGGAAGAGTTTTGTGACTCCCGGTGTTTTCTTTTCTGTGGGAAATGGGTCCAAATGGCTCTTTGAGTGTTTAAGGTTGCAGACCCCTGCACTAAAACTTCCAAAAAGCAAGAACAGGGCATGCTTTCTTATCGGAAAAGTATGCAAGAACAGGACATCCTCTTATCAGAGGCTGAAAGGCCATGTGGGAACATTCTTCAAAGTTTCCAGACTTTATGTAACCCAGAGCTCCCTTGGATAGGAGTTTTTTTTTCCTGTGAGACAAAGAAAAATAAATAAAAAATTTCAATTAGTTAAGATTTATTCATTAATTCATTTATTTTATGTACCATCCATCTCACTATCCAAAGTGGTTTTTTCTTACGAATTGCTTCGCTTTTGTCAGGGGGAAGTTGGGTGTGAAATGCCAGAAGAATCAAGTTAGGTATTTTCAGAATTTTTGCCACACTAAGCCCAAAAGGTTTGCCAGCACTGGTTTGGGCAGCTCTGGCACCCCATGCAAGTAATACCAATGCCTTTCACCCTGAAAGCCCTTTGACCAGCACTGAGAGAAAACACATTCTCCAGCATGGGTCATCTGGATAGCTTTTGCCTGAGGCAGAATGAATTATTGATAAAATTTTAAACAGGGGCCAAATTAATATATATTCTTTTAATTGTTTTTACTGTTTGTATTGTATGTTTTTATCTGGCTGTACACCGCCCTGAGTCCCTTGGGAGAAGGTGCGGTATATAAATTCGAAATAAAATAAAATAAAATAAAAAATAAAATAGCACCATGTTGAAGAATGTGAGAGGGGTCTTTTCATCTTGAGCTCTATATAATAATAATGTTAAAGCAATTTGCCCAAGGTTTATTTATTTACACCTATAAGGTAAAGGTAAAGGTTCCCCTCGCATATATGTGCTAGTTGTTCCCAACTCTAGGGGGCGGTGCTCATCTCTGTTTCAAAGCCGAAGAGCCAGCACTGTCCGAAGACGTCTCCGTGGTCATGTGGCCGGCATGACTAAATGCCAAAGGCGCACGGAATGCTGTTACCTTCCCACCAAAGGTGGTCCCTATTTTTCTACTTGCATTTTTTACATGCTTTCGAACTGCTAGGTTGGCAGAAGCTGGGACAAGTAATGAGAACTCACCCTGTTATGTGGCACTAGGGATTCGAACCACTGAACTGCCGACCTTTCGATCAACAAGCTCAGCATCTTAGCCACTGAGCCACCGCATCCCTTACTTACATATATAATTCCACCTTTATTACTTTATAATAGCCTCCTCCTATTTAACCCCATGACAACAACCCTTTGAGGTAAGTTGGGCTGAAATAGAGAGTGACTGAGCCAAACTCCGGCTTTCATGCCTAAGGCAGGACTATAACTCACAGTCTCCTGGTTTCTAGGTCATCACCTTCCCTACTACACCAAGCTCATTGGGATGCTTTCATCCTTTACAGTATAGATCTCTCATACACTGTTTGAATGGAGTTTGTTTTCCTGTAATAAGGAATGAACGAAGTAATTCATACGTGTGAAGAATAATCGGGGTTAATCAAAAACAAGACATGTGAGAAACTCTATTACAAGATTCCATTTAGCTTGATAAATTATCAAGTTTATGGAGACCTGAATGATGCACAACTTGCTACTGTATTCTTTATCGAACATTTTAATTAACTAATTATTTTTAATATTTCAGAAAACCTCACTACATTTCAGTGCTCTTGCTTAATGGGAGAAAAAAAGTCTAGAAAGTCCATAAGTAATAAAAATAATTTCAGAACAATTTGTGAAATGAGACAAAGGAGGATTGTTGGACTTGACACCAAAGTGCTCTTTTAATATTTGAAATGATTGTTTTAAAAGGCAAAAACTGTCCATGTAGAAAATGATGTCTTAATAGTCTCCTAAAAATAATCTGTTTCCACAACTTTTTGAAGTAGGTATAAAATTTACTATTTTAACTTATGTCTAAAGTTTTGTGGGGGTTTTGTAAAGGCTGCATGCCTTAAAATTTTGTATTTGCTAAAATGTCTTATTAGCAAAGTAATCTGAACAAGCTGTTATGAGAGTAATGATTTTCTTGTTTTTTATTGTCTATAGTTTCTAAAAACACTGAATATTGTACTTCACAATTTGCAAAGTATTGCCATTTCTTTCAAAAAGCAACATTTGCAGATAAATCATTTAAGCCTCAAGTATTCTGATCAAGCATATCATCACCATCAAAGCATAGCATCTGTTACATGTAAAAATCAACAACTATTAGGACAATACTTGGAATGATCTATCCTCAATAACTTTAGATCTTTGCATGTAATTACATGTGGAAGTTCTTTGATATCTGCAATAATGTATTACTTTTAAATTACAATCATATACATTTAAATAAGTTTCAGAGATTTTTAACATGAGTTTCCTATGTTCTAAGTGTAGGAAATCATTTTGTATTGCAAACAAAGTATGTTCATTTTGAAGATATTTCTGGATTATGTTCAGTTATTCTACTTCTAACCCTAACTGTAAGTTATTATTCCAGATGCAATCACTATATAAAATTATATAGACTATTAAATTACACTGTATAATAGTATATGCTATAATAAGAATCATATAAAATATAATTCAGTTTACAATTCTTCACCCTCTTTGTGAAGTCTAGTCATATATACATATCATAGTAAACAAATGAAACTTCTAGCTATATTATTAGGAATCTTGGCGTTCTAGTGGACAATCACTTAAATATGACCCAACAGTGTGCTGCAACTGCTAAAAAGCCAATACAGTTTTTGGCTGCATTAACAGAGGGATAGAATCAAGATCACATGAAATGTTGATACCACTTTATAATACCTTGGTAAAACCACACTTGGAATACTGCATCCAGTTTTGATCTCCAAAATATAGATGTTGAGATGCTAGAAAGAATGCAGAGAAGAGCAACAAAGAAGATTAGGGGACCGGAGGCTAACACATATAAAGAACAGTTGCTGGAATTGGGTATGTCTAATTTAATGAAAAGAAGGACTGGGGGAGTCACATGATAGCATGATATCTCAGGGATTGCCACAAAGAAGTAGAAGTCAAGGTATTGTCCAAAGCACCTGAAGGCAGGACAAGAAGCAATGGATGGAAACTAATTAAGGAGAGAAGCAACCTAGAACTAAGGAGAAATTTCTGACCTGATGGTTAAAACAATCAATCAGTGGAACAACTTGCCTCGAGAAGTTGTGAATGCTCCAATACTGGAGGTTTTAAAGAAGAGATTGGACAACCAAATGGTATAGGGTTTTCTGGTTGGACTAGAAGATCTCCAAGGTCCCTTCCAACTCTGTGATTCTTGTTATTGTTTATGCATTAAAGAAATCAATGACAAAATTAGCTATTTGGATCTATCTCTATTAGGATCAGTTTTATAGAAGATTTTTCTAGAGCTCTTCACTAGCAAGAGGAGGAGGAGGAAGAGAAAAAGAAGAAGAAGAAGAAGAAGAAGAAGAAGAAGAAGAAGAAGAAGAAGAAGAAGAAGAAGAAGAAGAAGAAGAAGAAGAAGAAGAAGATCCAAAAGTAGGCCATATTGGTACTTAATTTGTTAAATACAGGTAGTTCTTAACTTACAACCATTCATTTAACATCCATTCAAAGTTATAACAACACTGAAAAAGTGACTTATGTTCAGTCCTCACACTTATGACCATCACAGCATCCCCATGGACCCTTGATCAAAATGTAGGCACTTGGTACATGTAATATATGTAACTGGCATTATTTATGACCATTGAAGTATCCCAGGTCATGTGATAACCATCTCCTGTCTTCTCAGTCAGGTTCTGACAAGCAAAGTGAATAGAGGAAGATGGATTAATTTAATGACCTCATGATTCACTTATTTATTTATTTATTATTTATTTATTCCATTTCTATACCGCCCTTCTCCAAATAGGACTCAGGGTGGTAAATAGCCAAAGTAAAAAACAGAGCATACAAAATTTAAAAAACAGTATTAAAATAATTAAATATTTTGGCCGTAAATTAAAACAACTCAATTTAAAATCAATTTAAAATTTAACTCAAGCCAGCCCAGCTAGTTGAAATAAATAGGTTTTCAGGGCCCGATGAAAAATCCGGAGGTCTGTTATTGTACGTAACTCTGGGGGGAGGTTGTTCCAGAGGGTGGGCGCCATCACAGAGAAGGCTCTCCCCCTGGGGGTCGCCAGCCGACATTGTCTGGCGGACGGCACCCTGAGGAGGCCCACTCTGTGCGAGCGTACTGGCCGGTGGGAGGCTATTGGTGGCAGAAGGCGGTCTCGTAAGTACCCCGGCCCTAAGCCATGGAGTGCTTTAAAGGTGGTCACCAACACCTTGAAGCGCACCCGGAAGACCACTGGGAGCCAGTGCAGCTCGCACAGGAGAGGTATCACATGGGAGCGCCTCGTCGCCCCCATAATCCCCCGCACGGCCGCGTTCTGGACCAGCTGGAGCCTCCGGGTGCACTCCAGGGGGAGCCCCATTTAGAGAGCGTTGCAGTAGTCCAGGCGGGAAGTGACTAGTGCTTGAGTGACTGTGCGTAGAGAATCCCGATCTAGAAAGGGGCGCAACTGGTGTATCAGGCGAACCTGATAAAAAGCCCCCCTGGCCACGGTCGTCAAATGATCTTCTAAAAACTGACTTCCGGTTTGCTGCTTGTCCCCGCTGGACGCTCCTCCGGGATCGTCGAACCCACTGCCTGTAAGAGCCGCCTTTTTCAGCGGAATGGCGGCTCGAAAAAACTCCGTTTCCATTAGGAAACGGAGATAGAGCCGGCTGGGGTGGGTAGAGTCCTCTGCCTAATCCCAAAAGTTTTTTATTTACTTTTGGGAGGGAGCGGAAGAGACTCCCCGTATCCCCAGCCGATGCTCCGGGCTCTGGGAAATCTCTGCTACACGCAGAGCTAGGGGGCAAAAGCAAGCCTGTAAATCTGTCAAATAAATTAATTAAAGAAGATATGAGCTGGACCTTTGATCCTGAAGCGCAATAAATTTTGTCTGCGTGGAAAAATGGCACTGAGACTTATAAAACTAGACAAACAGGCAGTGGGGGGGGATTCCCCCATTAATAAATTACATCAACAAGTTTTAACTCTCCAGTCACAGAAACCTGACTTTAATATAATAGAATTTCTTCTTGAGGAGATTGTAAGAAGGGATGAGATTGTGAATCAGCAACTTGAACAATTTAAGTTGGAAATCAAAGAAATTGGTGAATTGGTGAAATCTAAGTTTGGCTTTTTGGATCGAAAGATTTTAAAAGTAGCTAATGGCTTAGCAGAATTTATGACTCAGTTGGAAGCAAATACTAACTCTAAAATGAAAGAAACTGAGGAGAATTTGGATGACAAGATCCAAAAAATTAAAAAGGATTTGGCAAACATTCAGGATAATAGTTCAGAAGACAAACTTAAAATGGAGGCTGATCAAAAGACTGTTATTGAAGAAAATGTACAACAGAGGATTGAAAGAGAAGTTTTAATGATCCAATACAATTTTACAGAATATGCAATTAGACTGAGAGGTTTGCAGGAAGATGACAGAGATGATTTAAGGAAGATATCTTCTGAAATTCTGGCTGGGATTTTAAAGGTTCAACCTGATGAAGTGTTTTGCAGGATTGACAGAATTTATAGAATAAACTCCTGGTTGGCAAAACAAAGGCAATTGCCTAGAGATGTGGTGATTTATTTTACAGACAAAGAAATTAGAAATAATATTGTCCAGAATTCTTATGATTCTGCTTTGCAATTTCGTGGAAGAAAGATTTGGATTTTTAAGGAACTCCCGCCCAAGATGTTAATGGAGAGGAAGAAATTTGGTTTTCTAGTGAATGAGTTAAAAAAAAGGAATATTCTATTTAGGTGGGACGTCCCAGTTGGTTTAATATTGAGACACCAAGGAGTAAGATACCAACTGGATACTGTCGAAAAAGCGGAAGAATTTTATCAAAAAAATTTAAAAATAAATTTAACATCTTTAGGCATAACACAGGACAAGCAAAAGGAGTTGGAAATAAAGGGAAAACATCAAATTACAGAGGCTGTGGTAGATAAACTGTCTTTGGACTCCTTGGATACCCCAGCTGGACTGTCTATAAATTTGAGAGCAGTGTCATCTGATTCTAATGTGATTAACTATCAACTTACAAACAAGTGCGTAAATCAATCAGTTGATATACAAGTGAAGGAAAAGACATATGGGATAATAAAACAAAACCAACAAGATCAATTTACAAAGCAGAATGACAACCGATCAGCTGATACACAACTTGTAGGAAGGAAATCTGGATGGAAATGCAACCCGCAAAAGAAAAAGAAAAGAAACAGATTTTGTAGAAATAGTAGTTTCTAAATCAAGCAACAGTGAAGCCAGGGATTTTAAAAAAATAAATGAACATGTGAAAAGATATTGGAGGCGAATTATCGTTTAATACTATCTTGAGGAAAGTGGCAGATCTCTGCAATGCCGTGATTTTGGGATGTGGAAAGAGCCTTACATTGTTGGATTTGAACTATCTATTTTGGATTTCTTTTACCGATAAATATATTATATCTATTTTGAGTTACAAGGCAAGAGAGTCATGCTGGGGCATGCAGAAGATCTGGCTGTTACCCACAAAGATGATGGGGATTTATAATCCTGATGAAAACCACAATTACAACTATATGGAATATAATTATAATGTCACTCGGGTGGTTGTTTTTATTTTTATATATACATGAGGATATTTATTATTGATGGGGGCAGAAGATGACTGAAGATTTTGAATAAACTGTTGCACCAGGATGCTATGTTACCCTATTATGGATGATGGATTTAACAATCTAGTGGAAAGACATCAAAGAAGATACTAAATGAATTATAAATTTAAAGTTATTGTCTTTTTTTATAAAATGGAATGTATATATAGACATATGTATATTTTAGCAGAGTGGGCAGTGGATTATATTTAGAATTGTAGTGTATGGTAATCTTGCAGGAAACTGGGTTGAAATAGGTTAGTTTAGTGATTGATTAGTTTAAGAAAAAGGATTTTTAAGACATATATTTTGGGGAGTGGAAGAATCGGATAGAACTGAACAAATGTTAAATTTGGAGAAGGCTGCTTTGAAATGTTAAATTAATATATATAATATATATATAAGTAAAGGTTATGTTGTTGTAATAATAATAATATTTTATAAGTTTGGGGGAGGAGAAAAAGGGTAGATTGTGAAAAGCGGAGAAAAGCGGAGTTATAAGAATACTTTGCTAAGGGTCAGTACTTTGAGGAGTGAGTAAGGGCATGGTAAAATATTATGTAATTAATTATGAATTAGCTTATTGTTGTGAAGAAGAAGTCACAGGGGGGGATGGGTGGTGAGGGGGGGTTAGGGAAGAAGGGAGGAAAAGGGGGAAAAACTTGTATTTGAAAAACTTTTTCAATAAAAAAAATGATCTTCTAAAAACAGCCGTGCTTCCAGGAGGATGCCCAAGTTACGAGCCCTCTCCGTGGGGGCGAGTGATTCGCCCCCAATAGCCAGCGATGGCGTCAGCTGGCTATATAGGGATGCTGGAAGCCACAGCCACTCGGTCTTGGAGCGGTTGAGTCAGAGCCTGTTTCTCCCCATCCAGGCCCGCACGGCCTCCAGGCACTGGGACATCACTTCAAGGGCATCGTTGGGGTGGCCTGGGGTGGAGATGTACAGCTGGGTGTCATCAGCGTACTGATGGAACTCCACCCTGAAGCCACGGATGATCTCACCCAGCGGCTTTACATAAATGTTGAACAGAAGGGGCGAGAGGACCGACCCTTGTGGCATCCCACAAGCAAGGTGCCTCGGGGTCCACCGCTGCCCCCCTGTCAACACAGATTGCAACCCGTCAGAGAGGTAGGAGGAGAACCACCGCAGAACGGTGCCCCCCACCCCCAACCCCGCCAACCGGTGCAACATGATACCATGGTCAATGGTATCAAAAGCCGCTGAGAGGTCTAACAGGACCAGGATAGAGGAGCAACCCCTATCCTGAGTCCTCCAGAGATCATCCACCAACGCGACCAATGCCGTTTCCGTGCTGTGCCCAGGCCGGAAGCCGGACTGGAGCGGGTCTAGATAGACAGCTTCATCCAGATACCAGGGAAGCTGTTGCGCTACCACACTCTCAACAACCTTCGCAACGAAGCGAAGGTTGGAGACTGGACGATAGTTAGCCAAAACAGCCAGATCCAGAGAGGGCTTCTTGAGGAGGGGCCTCACAACCGCTTCTTTCAAAGCAGCCGGCAGGACCCCCTCACTCAAAGAAGCGTTAACAATCTTCTGGAGCCAGCCTCGTGTCACCTCCCGGGAAGCCAGTACCAACCAGGAGGGACACGGGTCCAATAAACATGTGGTCGCATTCAGCCATCCCAGGACCCTGTCCATGTCCTTGGGAGCCACAGGATCGAACTCCCCCCAGATAACACTCTCAAGACCTGCCTCAGTCATCCCGTCCGGACATACCCAGTCAGAGGCCAGCCCTTCCCGAATCTGAGCGATTTTGTCATACAGATACTGCACAAAGTCCTCAGCTCGGCCCTGCAAGGGGTCATCCCGCACCTCCAGATGGAGGAGGGAGCAGGTCACCTTAAACAGGACGGCCGGGCGATTATCTGATGACGCGATAAGAGCGGCAAAATAGCTAGATTTCGCCGCTTTTATCGCCACTAGGTAGGTCTTAATATGAGACCTCACCAGTGTTCGGTCGGATTCGGAGCGGCTGGTCCTCCAGCTACTCTCCAGGCGTCTTTTCTGGTGCTTCATCTCCCTAAGCTCCTCAGAGAACCAAGGAGCTAGGTGAGTTCGGTGCCGGGTCAGAGGCCGCAAAGGCACGACACGGTCCAAGGCCCCGGCAGCCGCACTATCCCAGGCGGCCACCAGGTCCTCAGCCTGCACTTTACAAGTGCAGTGATTTGTCTGGCAAAAATTTGATTACAACTTATTTAACTGCCTTGCATATAGTAACAGAAATTCTAGTCCCAAATGGGATCATAAGTTGAGGACTACACATATTGAATTTGCAGTCTTGAAGGTTGAAATTGCAGTTATGAATCAGTTTCAAGGTGGAAACTGTGACTGTCAACTCAAACCAACACTTATCATTAATATGTTTAGAATGACTTAGTACTTGTCTAAAGATCCACAAAGAAATATAAGGCTTTGCCCTTTAAGGATTTTAGTTAAATCTATCTCAGTCTTCTGGCTTTCAAAACCTCATCCTACTATTCTTCCTCCAGGAGTTCTAGGACACGGGTGTCAAACTCGTGGCATCACATTGCCATCATGTGACATACCGTGATGTTTTTTCCCTTCTCTGAGCTGGGGTGGGTGTGGCCTGCATGTGACACTTCTGGCCTGCGGGCCGCCAGTTTGACACCCGTGTTCTAGGTGATCCAACACTGGAGGTTTTTAAGAAGAGATTGGACAGCCATTTGTCTGAAATGGTATAGGTTTTCCTGACTGAGTGAGGGGTTGGACTAGAAGACCTCTAAGGTCCTTTCCAACTCTGTAATTCTGTTATTCTTTCCCTATTGACTTCTGCTTTTTTACTTCCCCAAAATATCTCTAATTTCATAACCACATTACTTATCAAATGATTCCACTCTTAGTATTATCTTTTCTATCTGCACTGCACTGTCACATCACCAATCTACCCTTCCTTCTGTTTCCTTCCCTACTAAATTCAAACTGTGCACCCTATTCTTTTTTCTTAATAGCATCTTTCCGTTAGCCACTTTCTCCTCCTAATTACAAAATGATCCTGCTTCTTTCTTTTTCCTACAAATTCTTGCTGCCTTGGCTTTTTTTTGCCTTCAACCACATTTTTTTATTGAACACAATCTAATTCTGGTTTTCTGTCTCCTGAAACTGCCCTTGGTTTTTTTTAAAAAAATTGCAGGTGATCTTCTCAGTTTCAAATCTAATCATTTCTATTCTGTCCCTATCTGATCCCACTAATAGAGAAAATCATTGTCTATTCCTTGGCTCTTTTCGTGCTTTAAGATTTCAAGCTGTGATCATCCTGGTTGTATCTCCTGCTGTCTGTTATATAACATGGTTGATGTTGTTGTTTTTTTTTCCTGAGGAAAGCTTTTTTCCCCCCTAAGCTTTCCCTATGTCAGCAAGATGTTTGGTATGCATAAAGACTAAAGTAATGGGATGAAGCCATTCTAAATCATCCCTTTGAAGATTGGAGTCTACAAAAAGTTCCATAGAGAAACAAATCTTACAAATTTTGTCTTTGCAATTGTACTGTCCCCCCCCATCGGTGACAGTTTGTAGAAATGATGGAAAACTACAAAGACAGCCTGTGGAGAATAAAAAAAAAATACAAATTAGTTTTCATTCATACATTGGATGATAAATGAAACCTTCTCCGTGATAAAGTCTACCTTATAATTTTTACTAAATGAATCCTAATAGCAATGGCACATCTGCATTTCTATGGCAGATTTAATTATAAGTAGTAAGGAAACAGAGGGATGGTTTTTATAGACAGCTATTATTTGAAGCTTGACTGCTCTTCAAGCTACTAAAGGAAGAATTTTATTGTGTTGTATTCAGAGAGAGGCAACAATGGTGATGGGCAATCAAATGAAATGCGCTTGTGTTAATATGGAGAGATAATATCATGCCATGGAAGTTCAGCAGGCTTTGTGCTTGGAATTAATTGTAACAAACTAAAAATTAAGATGACATGGGGTCAACACTGACTTTCTGGAAATATCTGAATACCTTTTGGTGTTCTGCTCTCCTAAGACATATTTATGTGTGTGTATGTAAACATGCAGATACAAGCATAGATTGAATACACACTACTTAAATGTATACACGCATATATGAACTTATACAAACATTCAAGTAGTGTGTATTCAAGCTATGTGTATACGCTCTCTTAAAATCAGTTGATTTAAAAACCTTTTCCAGATTTAAGAGTGAGCAGTGCTCTCTAGAGGAAAACAACTGTATATATCATGGTCCATCACTACTCAATTCTCCAGCATTCTTCATCATCATTATGGCAGCTGCAAATATTAATTTATCATGGGTAGTGCTCACAGTCTCTAATTACTGCCCTTTAATTATTAAAGAAATCACCCATTTATCAAAGAGATAATCAATTATCCTGCTGCAGGGAAGGTGCGATGTAATATGAGCAAGGAGCAAGCAGAACAGGCTTATAATGGAAAGTGAACCGTAACTTTTTTCTTTTTGCTAGGAAGTATTGATATTTAACAGGGCTTTATACTGTACATCTACATCAGGGGTGTCAAACTCACATCGCCACAGCAGTGTCACGTGACCTATTGGGACTTTTTTCCCCTTCACTAAACTGGGCGAAGGGGGAGGCAGCATGTGACGCATCTGGCCCACGGGCCAGGAGTTTGACAGCCCTGATCTACATTATGGGCATGCATCATGCATCAAGAGCCTCAGTGGCGCAGTGGTTAGAGTGCAGTACTGCAGGCTACTTCTGCTGCCTGCCAGCTGTCTGAAATTTAGCAGTTCAAATTCCATCAGGCTCAAGGTTGACTCATCCTTCCATCCTTCCAAGGTGGGTAAAATGAGGACCCTAATTGTTGGGGAAAATATGCTGACTCTGTAAACTGCTTAGAGAGGGCTGTAAAGCACTGTGAAGTGGTATATAAATCTAAGTGCTATTGCTAGTGCTATCATTAACAAAAAAAAAAAAAAACAGCCAAAAAAAAGTGATCATGTGGAACAAGATTTGAGCTCATCTTACCATTTGGTTGACTTAGCTTCCTGCTTCTGGCAGCTGATGGTGGGGAATAGCAGAACTTTCTTCAATCATTCCTACCTCTTTGAACTTTTCCTCCAGCTCCAGTTCCTTCTTATTAGTCTGGGCACATGACTGACCCTGACCAATGAGCAAACAAGGAGGTAGGAGTTCAAGCCATGCATCCCAGCAGCTTCATTAATGCCCAGCATCAGTAATACTTTTGTGAATCATGTTAGCACCATCCATGCAGCTGAAGAAGGGCATGAATAAGTCAGAGGTGGGTTTCAGCAGGTTCTGACCAGTTCTGGAGAACCGGTAGCGGAAATTTTGAGTAGTTCGGAGAACTGGTAAACACCACCTCAGACTGGCCCGGCCCCCATCTATTCTCTGACTCCCGAGTCCCAGCTGATCGGGAGGAAATGGGGATTTTGCAGTAACCATCCCCTGGAGTGGGGAGGGAATGGACATTCTACAGTATCCTTCCCCTGCCATGCCCAACAAGCCACGCCCAACAAGCCACACCGACAGAACCAGTAGTAAAAAAATTTTTGAATCCCACCACTGGAATAAGTGTCAGGCAGATCAGTGAGTGTGCAAGGGATGGCAAGACTTTGCAAAAGGCTGATTGCTGATGCCCTCTGGCCAGCCCTGAGTCACTTAACCTTAACCTGCTGACCTTAATAGGTGTCAATGCTAGTATTGAAATAAGGTGTAATTGTTCCTCAGAGTCAACTTCTGGATCCAGAATGGTAGCAAGGAATTTCTGTGTCATTTTTCTTTTCATTTTGGGCAGCAAATGTCCTGAGCTGGTTTGGTGTATACGTTAGAAAGTTACAAATTAGAATGAGCAAGTGGCAGGGGAGAGAAAGGAAAAAGACATTTTGGTTCCATCATTTTAAAGTAGCCTCCAGAGTCAATTGCCCTTCCATCTGCCTGCCATGCTAGTTTTCTTTGGGGATTTGCTTCTCTGCTGAAGAAAATAGAAAAAGCGAAAGAAATATTGTATTCAGTTTGCTGGGATATCTTCAGATACTTCATAAATAATCTATAGCGTGTTAGCTCATTTTCTTATTTACCAAGATTCTAAGCAGGCAAGCGATTATGTTACTAAAAGATGTCAGATTCAATAATTCTCCTTTTACTCTAAAATGAATTTTAGGTGCTTCACCCAAATACTCCAACTCCTATCCTCACTTTGTTCTGTTTAAACTAATGATCTGCCACATCCACCTGGCTCCTTAATACAGGTAGTCCTTGACTTACGGTTCCAACTGAGCCCAACATTTTTGTTGCTAAGCGAAAAATTTGTTAAAAATGAATCTTACCCCGATTTAACACCGTTCCTGCTATAGTTGTTAAGTGAACCACTGCAGTTGTTAAGTTACACAATTGTTGACTGAATCTGGCTTTCTCATTGATGCAAAAGGTGATCGCAAAACCCCAGGACGCTGCAACTGTCATAAAAACGAGTCACTTGCCCAGCATCTGAATTTTGATCACGTGACCATGGGGTTGCTGCAACGGTCATAAGTGTGAAAAAAACGGTCATAGGTCACTTTTTTCAGTGCTGTTGTAACTTCGAACAGTTACTAAATGAACTGTTGTTAAGTTGAAGATTACCTGTAGTTTTAACGGAATAGGAAAATCAAGCCCCCCCCCCTGTTAAATACCTCAACAAGAAGTCTATACTCAACCACAAAATGATCAGCGACATCTTGGCCAAGGGGAAAGACTGGAGCAGACGGATAGTAAATAATGTGGATAAATCTGGTTTAACATTTGGAAATGGTGATGTACTTTTCCTTAGAGTATTGTGGCCTGGGTAGAAGCAGATTGAAATAATAATAGGTTCTGTTGCCTAACTAACTTGGGAATTTGATCCGTAAGGCATCCTTAAATCTTAACTGCAATATGAATAAATAACAGGAAGCTGCTGTTGATCCAGCAGGCTCTGGTTATTGTCTCAGCTTTTTTTCTTTATATTTTACTGTTTTTTTCTGGCCCTGGACCATTCCAGTATAGAAAAATTCACTAGGCTGACCACTGATACCAGTGGAAAAGATAATGAGTGAAGGATAGCAGGTCCTCTTAATTCATTGCATAGCCTCATGTCCCTTTTTATACTGTACAATTGATCTCTCGCATCCAAAGACTGGGAAAGATACGAAACTGCCACTGAAGAATGAGAGTCCAATTAGCTCCTTAACTTACAGTGAAATCTAACTTGAGTTGATTCCTCATTTACAATGAAACATAAGCCTTGCTGCAGTGGTGGTATTCAGCCAGGTTCTATCCAGTTCGGGCAAACCAATAGCGGCGGCTGCAGGAAGCTCCACCCACCTGCCCAGATGTCATCACGTCCCATTTTTTACACTCTGCGCATGCGTGGAAGGCCCTCACATTTGCGAAGATAAGTAGCGAAGGTAAGTGAATACCGCCCCTGCCTTGCTGTCTATGTAACTTTTTTTTGCAAGTGGGTTTCTTGGAAAAGGGGAAATAACTTCCCTGCAAACAACAACAAAGACATTTGATAACTAGGAATTTTGTGGGGATACTTGAGAGAGCCATAGATACAATATTGCAAAGAGAATGATAAGTAAAGGCAAATATAAGATGATAAGTTTCAACGCTGTGGTGGTGCCATGGTTAGAATGCAGTACTGCAGGGTACTTCTGCTGACTGCCAGCTACCAGACGTTCGGCAGTTCAATTCTCACAGACTCAAGGTTGACTCAGCAGTTTATCCTTCTGAGGTTGGTAAAATGAGGAGCCAGATTGTTGGGTGGCAATATGGTGACTCTGTAAACCGCATAGAGAGGGCTGTAAAGCACTGTGAAGTGGTATATAAGCCTATGTGCTATTTTAAGCATTCATAATGCTCAAAGTAATTGCACTCACTCAGCAAAAAAAAAAAAAGTTAATTTACTTTAAAAAATTATCTGGCTAAGGCCTGCCTCCTATAACCTATAACCACCACATTATATAATAGCTTATTCTGTGACCATAATTCATTTAAATGGAAAATATGGAATCAACATTGATAAATAAAGCTTGCAAAAATTGGTACAGATACCCAATGCTTTTCGAGATTTTTCACAGAGACAATTTTATTTAGTTCATTTACATGCTGTCAGTTTAATCATTGCCACATTTTTGCTAATTTTTTCATATTAGATTTGTCAGATAATTTCCAGTATTTAGCATAAATGAATCTAATAGCAATTATCATCAAACAAGCCATTTCTCTCCGATCTTTTCTTATCAAATAATTCACACAGGCTAAAACAAAGAACACTGGGTCAAATGTAATATCATGATCCAATACACTCTCTATTACATTTGTCAATGGACATGGACATGGTTGGAGCAACTTTGACTTTTGAACATTTCAATATAGAATAGAATAGAATAGAATAGAATAGAATAGAATAGAATAGAATAGAATAGAATAGAATAGAATAGAATAGAATTTTTCATTGGCCAAGTGTGAATGGACACACAAGGAATTTGTATTGTTGCATATGGTCTCAGTGTACATAAAAGAAAAAAATATGTTAATCAAGAATCATAAGATACAACACTTAATGATAGTCATAGGGTACAATAGGCAATCAGGAAACAATATCAATATAAATTGTAAGGATACAAGCAACAAAATTACAGTCATACAGTCATAAATGGAAAGAGATGGGTGGTGGGAACGATGAGAAGATTAATAGTAGTGCAGACTTAGTAAATAGTTTAACAGTGTTGAGGGAATTATTTGTTTAGCAGAGTGATGGCATTCAGGGGAAAACTGTTCTTGTGTCTAGTTGTTCTGGTGTGCAGTGCTCTATAGCATCGTTTTGCGGGTAGGAGTTGAAACAGTTTATATCCAGGATGTGAAGGGTCTGTAAATATTTTCATAGTATACAATATACAGGTCCACAATGGAAGGCAGGTTGGTAGCAATTGTTTTTTCTGTAGTTCTAATTATTCTCTGAAGTCTGTGTCTGTCTTGTTGGGTTGCAGAACCAAACCAGACAGTTATAGAGGTGCAGATGACAGACTCAATAATTCCTCTGTAGAACTGTATCAGCAGCTCCTTGGGCAGTTTGAGCTTTCTGAGTCAGCGCAGAAAGAACATTCTTTGTTGTGCTTTTTTGATGATGTTTTTGATGTTAGCTGTCCATTTTAGATCTTGCGATATGGTAGAATCTAGAAATTTGAAGGTCTCTACTGTTGATACTGTGTTGTCTAGTATTGTGAGAGATGGAAGTATGGAAGGGTTTCTCCTAAAGTCTACCACCATTTCTACGGTTTTGAGTGTGTTCAGTTCCAGATTGTTCCGGTCACACTACGAGGCTAGTTGTTCAATCTCCTATCTGTATTCATCATTGTCTCAGACTGATCACTGTTGTGTCATCTGCAAACTTCAGTAGTTTGTATAGAATAGTAGATAAATCTACTTAATTTATATTATTGTTTAATGTTTTTGCTGGTATTTATAAATAATAAAATTGTCTCCCATATTCATAAATACTCTCAGAATTGCCTTTGAAGACCATCCATTTATATTCCACTGGAATATCATCATCTGGGTGATTATATAACCATCTTATCTAAACATTCATTTGTTCTGTTTGCTCCGCTTAGTTTTTGCAGAGCATTGATATCACATGAGAAAGTATTAGAGAAGAGATTTGTCCAAAACATTATCTAAATGATTTTTGGAAGGGGGCAAAAGAATATATGTTTGGTGAATGCTAGCTTTTATGAAATTATTCTACCAACGAGAAATCATCCCTGCATTATTAGAGAAGCAAGGTGATTGAATTCCATAGATTAGTTGACTTTTCCCAAAACCTGAAGCCAACTTTTGCCCATGCTTCTTTACAACCTGGAATGGAATGTGTGAAACTCTTGCAATTGCTTGTAATCTATTTGTATATAGATCTATATGGTGAGATGTAATAAACCCTCTTGCTTGTAATGGTGAGATCTGGGTCCAGAATCATAATACTGTTAGTGCACACTGACATCTGCAGGCTGGTGGCCAGGCTGCAGGCTATATATTGCTAAATGAGACTGCCTGCTCTCCAGAAGTGCTCTGTGATGCTGGATCTTATCTCCAGAACACACAAAATTGCTGACATTATTCTAACCCCCATCCCCCCAAAAAACTTCCAGAAAGACAGACAAAGGTGGGCAAGACCATATTCCTGCAATAAATAAGTTCCAAAATGTGGATACAGTTGGTGAAAACAATAGTTTTAGAAATCGTTTTCTTATTGATTTTACTCTAGGAATTTTAATCTGAAAGCAATCAGTGTAAGTACAGTATTTACAAATGATCAATTTTTGTTCAGCTTCTCATGAGGTCTTTGTTTGTTCTACTTTGTGTTTCCAAATACTTCTGCTCCCCCACCCCAAAAAAACCTCAAGAACAACAAATCTATGACTGAAGAAAAAATATTTAGGCCAAATGGTCGATATCAAGAATCTAAAATAAATATTTTCAGATTTTTTCATATATAATTACAATAAAGAACATTTGTTTTTAAGTACTCTGTCTTTCTTTTCGTCATACTCTTCCACAAATCACATACCCAATTGAAAAATATGTACAAAAAGTGTAGTACTTCATTCTTCCACAATGCATTACATTTTTTATTATGGTACAAAGAATGTCTCTCAGGGAAATAACAAAGAAATTTAAATAATTTTAAAATGCCAAATATGAATTGAGAGTTCAAAAACAATGCTTTACAAATTATTATCTGAGATATTTCTTCTTTTCTTGAAGATGCATATTTCAATACTTTTTTTTTTCCTTTGGAAAGCAACTATAATGAATGGATTTGGTATTTCTATTTCATTTCCTTTATTTCAAATTAAATATTCCATTTATTAAATATCCCAGTTAAATTAAACATCCCATTTATCATATCAAATTATTATAAAATACAATGATCAAAATTTCACTAAAATTATAAATATATAATTACAAAGTTAATAATATAGATAAAGAGAGACATCACACACAATGGAAGCTTTGATCAGAAAGAAAGATTTAGGCAAGGTTTTCACTGTATATAAAGAAATGAGCAGAGATGTGCATTCACTGCATTTTAATTGTGAATCTCTATGAAGGTAAAACCCAATGAGATCTTCCCAACTTCATGCTGCTAATGATGACATTTTGACTAATTTTCTCAATTCTCTACATCCATTATCAGATAGATGATAGATAGATAGATATAGATAGATAGATAGATAGATAGATAGATAGATAGATAGATAGATAGATGGTAGATAGATGGTAGATAGATGGTAGATAGAAAGATAAATGATAGATAGATGGTAGATAGATAGATAGATAGATAGATAGTAGATAGATAGATAGATAGATAGATAGATAGATAGATAGATAGATGATAGATGATAGATAGAGTTTTTCAGCAGTTTTTGTTGTTAAGGAATTCAGTAGCTTCAGGGGAAAGTTTGACTACCTCCCTACCAAATTCATTTTTTATTATAACATGTATTTAGTATATACTTGAGGCTTTTCTATTGTTGCACTCTGTATTGCTTTAGATGATGACAAAAAAAGCACATTTCTATTTCTGATTCAATTTTTAGCAGTTATGAATGAAAGATAATACATCAGAAGAAGATTGGGGCCATGCAAATTTGGCAACTATTTCTGAGTCTCTGGAAATGGGTTTTTAGGGCTGTAGTATGCTGAAGTTATTACACTGAATATATAATAGACGTAAGAAAAGTAGACTATTATGAACTTATAGACCTCTAATCTAAGGTTATTAAATGAAACTGGAAGGGACATTCATTTCCACATATTAATAAATATCATTTTATAGTGAATTATACCTTCCTAATATACTCTAATGGCTGCTTTCCATTTTCTTCTTTCTGAAATGCTTTAATGGTGAAACAAGGGTTAATTTTTATATGAATGGGAAGGGGAGGCTGCTATAAATCAAATCAGCAAATTATCAGGTAATTTTCTCTGTCTTCTGAGGTCCACTATACTGAGAACAAACTAAATTATTTCAATATGGCTCATAACATTTTTAATTTTAGTCCCATCCATGCCCAAAAAGGAGGAATCGGCCTGCTTGACAAGATAGATGTAGATGCATTTTACAAAAATAATGATGTTCTACAGAAGTACCAAATATTTTTGGAAGGAAAAGAGGAAAGGAAACTTAGCATGCTTGGAGAGCCTGTAATGTCAGATAATTCTTACAAAAATAAATAAGGAAGTGGAGGAGATAGGGGAAGATGACAAAAAGGAAAGGGGAATTTTGAAAAATTCTGAAATTTGAAGGAATCTGAACAGAGCATCCATATTGTAACATTTTGTTAAAGGCCTCACCTTTATATATTTTATTGCTCAGGTTATCATAATGGTACACATTGAGGTTACTCTCCATTTTATCCCCATAAACACCCTGGGCTGTAAACTCACTAATGAACTCCATATCAAATAGAAAGCCAGATCAACACTTTAGACATGATCAGTGGTGGGTTGCTACCAGTTTGCCCTGGATCAGACGAACCGGTAGTGGGGGCAGTGGGAGGCTCCACCCATCTGCCCGGATGCTTCTGTGCTTGCGCAGAAGCTTATGAACATGCACCGAAGCATCACACATGCACAGAAATGTCACACATGCACGCAAACCGGTAGCAAACTAAATTGAAACCAGTGGTGGGTTGCCCCTGGTTTGGACCAGTTCTATAGAACCGGTAGTAAAACTGGTGGGAGGCTCCGCCCACTGACTCAGACATCATCAGAAGCGATCTGTGCATGCGCAGAAGCCTCTGCACATGCGCGCAGGCACAATACAAACCAGTAGTAAAGGTAAGTAGAACCCACCACTGATTGAAACCCACTACTGGACATGATGCTATAGCATCATGTCTAAGGTGTTGATCTGGTTATCCTATTCCTGGAGTTTATTAGCGAGTTTCACTTTTCAGGAAATCCAGATAGTAAACTGAGGAGTCCTTAGCGGTCCCTGATCTTAATTGTTTTCTTGCAGATGCTTCATTACCAAACTTAGTAACATTATGAGTCCGTGTCTGCAAGAAAACAACCAAGCTCAAAGAGCATCAAGGACTCCACATTTTAACCTTGAGCTACAAATATTATCCTCTATAGCTGTGATGGCGAACCTATGGCACGTGTGCTAGAGGTGGCACACAGAGCCCTCTCTGTGGGCATGCGCACCAGCCTGCTGCTCTTTTCCAGGTTCCGGTGTGCGAAGACCAGCTGGCCAGTGTGCATGCGCATTCTGGAACCCGGAAGAAAGCAGCTAGCCGGTGCCACATGCGTGCAGGAACCCAGAAGAGCAGCTGGCTGCCACGTGCATGTGCGTTGGCCAGCTGATCTCTTCCAGGTTCCAGCGCTCCAGCGCACACGCACACCCTCCAGTTTTGGCACTCGATGCCAAAAAGGTTAACCATCACTGCTCTATAGAGAGCAAACTGTTAAAATTCTTTCCTAGTCAGAATCCTTATCTTCCTATCCTCTGGTTGGTAGAAAAAGAAAGAAATAATAGCTGAGGTTATGCTTCTTCCAGTTAGGCTGTGGTTCCGTTCTACAAATTTACTTACTATATGTAATAGCCTATCTGAGGAGCCTTTAGAATTCCCATCACTTGAAATCTTTAAGTTACAGTTGACAAAAGATTGGAAGAACATCCTGGAAGTGGGGGGGAAACTCTATAAATTGTCAAAAAGCTAGATAGAAAGGCCTATTAGGGCTCCTTTCCCTGACATTCTTGTTATGGAGTTGTAGAACTATTCTTCTAACATAAAGTGTCGCAGATCTTTCTCAAAGGATAAAGTCATATTAGCTTGAAGTAGTTTGGCCTTTTTCTATATTTCACAGAAAAGTAGTTAACTGAAGATAAATCAAATTGCCAACATTTGCCCACTTCAAATCATCCTTGCTATTCTCAAATATATTTTAAAAATACTGCTAATCACATTCATTTTATCACCCTACTTCCCACACAATTATAACTGCATGAGGAGGAGGAGGAGGAGGAGGAGGAGGAGGATGGGCTTGCTGGCGGGGTCACACTTTGGTCACTAAATGTCTGTGAAGATTTGAAAGCACCTTTGGGAATTTGGCCACTATTTCTTTCCTGCTCTGTCCCTTTCACAGTAACTGTACAAGGGACAGGCCAGGAAGTAAGTAAATAAGCTTTCATTTACAGAAAGTAATTGAACTTTCATAGCATCAGAGGAAAGCTATGAAAAAGGAACCATCTCTATGCATGGCGACCCTCTTCTATAATGAACAAGTCTCATTGGGCATTGTATTTGTCTTTATTTAGTTTCATTCTTCTATGTTCAGTTTTAGTCATTTCTCTAACATATTCTCAGATACTTTTCATGAGTCCCCCATCATTTGGTAGATGACGTATATGCTCCTACTATGTTAACAATAGTGGAATTGCTTTGTTGTTGCTGTTTTTAACTTGCTTGTAAATAATGGTAGTGTAAAGCCATTCAGATTCATCAGCAATTGAAGCTGCACATATATATGTATAGATGTGGTCATTTAAAACCCTTGTGCCCCAAGGGTTTTAGAGGAATGGATTTATGTGAAATATGGACTACATGAGAAAGTAAAACTGATGTGTAAATATTGTGATGGTTATATAATCAATACTATAATGGAAGATAGTATACTTTTCAATAACAATTGATATTATCACATATATGTTTATGTATATGTGATTATAATGATTATGATGACGATGTTTATATGTTAACACTTTGGACACCTAAAAAACACACTGTTCAACATAGAAATGGAATATGTGATATAAAATGATAAAAAATATTTAATATCAATAAAACCCTTGTGCTCTACTTCCTTCATATTACTGCCCATTGTTTCATAGTGTCTTCCAGATTCTGCTTTGTTGCTTCATTGGTTTCTATCTGCATCAATAGGGCTTAAAGACTGTGGGGATTCATTCTTCCCCTTTATTCTGAATGTGTATATCCAAGGAAAACATCAAACATCTAGAAACATTTTCAACAGGGAGGCTCCAGAATCTGTAACTCAAACTTTGCTTCACAGCCTTTATGTCACATTCCTTTATCTTTTCGTCCTTTTCTGCCTGGCTGAATTCTATCTTCTGGAAGGTTTTCTGTCTACGGGTGCTTCTTTGCTCATGTATCCTTTGTCTGACCAAGAATTCTTCATCTTCCTTGATGAGCTGGAGGGCAGACAGGTTAGTCTCAAGCAGCTTGTATAATTCTTACCGTATTCAGGGAAGAAGAAAAAACAAGGTATATCCCCCACAGATAATAAGAGCAGTGTTCTCAAAGAATAAGGAGCAAAAAAGGTCTTATCTTCTCCTGCCAAATTCCTGTTTGATGTCCCTGTTTACTGGCTGAGAAATTTTGTTATTTAGGATTAGGAACGCCTGTCCATCTCAAACTCTTTTTCCCACTAGATTCTCCTATCATAAAATTCTGTTGTTGTTTTTTGTTTGTTTGTTTTTGTACTTCTGACTTTATTTCAATATGTTTTTTGAAAGACAAGATATATGAATCAAGATCATGTGAAGTGTTAATACCACTTTATAATGCCTTGGTAACGCCACACTTGAAATACTGCATTCAGTTTTGGTCGCCACGATGTAAAAAAGATGCTGAGACTCTAGAAAGAGTGCAGAGAAGAGTAACAAAGACAATTAGGGGACTGGAGGCTAAAACATATGAAGAACGGTTGCAGGAACTGGGTATGTCTAGTTTAATGAAAAGAAGGACTAGGGGAGACATTATAGCAGTGTTCCAATATCTCAGGGGCTGCCACAAAGAAGAGGGAGTCAAGCTATTCTCCAAAGTACCTGAGAGTAGGACAAGAAGCAATGGGTGGAAACTAATCAAGGAGAGAAGCAACTTAGAACTAAGGAGAAATTTCCAGACAGTTAGAACAATTAATCAGTGGAACAACTTGCCTCCAGAAGTTGTGAATGCTCCAACACTGGAAGTTTTTAAGAAGATATTGGATAACCATTTGTCTGAAGTGGTGTAGGGTTTCCTGCCTAAACAGGGGGTTGGATTAGAAGACCTCCAAGGTCCCTTCCAACTATTCTATGTTCAATTATAGCCACTTTAGTTGCTTTAAAATCAATAATTCTAGCACTGGATGGTTATTTGTTCCTGAGGTTCCTCCTGCCTCTACAGCCTCAAGGAAGTTTTCATTTGGTATGATGTCCAGGATCGGCATAGACCTTACTCTATTCTTTTCAGTATACAAATATTCCTTTGCCATTTTCTTCAATGGTCTGAGAATTGAAAGATTATCTCAGTCCCCAAATCCCTCATCACAAAACCCTGGTGATACAATATAGCCATTGTTTGCAGAATAATCTCTCATCCACTGTAGAGAACCTTAGAGAAAGAATGTTACAATTAGCAAAACATTTCTTTCGCCAGTGAAGATAGCATAACATTAAGGAAAATAATTAAACTGGATGTTCATTCTAAGCTGTCCAACTTTTCCCTCTTAGTTACATGACCCAGAGCAAATTACATATAGCTAGATCTGTGCTTCCGTAAAGACAAATAGATGTAATATGAAGGTAAGGAAGAAATGCACATATACGCTTGATTCAACATGTGATTTTACAGTTTTTAAAAAAGCTACAGATGCTTCCTATGGTCACTACTCATAAAGGGGCTTGTCAGATCTAGCTCATGAATGATGTAATGACACTATATAGACAGAATCTTGCCAGACTAAACCTACATAACCCTAACCCTAATGGACATACCTTGGGAGTTTCTAAGGAGTGGCTATCCTAAATCTCTCCCTCTTTCTCTAATCCAGCTCTGGAATGCATGATCTCTTGTCTCAACTTCCTCTTTGGAATATGCTCTGTCTTCCTGAGAACCTGCTGTGTTACTGCAGTCCACTATAGAGCTAGAAAGAATTCCAGAAGTGTTGCTGGCAATGCTTTCCTTGTTTTGGATTCTGCATGATTTCTGTGCATATAGTAAAACGTGTGACATAAAAAATTCAGTCATACATAGATTTTATCTATCTATCATCTATCTATCTATCTATCTATCTATCTATCTATCTATCTATCTATCAATCATCTCTATCTATCTATCTCTATCTATCTCTATCTATCATCTATCTATCTATCTGTCTATCATCTCTATCTCTATCTATCTATCTATCTATCTATCTATCTATCTATCTATCATCTCTATCTATTTATCTATCTATCATCTCTATCTCTATCTATCTATCTATCTATCTATCTATCTATCTATCTATCTATCTATCTATCTATCTAATCTATCATCTATATCTATCTATCATCTATCTATCTATCTATCTATCTATCTATCTATCTATCTATCTATCTATCACATTTCTATACCACTCATCTCACCTATGTGCTTTTGGATGTTTTACAAATTAAAATAATACAAAGTTTAAAAACAGAATAAAAACATTGTTTTTTTAAAAAAATTAAAAAGGTTAAGAGAGCACCCTCAAGGCCACCAACCACCCCCAGGTTTGCATGCCACTCTTGGACTCCCATGCTGGTTGACAGAGCCAGATCTTGATGTCTTCCAGAAAGCCAGAAGAGTGGGTTCCATCTCATCTCTGGGGGCAACAAGTACTATAGGGTGGGGGAAATGGCAGAGAAGGCTCCCTATTTCCCTGCCAGTTAAAATATATGTAGTGTGTATCCAATACACACTACAAAAGGCATAGAATTGAGTATATGTGATCTGTCCCCGTCCACACACACACACAAACACAGCCAGCCAAGGGTTAAGAAAGTACTTGGCACGCACACAGGTCGTTATCTCAAACTTGGCAGCAATATAATCACCGTCTGCCAAGAGCTTTTACTGCAACAGATAACAGAAAATTACATACGCATTGCAAATAGTCCAGCAAAAACAATATCCCTTTCGGCAGCTTCAGACGTTGTTCAAGTGACTAGCCAAAGTTCATTTTTGTTCGTCACGGGGTTTTACCAGCCACCACCCTCTCTTATATAGTCTCTGGGGTGTGGGCCAGTGACTCAGTTCTAATCCCTAGCACGCCTCCTTAACTGCTGCAACCGTTTATCATGCCTTCGTTGGTGTGCATCCAGGAATGACGGCTCTCCTTCGCTCTCATCCGAGACACCTGGGTCCTGGCTAATCTCCTCTCCCTCGGCCGGCACCTGAGACAGTGCCAGAGGGGAGGGGCCTGGAGAGGGAGGCCTGGCTGACTCCTCTTCCTCATGTTCGGAGCTTTCTTCCTCCGATGAGATAGGCTCAGAGGGCGGGGCCACAACAATATGGATCAGCTGAAAAGTGATCTAGGTTACTAGGCAGGCACTCCATTCTATCATGACCTATATCTAAAAAGAAAAGTACCCTACTTTGTTGTGTATCACTATTTTCCCCAATAATACTTAATTTACAGATCTTTCCTTCATGTATACAGTTTTGTTTGTAATTATTTCTAATATTTTCCCCAAACCAATTTTCTCCAAGGCATGCTTTTTATTTGCATTTCTGAACTTTAAAGGTAGATATCAGACACTGTCAGGTGTGGCTCATTTTGATGGGTTGTGCCATTTCAGTAGAACAGAAATCCATGACAACCTTTTCTCATATATGAAGGTAAACTAAAGAAATAGAGAATATATTTTTTTTCTGACACAAGTTTTAAGCAAAGAGGCTATAATTGATACAGAATATATATTTTTATAAGAGATTCATTAGGAGGGATTTGTTTCTGTCCCATTCTTCCTGTGGTTAGAAAAAACAATCTCAACATTAGTTCTTCCAATGTAGGTCTATTAATTATTTAGATCAATGGCATCTCTAAATATAAAAAGCCAGAAGGCATATAAAAATGGCAAAAAGTAGAGATAGCCTTCCAATGCTAATAAAACATTTAACTCTAAAACTAATGCTTTTCTCATTCCTACTACCATCTTCACAGTCATATAAGACAAACAGATACAGAGAGAAATATACTTTTTCAGAAGGTCCATCTAAAACACTCCATTCCAATAATTTTAGGTAACCCTGTTTCAAATAATTCTATAGCACAGAAGGCATTTTTCTGAATGAAAAATGTATTTAGATTAAACAAAACATTTTGGAACTTTATCTCCCTTTTCTGGAGACTATGGCAACATCAGCTCCTAATTTAAATAATCTCATGTGGGTCCCCCCCCCACCAGATTCCAGATTATGCAAGACTGTAACTTTGTTGCCTGCATCCTTATGATTTATATTGATATTGATTGTTTCCTGATTGCTTATTTGTACCCTATGACTATCATTAAGTGTTGTACCTTATGATTCTTGATGAATGTATCTTGTCTTTTTATGTACACTGAGAGCATATGCACCAAAGATAAATTCCTTGTGTGTCCAATCACATTTGGTCAATAAAGAATTCTATAGTTCTATAGTTCTATAGATTGAATCTTAAATTTCTTTTGTCCCTGATCTTGATTGTTTTGCAAAACAAAGCCATACTGAGCTTGCAAACAGAAGCCGAAAATTAGGAGAAGGGGGAGGGGGGTTAAGGGAAACAAAGAATAACACAATAAGAGAGTTGGGAGGGACCTTGATGATCTTCTAGTCCAACCCCCTGCTCAAACAGGAAACCCTATACCATTTCAAACAAATAGTTGTCCAATCTCTTTTTAAAAATGTTCAGTGATGGAGCATCCACAACTTCTAAAGACTCATTATTTATCACATGTATAGATCTTTCCATGTCACAATCCAAAGAGGTAGTTTAGAGCCAATGATAATTAGTGGCCCAAAGTTATCCACTGAGCTTCATGACTGAATAGACATTTTAGTATGGGTCTTCCCAGTCTTTGACTAACCTACAATTGGGGCTCTACAACCCAAAATCTAAGCACCTGCAATATAGTCCCTTAGACAATCTGAAGCTTGGAATGCCATCACAGAATCACTCTAAAAATAATAGGAAAACCACTAAAGATATGAAGAATAGTTTTATTAAATGAAATTAGTTTGATTTTTTTTTAAAAAAAAATAATGTTGAAATTAGATTAAGTCAAAAGTCATTTTTACTCTGGTCTGGAAAAAAAGTTCTGCATTTCTGCAATAACCATTATACGTTACTCAATGTTTCCATTAAATATTTCCACAGGTGTTGTTGTTTTTATGGTACCAGAAGGTAAAAGAGATACATACCTAAAAGAACACAAAAATAGCAAGGGTGGGCCAATTATTATCAGCCAAAGGGGACAAGGAGAAGGCTAACTCTTCACAAGGAGTTTTCCATTCTAATCTGAAATAGACATAAATATGCATGTGGACACACATCCAGCACATACAGAGGGAATAAATTACCTAGGAATAAGCATCAGTTATGCTTTGACCTTGAATTTACATGATGGATTAATTAAACAAATTGGTGTAATAGAGTTGCTATGGTCTTGTTAACAGCTGAGACCCTCTTAAATGCTTGTTTCAGATGGTAGGTTTCGAACTTCAGCTGGACCTTTATCTTGGCATGTGGCACTTCTGAATTACTGAGTGAATCATTTTGGATACAATTCTAATTAGCTAATCAAGTCAATAATAGCTCTCAAGAATTTATGAATTCAGCACAGAGCAGAGCCTAACTTTAGCAAAACAAATTATGCCAAGGGGATGGATGATGAAGAATCTTTGAATGTTGTTTGCAGCAATGCAAGCCACAGCTAATCAAAGTTGGTAATTAAGTGGAAAACCCACATTATTTAAGTCTAGGGGTAGTCTTGTGCATCTGAAGCAAATAGGTTTGTGTGAAATGCTGTCATTATTTCTCCATACAGAACAATTAAGGAACCATTCAATGACAAACCAAGAATTATTAGACCATATTTTCCACTGACCTTTAAGTGACTTCAGCTGTTTTGTCTAGACCTTAAATATGTTTTTTTCTAAGTTTCCACTTGCTTCCATTGAAATAATATTTGCTTCTGTCTGAATTCTATTTTACATAAACCCAGTGTTAAAATGGAAGAAAATGAAATCCTCTTATTCTTTTTTTTAAAATCCTATTATGCCAAGAAACCTGAGCTGAGAGACAATAGCTAGCACTGCTGCCTAATGAGATTCATGGCTGATTGGCAAAATGAAAACGGATTCCTGCAATTCTGACCAACATTCTGAAATACAATGGTAGCCATGGACAGTGCTACCCTGTAGTAGTGCAACCCAGTGAGGAGAGTTGCCTGTAATATGTTTTGATTGTCTTCTCAATTCTGTGAAATACCAGGACAATGTTGAAAGTCATAATGTCTTCATTTCCATCATCTTCTCTAGTTTACTAGTCCTAGATAACAGCATGAAGTAGAGTATACCACTATTTCAAGGTAGAACTTGAATAGAAATGTTTATACTCATAGGGGCTAACTTTTCAAGCAAAATTTATTTATTTGTTTATCATATTTATATTTTTATACCACATGCTCCTGACTAAGTTAGTGTGTGGGTTTTTACAAGGCAGCATATCCTCCTTTTGATGGCATATGTGTATGCATTTGGAATCACAGAAGGAACACTGAAATACTCAGACCAGCAGAAGTCAGATTCAAACCAATAGAGTATAACGAATGAATGTGTTCATTCGTTAATTAGTGTATTTGTATACCACTTCACATGCCAAAGTTGTTTTCAGTAAAATAAATTAAGAACCTTCTAAAATAATACTGACAGGCCTGGAAGCCATCTTTTGCATGGGGCCTTCAGGCCTGCCACATCTACTATTGTGGGAAACTGGGAGGGGGGATTGTATGGAGCCAGGATGATATATAGTCATAATAACATTTTTTTCTCAGAGAGTCAAGGACATCTTGCCCTGCACCTGGAGGGCTGGAACTGGGAGGCATCTCCAGATGGGACGGTGCTTTGATTGGGCCATGTGATTGACTTGTGGGTGCTGGACAGGGACCTGGACTTTCCTTTGGGTAGGGAAAACCTGGAAACTTTCAGATTCATGTGCCAATATGAATCTCTAATAAAAAGGAACTTTGAGGAACTTCAAGCCTCAGAATCTTCTTTTGTTGGGTGTGTTACTTGGAACCCTGACATTTACAATAAAACAATGAAGAACAGCATTCGATGCGATATATTCAATATAAAGTTAGGAGGGAAAGAGAAATATCCCAACTTTCCTACTGGGAAGGAGTGGTGGAGATGCAAGATTTCAGTAGGCAACTAAAAAAAATTCTGGGGACAATGCATTCCAAACTGTGGTTACTATCAGAGCTATTCATTGGCCACCAGATGGCATAAGCATTTCTTGGTACATGGAATTGGATGTCCCCTGATGATCTCAGAACTCAAGAGATCAATAATAGCAAAGATGATTGGATAGGCATGCTAGTCCAGAGTTCTTGAAAATTTGAACCAAACCTTAAACCTATCTTAGTAAGCTAATTGGCAGTCAAAGCAGTTGCTTAAAGAAATATGTGACATGGAAGTAGACACTTTTGGCACAAAGGTGACTCTCATCTCCAAAGATAATGAGAACACTAAAACTTTTGTTCTTTCTGAAGTTGTTTAATCATGAAGTTAAACATGTTCAGCATTACAAGACAAGATAGAAAGACCTGCACATGAATTAGAGAACAAACAAAAGTATACAGTATTATCAAGAGAGTAACGAGCTGGAAACGAGCTGGTCACATAGCAAGAAGAACTGATGGCAGGTGGACCAAGGCAATCAAGAGACCTGAAACAAGATAGATTGATCACATCAACAAGTATTGTGTGTCCAATTGGCAAAAGAAAGTTCAGGATTGTATTGGTTGGAAACATGTGGAAGAGGTCTTCATTGTGCAGTGGATAGACAATGGCTATGATGATGATGATGATGATGTATCTCTTTAGTTGTTCTAAATTGTTTCAAATATACAAAGAAAGAGGGGAGAGAGGAGAGAGAGAGGGAGGGAGAGGGAGAGAGATTATTCTACCGGTGTGGTTTCAGATTTAGACTACTTTAGGGAGCAGGAAAAGTTACATCAATTAGCTCTACTTTAAATATTTTGCTGCTCTCCTGGTTTACTTTTTCCTAAATAACACACCCACAAATCTCCAAGAGGGACTTATAAACAAAGGACCAAAACAAAAACAGATTGCACAGAACTCATTGTGCAAGTTCAACATCTCTCTGGAAAACATGTAGAAGAAATAAATTCTACCTTTGGCCAGTTTGTTGTGTCCATGATTAGTTTATTTCACCCATGGGAATCCTGCATTCTGAAGATGCCATTACCATTCTTTTTCCAAATTTAGAACTGTTTTTTTAAAGTAAACATCTGACTGCTGTCTATATAAAGAATGTGCAAGGGGTTTAACACATTTTAACCATTGTGATTGTGGCAGGGGAGAGAGAAACACATAAAAAAAGAGAGAAATAGCCCCTTTGGAGTCATTTGCTCTGAAGCGCACAACATGCTACATTAGAATGTTACAACCTTTTCCCATTACAGGATGTCTATAAAGGTCAAGATTAAGGTTTCCCTTGTCCAGTCACATCTGACTCTAGGGGATGGTGCTCATCTGAGTTTCTTAGCCAAGTGAACCAACATTGTCAGAAGATGCTTCCATGGTCGTATGGCTGGCATGACTATACACCAAAGTCTTTCTTGCTTGAGCCTCCCTCATTTTCCTGTGTAACAGGGCCACAAAAGTTCCTCTGTAACAGGGCCACAAAAGTTCTACTCACATTGCTGATGATAAAGTACAAAGGGATACCAAATTGCTTGCGTACATCTCCTCAACCCTGCATTACACCAGTGTGAACATGTTCACACTGGTGTAATAGGACTGGGTGTTTGTTAATATGATTTATTGGGTTAGGGATTTTCTGTTTCCACTGTGAGTTGTATTGTGTTGGGAGGGTGCACTGAGGGAGCTCCACCAATCTCATTGTACATATGTTGTGCAGTGATAATAAAGGTGGTTATTATTATTATTATTATTATTATTATTATTATTATTATTATTATCATCATCATCATCATCATCATCATCATCATCATCATCATCTATCCTAAGTCCCCTGTACTTGTGCTGCACTGTGCTGACATCTCTTGTACCCTGCAGCAGGCATCCCAAGCCCTGTTGTGTTTGCCCAATTTGACTCAAGCATCCTTGTGCACATTGGAGATGCCATCCCAAAAACTCCACCACACTAATGCCACACTAGCCCTTCATGCTCCATACTCTGCCACATCCAGTAATAGGCAATCCTGCTGCACTTTTGCCATGTTGCAGCAGCCTCTCATGCATACCCTTGCACCTGTTAGCTGTCACTTACCTGCCCTTCCACCTGTTTCTTAGCCACCTGGGACTTGCAATATCCTGCCCGTTGATCCACTGACTTTGTTTGTTGGATGCTGCCAGGAAGTTCTGAGGAGGTCCTTGCTTAATGATTTGTGATCTTCACTTAATTATGGCAACGGGGAGTGCCAGAATTTCTTCCACTAAGGAAAGAACTCATGTGACATCACACTTTATGAGCATCTCATTTTGCAATGTAAATTCTGTTCCCAATTACTGACAAAAAACATATACGTATACAGAGTTAACTCCAGTATTATGTGTCTTGCTGCTTTGAGTATCTATACTATAGAAGTTAGCCCTTAGCAATTAGACTTATATACCACTTCATAGTGTTTTACAGCTGTCTCTAAGCGGTTTACAGAGTCAGCATATTTCCCCCAACAATTGGGTCCTCATTTTTCCAACCCCAGAAGGATGGAAAGCTGAGTCAACCTTGAGCCGGTAAGAATCAAATTCCTGGCAGTCATCAGATTAGCCTGCAATACTGCATTCTAACCCACTGCACCACTACGGCTCTTAAGAACACTTATTGGTTCAACTGAATCAGTTCATGACTTTGATGCCAGGGTTATATACTGTACATAGTAGAATGTTTCTATAAGTTATGAAAACATATCCTCTTTGAGTTATGAAGTTCTTTGGATGACCTTGAATTCTTCTCTAGATTAATCTATTTGAGAGTATAATATGCAAGGAGAAGCTCTTTCTGAGCTCCTTAGTGGAAAACATATATTATAAGTATGTGGTTGTTACACGTAATATGTCTCCAAGTGTTTAACAGATGTACTTTCAAGAAGATACTAGCGCAATTCATATCTAAATTGTTGGCATAATTCAAGGCCAGGAAATGATGGAATTTATAGACCTTGATAATTATAGCTTCACACAACCCCCAGCAATACGTTCAATAATGAGAAATGTTGGGAGTTGTAATCCAGTAATAGAGTCAGAGGGTCTCCATTCCTGATGTAACAAGTCACGAACTAGACTAAATTTTGTTCCATGTGAAATACAATTTAAATTTAGGGGGAAGAGCAAAATATTTTTGAAAGTATTAAGAGCCATAAAAAAAATGGATAAATACAATTCTTGAGAGGAAAATGTTTCCATCAGATATCACTAAACAAATTATTTGATCAATTTCTGTTCAGATGTCTTCTGAAATGAAACTTGGTAGTAATGCACAGGATGACTAGAAAGACTTCTGTTAGTTTTTCCAATAATATTTTGAGTCCTTTCAAAATTCCTGCAAATGTATTCCAAAGCACAGATTTCACAGATTTTACTTTGACAAAACAATGCAATTACTACAAAGCACTACTTATTCAAATAAAAGATAAAAGCTTATATATGTATAATTAGCAAGGATACTCCAGAAATTCCACAAATTTTCCATTTGTAAAATTATGCCATTCTTATAAATATAATGCAACTAACTATACATATTAAATATCCATAAAAAGTGTGTTTAAGTCTGGTAATAATTTCAGAGCTATTTTTTTCATAATAGCATTTATGTCTTGTTGACTAGCAATATAATATCAATAGCTTTAATTAACTTTAGAAGAAAATAAATTCCTGGAAATCATTTATATGAAAATATAATGTGACAGAGAGAATGGTTCTATAATGATCTTAAGAAAACTAAAATATATTTACGTTTTCCAGTTAATAAAAACATATTGTGCTTGCAACATACAGCAAACAGAAAACAGAAATTAGAATTTGGATCTTTTAATAATATAGTCATTTATTGTTCAATATAAAATACATGACAAAACAAAAAAGTAATCCATCAATTTTATTCATTGTCTCTTAATGCCAAAACTTTTGACAAAAAGACAAATGCAGCATGACATAATACAGTCAGATTTGTCCTATTTCTTCCTAATCATTTTCAAACCGACCTTGACATTTTAATAAGAAAAAAAGAAATCAAAATGTAGGATGCAGGAAAAGCCAAACAAAATGCATTTAAAGAGGTATTGTCAGCAAGTGAAGCTAAAGCAATATACATCCAGAACTATTTAAAAACACACAATGCAATTTGATGTTCAAATTATAACATAGTCCCATTCATGTTTCAAATATAGTTTTGATTAACGACAGAATATGGCTATTCTTATTAAGATTTACAGAAAAATGATAAATAACTAGACTTTGTGTAATGCAATTCCACCTATGCTTGAGCTGAGAAAAATGTTTTGTTGCAACAAAAGCAAATACAAACCATCACATATGGGATTTAGAGGGCCTGAAATTTCCTGCAACATTACCTGCAACTTCAACATCAATTTCTGTTCTAGAATTAGCTTCCAGCTTAAAAACAAGACATTGCCAGTAGCTATTTCTAATCTGATTCTTGGCAGTATGAAAAAGACAAATGCCTATACAGGAGGGAAATCTGATTGACTATAACTGCATCACTGTTTCTAAGACAAAGCTTGTCAAACTGAGACCAGATTCATCCTGTACATCCTGGTAGGTTTATCTGAATGTGAAAACAGGAATGCAGAGAATGTAAACAAATACCTGTCATTAATGGACACTATAAGGATCAAAAATAAGAGACATCTATACGTGATAGGGTGGTATTGCAAGAAACCAGGAAGAGAGCAAGATCCGATGGGATCTAAATTCTGAACTATCATTTGTGTTTGCTCAGAAACTTAAATGTTTCCCTTTTTGGATCATGATATTGCTCTCATAGTCATCTTGTCTCTGTGTAAGTCTGGTAGTTCTGTTCTCTGAATCCAGCCATGAGCACTTAGCAATAGCACTTAGACTTATATACTGCTTCATAGTCCTTTACAGCCCTCTCTAAGTGGTTTACAGAGTCAGCATATCCAACCTTGGAAGGACGGAAGGCTAAGTCAACCTTGAGCCAGCCAGGATTGAATTCCTGTCAGTTGGCAGAATTAGCCTAGAGAAGACTCCTGCGAGTCCCTTGAACTGCAAGGCGATCAAACCGGTCAGTCCTAGAGGAGATCAACCCTGACTGCTCTTTAGAAGGCCAGATCCTGAAGATGAAACTCAAATACTTTGGCCACCTAATGAGAAGGAAGGACTCACTGGAGAAGAGCCTAATGCTGGGAAAGATTGAGGGCAAAAGAAGAAGGGGACGACAGAGAATGAGGTGGCTGGGTGGAGTCACTGAAGCAGTAGGCATGATCTTAAATGGACTCCAGAGGATGGTAGAGGACAGGAAGGCCTGGAGGAACGTTGTCCATGTGGAAAGTGATGTGTCGGACATGACTTCGCAACTAACAACAACAAAAACTGCATTCTAACCACTGCGCCACCACAGCCCATGATGGTTTGTGTATCATAGTTAATAGTTTGTGTAAATCACACCAGTTTCTATTTTATTCAATAATTAAAAAAAACAACAACCCATGGCTTGTCACAATGTGTGAATGCAGTCTAAGGATGGATATCAGGCCACAAAAAGTTCTGAACTTGCAACTGATCAGAACTGCAAAAACAGTGTTAACACATCATACTTCCTACTCTTAAAAGCTTGGTTTAAAAAAAAGACCAAGGAATAGGTGTTGGTGTTATACCCATGAAATATAATATCTTCACTCTGTGATTTGCCTTTGTAATAACATTGCTTATATGGTATTCAGCAATAACTTTACATGTGGTTACATGTATTCTGCAAATGACAACCATTCCATAAATAACATCCACCACCACAAACCTAAAATATACACTTAGTTCTGTTTTGTACAAACTTATTGTAAATGGCTTGATTTGTGTTATATAATCATCTTTCAAATGCAGATGTGGGTTTCTAAAATCACAGCTGCATTTATTCCATTGCAACTGGAATAGTGAAAAGAAATTGATTCAATTTCACGTTGATTTCATTTCCTTCCTTTTCTATCCCATTCGTACACATTTTAAAGTAAACAATTTCCTAACTTTGCTTTAAAAATTGAGTTCTTCCAATTGACCTATGAGGGACTTTCATCAGAATAGAATCTTTTCTATTCATATCTTTTAACCATCCTGATTGATTATATGCCATCAAGTCTGTGTCAACTCTTAGAATAATTTTCTACAAGATGATCTGTCCCTAACCTGCTCTTGTTAGGGTCACCAATACCATTATTAAGTGTGTTTGTCCATCTTCCTTCTAGTTCTCTTATTCTCTTTTGTTCCATCTTTACTGCCTTCTCAAGACAGCTAGTCAAATCAAATCCACTACAAAGACATATCATGCAAACAAAAGAATGGAGAACATCAATTTTTCAAACTGTAGCTCAAAAATATATATTTTTGGTACTTGGAATGAATATGTATAAGCTTATAAAAGTTGTAGAAGCCCACAAAATATGTAGCATGTCTAATCTAGTGAAAAGAAGGATTAAGGGTGACATGATCGCAGTGTTCCAATATTTGAGGGGCTACCACAAAAAAGAGGGAGTCAAGCTATTCTCCAAAGCACCTGAGAGCAAGACAAGAAACAATGGATAGAAACTAATGAAAGAGACAACCAACCTAGAACTAAGAAGTAATTTCCTAACAGTGAGAACAATTAACTAGTGGAATGGCTTGTCTTCAGAAGTTGTGGGTGCTCCACCACTGGAGGCTTTTAAGAAGAAATTGGACAGCCACTTGTCTGGATGGTATATGGTCTCCTGCTTGAGCAGGAGGTTGGGCTAGAAGACCTCCAAAGTCCCTTCCAATTCTATTATTCTGTTCTGTTGATGTTTTTTTTAATAGTTCTCCCTGTGCTTAAGTGTCCCCCTCTTACTTAATGAACACAGTCAGCTTCACAACAATGAAGTACAGCTCTAGAATAACCTCCTCCACCTGGTGTCAGCAAGATAACTTATGACTACACTTCCTAGAATTCCCAGCTAGCATTCTGCATTTTTATAAGGCAGCCGCCATCTTACAGCTTCTATACCATAAAGCAGTGATGGCTAACCTTTTTGTTGTTACATGCCAAAAACGAGCGTGCACGCCTGCACCCACAATGTAATGTGCACACAACACCCTGACGCTCCCCCTGTGCACCGTTTTGGGCTTAGTAGGCCTCCCTGCAGCCTCCAGGGAGCAAAAATGTGCCGGGGGGGGGGCGTGCCACACACACCCATACCCCATTTTGGGCCTAGTAGGCCTCCCTGCACTTATAACCCATAATACAATGTGCATCCCCCCATGTGCAACCCCCCACCCATGCATGCACGCATGACTCCCCCACCCCCCATGCATGCACGTTTGTCTCCTGCATGCACCCCACCCCCCACGCATGCATGGCAGAGACTCGAAAATTAGCTGGTTGATGGGAGGCATGCACACATGCGCAGTGGAACTGACCTGGGGTGATGGCTTGCGTGCCCGCAGAGAGGGCTCTGTGTGCCACCTGTGGCACGCGTGCCATAGGTTTGCCATCACAGCTTTAAAGTAATGTTTCATCATCAACCTTGGTGACTAAAAGATGTGTGGACTTCAACTTTAAAACTTCCCCAGCCCAACATGCTGGCAGGAGTCATGAAGAAGTCCACACATCTTCAAGTTCCAAAGGCTGAGAAACTCTGCCTTTAGTAGATGAATGTAAGCCAAAAACAGTGATGAATTAAGGTCTGTAAGTGTTGCTTTAACAACTTAAGAGTTATAAATATAAATCCAGAGACCCCCTTCAACATTTCTTCCAAATTTCATAAACTCTTTGCATTAAAACTTCCCTCAAATGGTGTTGCTGAAGTTCAGGCAGGAAATATATAAAATAAGAGAATATATGTGCAGACATATGTTTATCTAGATTTACAACAGATAATTAGTACCTAATTAAATATTTTCTCCTTTGAACTTACTCAGTGTTGTATTTCATTATTTCTTACTCAGTTTTATCACCCTCTTTTCTGTCATTTTTCAATTTTTTTTTCTTTAGTCAAAGACAAATGAGCTGTACTGTAATGAAATCAGTCTCCAGAAACTTGCTCTGAGGTGGGGGAGAAGTAGATAAGGTCTTGTTCACTCCAGATCTGAATTAAATAACCTATTACTACCAGTTTTTCATAGAAAATATATTGCTTTGTAATGTCCATAAAATACAACAGTTTAAGCAAGGCCTATGTGGATCACTGGTGCGTGCTATCAATCACTAGCTATAAATCCTTATGCTGTGAAAATCATATTATGATTATAAGTCTGTTAGTTTTCCCACCTCTTCAAAACTGCCAATAAAGCAAACCTCACCGGATGGTTTCTCAACGCTTTCAGACAGATTGGTGTATTCCAGTTTCTTCAGACCTTTGTTTGAAACAGCAGACATATAAGAAAATATATGTCTGTTGACTCAGTGGTGGGTTTCACTTACCTTTGATATCAGTTCGCTCGCATGCACAGAGCGTATTTGATGACGTCTGAACGGGTGGGCGGAGCCCCCCGCTACTGCTGCTACAGGTTCGTCCAAACCGGGGCAAACCAGTAGCAACCCACCACTGTGTTGACTGCTTTTTAAATTTAATTGACACTTTTTTCTCCTTTTTTGTACACTTTTGTACACATCTTTTCTTTTTTGTTGTTGTTAGGGTTGAATATATGTTTTTGTCTTGTTCCATTTTGTTTTGTTTGTTTATTTTCTATGATAACCCATAAATTTAAATATTAAAGAAAAGAAGATATAAATTTCTTAACATCTGCTTGGTTTTAGATATGTCAGGTGATGGAAAAACCATAAAGCCTTTCTGTTGGCCTGTGAGAAAATAATAATGCTGTGGGGGAAAAAATACCCAATAGAAATAGAATATGTTAGATTCCAACTGCTGCTATACAGAATGCAGAGAATGAATGCAAGGTATCAAAGTTTCTTATTGTTGCATCACTGGATGTACTTCCATAATGTGTCACAAGAATATGGGAACAAAATAGTTCCTCTGATGGATGCTGCCAGGGGTGGGCTTCAAAAATTTTAGCAAGGGATTCTCTGCCTGGTTGCTGGGTGGGCATGGCCATGGTCGACCTCCTGCACCATGATGGAGGGGGGGCTTTTTGCCCTCCCTGGGCTTCGGAGACTTTCCTTGAGCCTCCGGGGGAGCGAAAACAGCCTCCCCAGGCTCCAGAGGCCCTCTGGAGGCCAGAAATGGGCCCATTTCCAGCCTTCCTGAACTTCCGGTAGGCCTGTTTTTTGCCCTCCCCGATCCTCCACTTGCGCCCTGCACTTCCTACATCCAAAATAGGCCATGTGGGACTCCTGGGAGCGGTGGGGTGGGTGGGGTCAGCCAGGAGTGGGATTTGGGGGTTCTCCAAACTGCACAGAATCTTAGCTAGAGGTTCTCCCAAACCCCTGTGAACCCCCAGCAGCCCACCCCTGGATGCAGCCAGCATCAAACTCCTATTTCAATAGAAAGATCATTGAATAACCAATGTTATTCAAAGATGAATAGCATACCCCAGAATCTAAATAAGTGGGAAAGGTATCTCAGACCCCATACACAGACTATCCTCCATTAAATGTTTAGTGATCTTTCTTTAGCATTATGCAATGGGTAAAGATGAGCTTCATGTTCTATCCTACTCCATACCCTGCCTTATCTTATGTGGAGGGGGGCTTTCTTCTTTCCCAAAAAGAACCCCATTTTTAAAATATGTCTGAAAGTCTCTCTGTCCTTCTTAATTTGGGGCATTTTCATTTCCATTAAGTTTCCCAGTCTTTCCCATTTCTTCTTTTATGTTTTTCAACCCAATTCAGTGGTGGGATTCAAATTTTTTTACTACCGATTCTGTGGGCGTGGCTTGGTGGGCATGGCATGGCATGGCTTGGTGGGCGTGGCTTGGCTTGGCGGGTGTGGCAGGGCAAGGATACTGCAAAATTTCCATTCCCTCCCCACTCCAGGGGAAGGTTACTGCAAAATCCCCATTTCCTCTCGATCAGCTGGGACTCGGGAGGCAGAGAATGGATGGGGGCGGAGCCAGTCAGAGGTGGTATTTACCAGTTCTGATTTTGAACTACTACTCAAAATTTCCACTTCCGGTTTTCCAGAACTAGTCAGAACCTGCTGAATACGACCTCTGACACAATTGTGGTGTTTGTGTAGAATCCAGCTGTCATGTTGACCTACTATTTGCTTTATGAAGAATGTCCTAGGTTTTTGAGGGGTCCAGAGGCAAGCTAGCACAAGTAATGAAAGAATCTGGAACAGCTAAAATCTGGAGTTATGTGCCTTTTGTCCCCATAAAGTATTATCTTTTTTTTAAAAAAAACCTGAGGATGTGATCGTCCTTGTTAGGCCCTGGGTTGCAAGACTCCAGGCTTGTGGAAAATAGAGTAAATCTACTACTATGAAAAAAGAAAGAGGAGTCACTTTGGAGTAAGTCCTTTCCTACAAATCATTGACCTAGAATTTACAGTCCCTTTAGTCAGGAAATATTACCAAATTCCCAGTTTCCTCTTTATTAAAAAAGAAAAGAAAAGAAATTATTCAAAGATTGATATATATATATAATGGAGTTTTTTAAAAGTATAAATTAAAAAACCATAGAGATACTTTATTGTGATCTTTCTCCTTTTCCCTTTGTTTCCCCAATCATTAACCTAAATGTACTTTACAATGAACATTTCAGTTATTGATAGTATTCATTTAAGACATTTTAAATAAATTTATCTGCTATTTTTACTTGTCTCATAACCTTTTCATAGACCATTTTCCAAAAGTGTACATTTGCTTTGCTGTGTAATGTGTCATATATAAAGGAGCCATTCCTGCTTGAATTTGGTTAGGCTTCTAATTAATATATATGTGCAGTTTTGCCATTGCTGCATATTCTCCACTTTTGGTCTCCCAATCTGATATCATCGACAGTTTCATTTTGCCAAAAGTCATTCCACTGGTTAATTGTTTTCACTGGTAGGAAATTTCTCCTTAATTCTAGTTTGTTTCTCTCCTTGGTTAGTTTCCATTCATTGTTTCTTGTCTTGTCTTCTGGCGCTTTGGAAAACAGGTTGATCCCCTTTTTTTTGTAGCAGCCTCTCAAATATTGGAACACTGCTATTATGTCACCCCTAGTCCTTCTTTTCACTAGACCAGACAAACCCAATTCTTGCAACCACTCTTTATATGTTTTAGCCACTTGCCCCCTAACAAATAACAAGAATAAACAAAATACATAGAAAAATACAATGAAATATTAGAGACAATTAATATTGGTGGTGGCGCAGTGGTTAGAGTGCAGTACTGCAGGCTACTTCTGCTGACTGCTGGCTGCCAGCAGTTTGGCAGTTCGATTCTCACCAGCTCAAGGCTGACTCAGCTTTCCAGGTAAGTAAAATAAGGATCCAGATTGTTGGGGGCAATATGCTGGCTCTATAAACCACTTAGAGAGGGCTGTAAAGCACTGTGAAGCAGTATATAAGTCTAAGTGGTATTGCTAATACATGTTCCTCCTCCTGCAAGAAAGAAAACCTCAACAGAATCAAGAAACAGAAGTTAATATAATATTTGAACTTATTATAATAGCTAAAGGTTCCAGAATTACAGTATATAAAAAGCAAAGCCAAAAAAATGAGCAACTGTATCAAGTGCCTTACACTGTATCGGAAAGGATTCTGAAATCATTTGATTTGTTTTCACTCTTCCACTAGGTTATAAATGATAGATTTTAATTCAATGAACGAAATGCATTAGGAAACCATATCTAATCATCATTTGGTTTAAGAATCTAATCTGACCCAAATCAAAATCTTTTCCTGCATCATTCTTATGCAGAATCTGTGAAGTTAACTCATCTCACAAAAGATACCATTTATGATCTTGTTTGAATACTGAAATAGACAAAAATATAAGGTGTAATGTCTATAATGAATACAATAAGTATAAATCAAGGTCTTTTTTTTCTTTCTGCTTTGGTTCTGTTTGTGCGAAGAAAGAAAAGAGCCTTGATAATACAATGGTTTAGTGCACCCTGTCATTAACACAGCTACCTGCAATTTCTGCTGGTTCGAATCTCTCCAAGGCTCAAGGTTGGTGAAATGAGGACCCGGTTTGTGGGGACAATAAGCTGACTTTGTATAAAATATACAAAAGAATGAAGGCTATTGCTTAACACATTGTAAGCCGCCCTGAGTCTCCGGAGAAGGGCGGCATATAAATCAAATTTAAAAAAAAAAAGAAAACTCTGTTTTTTTGGCAGTACTGTAAGTTTCCAGGGTAAAATCAGCAACTGGCACCATTGATTGGCTGAGAATTCATGGAAGTTTCAGCCAATCATAGGGTATCAGGGGCAGAAAAATGATGGGCTGAAAATGACTGGTATGAGTTCATTGCAATAATAGACATACAGGAAGTCCTTGACTTACAGCATTTCATTTAGTGAAAATTCAGACTCTTGGCAACTGACTCATATTTACGACAGTTGCAGTAGGGTCATATGATTACTTTTTGCGATCTTCTCACAAGCAAAGTCAATTGGGAATTTAACAACCATATTACTAATTTAACAACTGCAGTGGATTCACTTAACAACTGGGGCACAAAATGGGGAAAACCTCACTTAACATCTGTCTCACATAGCAACAGAAATTTTGGGTTCAATTGTGATAAGTCGAGGACTACCTGTATAAGATTTACCACCAATTTTCCATCAATAAAGGTTATGTGGTATGTAACTATATGCACTGAATTTCAATTCTTTGAAATAACTTCCAAATGGAATGGATAGAGCTCATTGGATTTTGAAAGATAAGTAGGTTTCAGTTTGCATATTGGTTCAGAAAGTGTGCCTTAATTAGCTTCACATTAACAATTGAACACATTTCTCTTGGCACCATTTCTCTATAGGAAGTAATATCTTCCTTGTCTTGTTAAAGTGTAGAGAGATACAGATTGCAGGTGATAAAATGTAGACAGGGGTGAGAAATAAACTGGGTTGCAGATAATATTGAAGCCAACAGATGTCGACTTTAATGAAAAGAAGGACTAGGGGTGACATGATAGCAGTCTTCCGATATCTCAGGGGTTGCCACAAAGGAGAGGGAGTCAAGGTATTGTCCAAAGCCCCTGAAGGCAGGACAAGAAGCAATGGGTGGAAACTAATCAAGGAGAGAAGCAACCTAGAACTAAGGAGAAATTTCCTAACAGTTAGAACAATTAATAAGTGGAACAACTTGCCTCCAGAAGTTGTGAATGCTCCTAATAAATACTTGCAGCCAGACCGATACAGACTGAGGCGGCATCAAACGGCAACTGGGAACTTTATTAACTAACTGCAACAAGCATAGCAACAACAACTCCCATGCTTGACAGCTCCTTTTATACCGAGCTGTCAACGTCTCAACCAATCAGAACTGTTGGAGCTACCGGCCCTTCCACTAGGGGGATGCTTTGGAGGCTTGGCTTGGTATGCAACAGCTCCAACACTGGAAGTTTTTAAGAAGAGATGGGACAACCTTTTGTCTGAAATGGTACAGGGTTTCCTGCCTGAGCAGAGGGTTGGATTGGAAGATCTCCAAGGTCCCTTCCAACTCTGTTATTCTATTCTATACTGTCATATCCAGTCTGTTCTTTGTGGCATATCTTTATTCACAGACACAGAAGCCATGGAAATAAAATCCTTGACAGTCTCAAGGATTTTGTTTTCCTAAACAATTTCTGTTCTGTTAAGAAACCAGAACAGCCATACAAATTATATATTCTCAGTAAATTCAAGGTTTAAGAGCTTTGTGGAACACTGTAGTGAAGCATGAAAATATATAGAATATAGAGGTTGTAGGAAGTTGATTTATAGGACAATCCTTTTGTATTGACTAAGGAGTAGGCTTCTCAGTGTTACCAAGTAAATGGGTTTAAGACTGCACATTACAGCCTCAAGTATTAGTTTAAGCTAAGAGGGTTTCCAGTGCAATTCTTTATGCATGTTTAGTCACAGGCAAATGTTGTATAATATTTCAGCTCACAAATAGGCAGCAGGTATTACAGTATATAATTTTCTTCATTCAATGCCTCTAGGTTATGAGTGGGTAAGCATCTGGCAAAGACTATGGAATTAGGCTTAGCATTCGATGCTGCCACTTCTAACACTTTTGACTGATTTGAAAATAATAATCTCCAGGAACCATTTTTATTGCAATTTTTTTTAAAGAGGACAATCTTCTCTTGCACAGCAGTAGTTAAAATGTCTATGGTTATCCTATAAGCCTCTATTTCGAGAAGCTTATCTCTGCACCATATAGCATTGCAGAAGTAAGGCAGGCTCAAAGTAATCTCTCCTCCCTGGAGAATTTGGTGAATCTTGCTGTTGGCTACCATAAGAAAGTAAGATAAATACTGAAAGCGGATTACTTTTTATTAGAAGCCATTGCCTTTTCTAAATGTTGAAAATGTTCACTAATCTCATGTAATGAAATTTTAGAGTAGACGTTTAGCAAAACTTAAACATTAAGAAGTTACACATGCTCAGAAGTAACACATCATGTTGCCAGTTCTATTACCCATCCAGACTGAGAGAATGATGCTGGTACCATCAGCATTCTGAGGAGAACATCGATTTATATAAAGAATCCATAAATCATCAGCAGTAACACATGGAATAAAACTTCATACCAGACTAGTCTGTGGCCCATAACTAATTTAGAATTCATCTCGCATCAGGTCAGGTAACTTTGATCTGGATGGACAAATGAGTTTAGAATTTTTAGCTGCGGATAGTCCTCAACTTCTGATCACAATTAAACCCAAAATTTATCTTATACTAAGTGAGAAATTGGTTAAGTGAGTTTTGCCTCATTTTACAACCTTTCTTGCCACATTTGTTAATTGAATCATTGCAGTTGTTAAATTAGTAGCACCATTGTTAACCGAATCTGGGTTTCCCATTGACCTTGCTTGTCAGAAGGTCACAAAAGGGCATCACATAACCCCAGGACAAGGCAACTGTCACAAAGATGAACCACTTGTCAAACATCCGAATGTAAATCACATGACCATGGGGATTCTGCAATGGTCATAAAGGTGAAAAATGGTCATAAGTCACTTTTTTCAGTGCCGTTGTAACTTTGAACCAGAGGTGAAATCCAGCAGGTTCTGACAGGTTCTGGAGAACCAGTAGCGGAAATTTTGAGTAGTTCGGAGAACCGGCAAATACCACCTCTGGCTGGCCTCAGAGTGGGGTGGGAATGGAGGTTTTGCAATATCCTTCCGCCAGGACTGGGGAGGGAATGGGGATTTTGCAGTATCCTTCCCCTGCCATGCCCACCAAGCCACGCCCACAGAACCGGTAGTAAAAAAAAATGGATTTCACCACTGCTTTGAACTGTCACTAAACGAACTGTTGTAAGTCAAGGACTACCTTTATTACTTTAATGTTGATGGGTTTTTTTTTTCCATTTTTGCTTGAAGGAGTCACCTTTGTGTACATGTCCTGTGTTTAAATTTTGCCTAGAGACTTCATGTTATAAAAACACACTAAGTGATTAGCCAGAAATAAGGGTGAATGCAATTTACTAAGCTATGCCTTGAGGTCTAGGGAAAAGAAGGCAAATATGGTCATCAGTTTAGATTTTTAGCATTTTCAAGATAATATAAGATACAAAGTAAATAGGAAAACAATGGGGGAAAGTAGGGGGAAGAGAAGTGAGGAAGGATTGGGAAAAAGAAAAAGAAATGTTGACTCCCTCTGTTGCAGTAAAATAAAGCATTAACAACAAACCACAACTTTTTGTTTTTTCATAGTAATATAAACTAGCCATTTCTATAAGGATCTGTCAATCTAATCAATAAAACCCAAAATCAAAGTTTCATTCTTTTCCACTTCAAGCACAAAGTTCAGAAGTGGTTTCCATGTGGAAACAAAAGTACTTTTATTCTTTTCTTTAATTAAAATAGTCAATTTTGCCATTTCAGCCAGCTCCACCAGCTTCTGCTGCCATTCGTCCATGGTGGGAATCAAAGTGCCCTTCCATTTTTGTGCGTATATATGGTCATCAATTTAGAAGAAATTTTGTATTTCTTCAGGTTGCTAATGCCTACACATGTAATAGCAATAGCACTTAGACTTATATACTGCTTCACAGTGCTTTTACAGTCCTCGCTAAGCAGTTTACAGAGTTAGCTTATTGCCCCCAACAATCTGGGTCCTCATTTTACCCACCTCGGAAGGATGGAAGGCTGAATCAACCTTGAGCCTGGTGAGATGCTACACATGTGAGTACTTCTATTAAATAGAATAGAATAACAGAATTGGAAGGGACCTTGGAGGTCTTTTAGTCCAACCCCCTGCCCAGGCAGGAAACCCTACACCACTTCAGACAAGTGGTTATCCAACATCTTTGTAAAAATTTCTAGTGTTGGAGCATTAACAACTTCTGCAGGCAAGTTGTTCCATTTATTAATTGTTCTAACTGTCAGGAAATTTCTCATTAGTTCTAAATTGCTTCTCTCCTTGATTAGTTTCCACCCATTGCTTCTTGTTCTACCCTTAGGTGCTTTGAAGAATAGTTTGACTCAGTGGTGGGATTCAAATAATTTAACAACCGGTTCTCTGCCCTAATGACCAGCTGGGTAGGCATGGCTTGGTGGTCATGTGACCATATTTGCCTTCTTTTCCCTAGACCTCAAGGCATAGCTTAGTAAATTGCATTCACCCTTATTTCTGGCTAATCACTTAGTGTGTTTTTATAACATGAAGTCTCTAGGCAAAATTTAAACACAGGACATGTACACAAAGGTGACTCCTTCAAGCAAAAATGGAAAAAAAAACCCATCAACATTAAAGTAATAAAGGTAGTCCTTGACTTACAACAGTTCGTTATATACAAAAGTATGAAGGCTATTGCTTAACGCATTGTAAGCCGCCCTGAGTCTCTGGAGAAGGGCGGCATATAAACCGAACCAATAAATAAATAAATAAATAAATAAATAAATAAATAAATAAATAAATAAATAAATAAATATGTTTTAGCCTCCAGTCCCCTAATCATCTTTGTTGCTCTTCTCTGCATTCTTTCTAGAGTCTCAATATCTTTTTTACATTGTGACGACCAAAACTGAATGCAATATTCCATGAGTGTAAATGCATGAGTATAAATTTATTGATGTGTACTCCTGTTTGCAGTAAGAAGACTGGTGCTTGATTAATCTCTTTTACCATCCATTGGAAGTCAGTTTTTTAAGAAGTGGTTTCCTCATAATGCTGGTACAAATAGAACAGCAAAGAAACAACAGAATTTCAGCTAGATCTCTTTCTTTAATTGAGTAAAATTGAATATGATCCAGAAGGCTTTTCATCAAATGAATTCCACTGGCATGAATGGAAGTTGATCAAGATAGGGGTCTGTTATTCCTCTATAAAATACAATTCATTACCAAATGCTCAAATCCGTGCTGTTCTACACAAAGCTAAAACTTAATCTAGCTATACAGAGAACACCTGCCCTGGTTTAACTGCAATTTACAATTCAATGATACATATGCAAATTAAATCAGAGTTTGCAAAAACATAATTATAGATTCTCTGGGGAGAATTAATAGCTACCGCCTGCCCTGTTTATGTTGAAGTTTAATTTAATTCTGTTGCATGAGTTAAAATGAGAAAATAATTCAGCTGTTAATGTGCACCATTTTTTTAGACTGCTTAGTCAGTTTGTATTCATTATCTAAAATGGGACCTTTTAAAAAACATAATCATGTGAAATTTGCCACATAATCATGGCCAGCAATCAAATACACCTAAAACAAAGACGCATAATATTTGGAAGAAAAGAAAATTTGAGTCAATTTCACATACTTGAGCCATCTTTGCACAAGTGGGAGATGAGGGTGAAGGTATCTCTACACACTGCGTGTACTAGTTAATGTGTGCTTGTTATGTACACATCCAGTAAGCTGTCTATGCATACTCAAAAAACCCATGGAGGATGTAGCTTCCTTTTTATAACATCTATTCTAGATTGCAGGTAAGATCTGTAGAAATCCAGTTCTCTCAAAATGTCTGTGCTTACCTACCTTTAGGTAACAGCAAATATGTCAGGCTTATTCCAAACTCATAAATTTGGTTTAAGTTCATACAACATTAAACAGGAATCATTAATTATTAATTCAGTGCAGTCAGTGTATATTTAGAGAGGCAATGGGAGAGAAAGAGAGAGAGAGAGAGAGAAAGAATGAAGAAAGAATGAAACAAAGAAACACACTTCTAGAAGAAGGGTCTTAGCAACTAGGAGTTCCAGGGACTTGTAAGAGTTTCTTAGGCTGGCATTGCTGTTTTTTAACCCCAGGCTGGTCTCCAAATGTCTGCAGTCTCTTTTTCCTGGATTTTGACCTATGTTTTTTTTTCAAACACAATACTCCTTTGAAAGATAAATCCTGCATTAAGCCAGATGGTCCTACTCACCCTATGGACTTACTCATCAACCTGGGGAACTAATAGAGATGGGCTACAACATATGTTCCTTTGATGTTTTTTAAAAACCGCATGAAAAGCAGCACATGAAACTACAATTTCAAATACCAGTTAACAGTGATGCTAAGGAAGCACAACCTCAACTATCACAATAAAAGATCTGGGCCTTGAAACAATGAGTTGATTATTATTGTTCCCATGTTACCTAGGGACCTATAAGGCTTTTTCTTACGGGGTTTGGTTATATAGGTAATGCTCAATATACAACTAAAATGGAACCTTCCCTCTACTAATGAGCTGCAGTGGCACAGTGGTTAGAGTGAAGTACTGCAGGCTACTTCTGCTGATCACCGGCTGCCAGCAGTTTGGCAGATCGAATCTCACCAGGCTCAAGGTTGACTCAGCCTTTCATCCTTCTGAGGTGGATAAAATGAGGACCCAGATTGTTGGGGGCAATAGGCTGACTCTGTAAACCGCTTAGAGAAGGCTGTAAAGCACTATGAAGCGGTATATAAGTCTAAGTGCTATTGCTCCCAGTTTGGACCGGATCGCCCGATACCGTAACGATGGCAGCAGGTGGTTCGGAGAATCGGTAGCAAAAATCCCTGCGCCACCCCCTCACCATGCCCAGCTGAGCCCCACGAATATCAGAGGGTTTTTTTTTTTTACTTTTTTACTTTACATAACCTCTTGGGATGAAAAAATGCTTTTAAAAGTAAAAAAAAAAAGCCTCTGATGATCACGCGGCTCAGCTGGGATAGCATTTTTTTCTGCAACTCTTGGCCGAAGAGGTGGTAAAAAAAATGCTTTGAAAAGTCTCTGACAATCCCAGCGGAGTTCCCTGATCGGCAGAGAGGCATTTCAAAGCATTAGAAAAAATGCTTTGAAAAGTTTTTTTTAAAAAAAGTTGGCCATGCCCACCAAGTCACATTACCACCCCCCTCCACCAAGCCACCAAGCCCACAGAACCGGTAGTAACAGATTTTACATTTCACCCTTGGCTATTGCTATTGTATATGTGAAAAATGTGACTTTCCTCCTCCTTCAACATACGTTTCTCTGAATTAGAAGAACAGATTTGGATTGTTTCCAGAATAACTGGAATAAAGTAACTGCAAGCCATTGTTTCTTTAGAATGGGAGAGCACACTTCGATGTGACTTTTCATATGTGCACGTCCTAACACTGACATATGAAAACTTAGATGTTCTTTTGACATAAAGACAATGTCCTCCTCTTCAAAAAACTTTAAAACAACTTCTACCCAGGCTTTCATGGTGGGAGGGGGAAAGGGAGACAGAGAATGACACATTAGGGAAGATGCCATTGCACAAATGCCACAATTTCCATTCTTATGTCAGGCATTGTGACCCAGGTTTGCAACTGTGGCATTTCCACAATGATGTAATGGCATCATTTTGAGATCATTGCAGGTATTATGCTTGCTCTCCCACCTTCTCCTTCTACCCTACCCTGTCTCCCTGTTTCAAAGAAGCAAATCCATCCGGGGGGGGGACCCTGAAGAATATTCAAATACTGTTTCCAAAGAGAGGGTCTCTTGATGATAAAAAAAAGAAAAGAATAAATGCCAACAGCCTTAGAGATATGTGGGAGCAAGTGATGAAAGGAATTTTCCTCCAGACATGGCATATAATAACATACCATGCAAAATGACCTTTTACAAATTTAGACAATTGAAACAGAAATACATGCTGCTGAACTGTCAAGAAGTAACTGGGGAGCCATGAAACATCTGTCCCTGCTCTTTAAAGAGTTGGTAGTCCCGTGGTGGTACTTAGAAAAAAAATATCAAAGAATGCCATCAAATCTTATTTGGGGGGAACTTAGACAGGAAATGTCCTTCAAAAATAAAGTTTATAAATATCAAAAAAAGCAAGAAAGCAGAAAGCCCCAAATGCTTGGCCAACAGCATTAGAAATTTAGGGAGGATACATTATATGGGAATATGTGAGTCTTTTAGAAAGATCGATAAAATAGTGCTTCAGGGTGTGTCAGTAAAAAGTCAACAGATGATGTAAAGAACTTAATGGGAAAACAATTATGCAATAGAGTACGGATGTCAAACTCAGGATGTCACGTTGCCATCACGTGAGGTTTTGTGAGGTTTTTCCCCTTTGCGGAACTGGGGTGGGCATGGCCTGCACATAACGCATTCAGGCTACGGGGCACCAGTTTGACACCCCTGCAATAGTGTGTCTTTTCTCACCAATCTGATGCCTTAGATTTTACATGTGACATGACATTCTTATGCTATCAAAATCTATTGATTTTACATAGGAGTGTGATGGCCCAGGTAGTTAGGACACTGGATTGGAGGTTGGTAAGCATTTACATAGGAGCATGGTGGCCCAGGTGGTTAGGACACTGGGTTGGAGGTTAGCAAGCATCTGAGACCTTAGTGCTACCATGGGCGAGATGTGCTCCCATCCTTTGCTCCAGTTCCTGATGGGGACAGGAAAGAAGCCCCCAACTGGGCATCCTTCAGGCAATGGAGCTATCAACCTTTCAAGCCAGAAGTGCCCCAGTACTTCTGACATAAGCGTGATGCGATTTATGTGCATAGAAAGTAAGACTGTAATCTAAAGCTATGCTACCTTTGCATGGAAGTAGGGTTAGAGAATCAATCTCCGCAGGCCATGAACTTTCATTTGGACAAATGTATAAGTGAACTCTTTTGTTTCTCCTGACAAGTGACAAACTTCTTTAATCATTACAAGAAAATAGAAAGAAAGCCAACACTCGTCACAAAAAGCTTTTAGCTAGGCTAGTGTTGCTTTAATTCTTGTCACCAGTATTTGATCAGGCATACATGCATTTGCTGTTTGAAAAATCCCCACATCCTTAAATGGAATAGCTTTGATCCCAAACTTAGAAAAGCTCCAACAATTCTATACCAATATATCAGACCTCTGGATTCTGAAAAGTAGTTTCTGCTAGGCAGGAATTGCTGTGTTTCTTGCAATTTTATATTAGCGTAATCCTATATCCCAGTTCCAAAACCATAGCTATTGACATGGGGAAATATGTAAAGGACATTGACTGGTAAGAAAGCTATGAAACTACTCTTAAGGCATATTGTATATTTCTCCAGGTTTTGGTATTTGGTAATATAAGCATTCTGGCTGGGGAATTCTGGAAGTTGAAGTCCACACATGTTAAAGTTGCTAACTTTGAAAAACAATTATGTAGGAAGATAAAGGCATTGGGTATCTGGAGAGAAAACGTGCCTAATATGAAATGTAATGAAAGAGAGAATATTTACTTACATGAAAGAGGTGTATGCTTTTAAAAGCCAAACTTGCACCATAACTTCAGAAAAGAAAGTGCCATGCTGCAGGGACCCAGCAATTAATCACTGGCTATGCCAGTCTAATAGATGGTGACCTGAGAAAAGAATGGTCAAGGAGCTGGTGTCTGCAAGTATTGCCCTCAAAAAGACTACCTGCTGTCACATGGATGCTAATTAAAATTAAGCTAGACCAGATAAGCATGAGCTTTCATTTTTGTATCAAACTCACAGCGAGCCAGACTATATCCTCAATTGGACTGATGACCTACATGGAAAAATTAGCTTTGGTTAGGGGTTTTTTTCTTTCTTGGCAGGTAAGCCCAAAGTTTTGCACTACAAAGTCTCTAAGAATCCAGCTTTTGGAAGCTGAGAATGAGCACTGAGCAGTACCTGAGATATTAGTTCTTGAAGAAGCTTTTCAATTCAGCTCAACCTGTTTCTATCTACCCTAAATTTTTCTCTCAATTTTTATGAATTTCTGCGAATCTGAGAGTATGGAGACTGGCATTCACATATTACTTACCTCAACTGGTACAGAGACACAGCATACGCTGGATAATGTACATGATTAATTGGAATACTTTTGCAATACGTTGATTGTACATTTTTGCCCATGAAGTAGCAGATTGAATAACATCTTTAGTCCTGCTTTCAAAGTAGTACAGCAATTTAATACCCTTGAGTGATACTAGCCAACTTCTGTAGTAGGGAGCTTTCCGTATTTGTAGAGGCTCCCCAAGCAATGAAGTATCCAAGAATATCTGAGAACCAGTGATTGTACTAAAAAAACCAATGCAAGTGTCCACCAGATAATTGCTTGATTTGTTCCATAGGTAAAGAATTAAGAATCATGAAAATTATTTGCAGCTTCTTTTTGTGTCAATGGTTCCTGTGACCTGTTACGGTTTTTTTAAAAGACCAAAAGAAGATTAGATAGATAGATAGATAGATAGATAATGTGTGTGTCAGGGGTGGGTTCTACTTACCTTTACTACCGGTTCGCAATGGGGCATGCGCAGAAGCTTCTTGATGACGTCGGGGTCAGTGGGCGGAGCCTCCCACCGGTTTTACTACCGGTTCTATAGAACCAGTCCGAACTGGGGGCAACCCACCTCAGGTGTGTGTGTGTGTGTGTGTGTGTGTGTGTGTGTGTGTGTGTGTATTCAGCAGGGTCCAGTGCTAGAGCTGATGATGTTACCTAGTTTGGGTAATGAATCATCTGCAAGAAAACAAGCAAGTTCAGAGAGTACCAAGGACCATTTATTTCAACCCTGAGTTACAAATATTCTCCTTTATTAATATATACAGAATGCAAACAACTGAAAATGGAAAGGAACAAACATATAATGGTAATGAAGTATTAAAAATGAAGAAAAATAGTTATAGAAGAATCAAATGCATTAAAATGCAGACTGGAATGGAAAATACATTTAAAATATGAAACTGAATAAAAATCAAATTTATCAAACTCTCTATATCAAAGAGAGAGTATGAAATTGCTATATTGGGATTGACAGTATTATAAATATACATCCTGAGGTATAAGGAAATTGGGTAAGCAGAAAGAAATGAAAAGTCCAAGAATCAGAAAAGTAAAATGGGAAGGTATAATAGGAAAAAAAGGATTGCTGCAGAATTATAGAGATACAGCTTGCAAGATTGGGCGCGAGAGACAGGAAAGGGTCAGTTTTTAGAAAATATAAGAAAGCCACATCAATGTTCAACACAACATATTCTTAGTAGAGAAATTAGCATGTTTAGAAGTAATAGTCGTGTGATGTTGGCTTCTGTAAATTGTTCGTGTGATAACTTGTTGTTTGCTGCAATAAATAAGTCATGTAATATATATAGTATTCTAATAATAATAGTATACAGTTTTTTCCCGAATGCCATCACTCTGCTTAACAACTAATTCCCACAACGCTGGGTAATTTACTAAGACTGTATTACTATTCCTTTTCTCTTCCTTACTAGTATCTATCCTTCCCACTTATTACTATAACCATGTTGCTTGTATCTTTCAATTTATATTGTTTTTATTTGTTTCCTAGTACAATTTGATAGCTGATTAGTAACCTTGACTATCACTAAGTGTTGTATCTTTTCATTCTTGATGAATGTATTTTATTTTCCTTATGTACACTGAGAGCATATACACCAAAGACAAATTCCTTGTGTGTCCAATCACACTTGGACAATAAAGAATTCTATTCTATTCTATTCTATTCTATTCTATTCTATTCTATTCTATTCTATTCTATTCTTAGTGACTACAAGGCCTTTACTTGCACTAAACAATTTTTTTTCTAATTAATTATAGTTTCTTATTTCGCTAAATAGAGGATTTATCGTTATCATTTTCAGATCTAACCAGGACTTTAAACCATAGTTTGATATGATTTTAATCAGTGGTGGGATTCGAGTAATTTAACAACTGGTTCTCTGTCCTAATGATTTCTTCCAACAACCAGTTTGCCAAACTGCTCAGAAAGTTAACAACCGGTTCTCCCGAAGTGGTGCGAACTGGCTGAATCCCCACTGATTTTAATGTCTTGGCTTGTTCTAAAACTGATCCTTTCCATACAATAGCAGTAAACTGATTTAATTTATTTATCCAATTTGTATGGCTGTTTATCTATCTAAAAAACTCTGGGCTGCAAACACAGTAAAAAGAAAACATTCCATTAAAACCACAAAACCAAACTGAAGTTCAAAAAATCACAAAATTAATAATCACATGCACCCACACCAGAGCTCCCATAACTAACATAAGCAGCTGGGGGAAGAGCTAGGTCTTCATAGATTTGCAGAATTTATAGGGCCGCCCATCTTGCAGTTTGAGACAATCTTGTGGCCATCATAATCATGAGATACAAATGAGTATCATCAGCATCAAGTTTAGTATTAAATGCCAATAAAGTCAATTAGCTAAAGACTTAAAGACAGTTTTCTTGAGGGAAGTAGCTCTGTGAGGTAAATTGTCTTTGATAATGCCTTTATCTCAATGGTGTAATTGGGAATACACCTTTGTCAGGCATCAAATGCATAATGGGCATAGTCCCTACCTGCAAATCTTTTTTTTTCTTAAAGGGTTAAAGGTAAATCTTAACAAAACATGTTTTTAAAGGAGTTATTTTTATAAACCTGTGGAAAAGAGAAAGAAGACACAAACCATAGCTTGCTAACCATCCCTCCTAATTTTTTTCTGTTTTTGCTTTAAGGGTAGAACTAAAAGAGCATGAAAATATCACCAAAATAAACTTGAACGAAGGGCAACCACACAGAATATATTTCAGTTTTCAGCCTTTTATCTTTTCTTATTACATATAAGGTAACAGAATAAAAAAAAAACACATAGGTATATTTTTTCTTCTGTTGACCAGGATGCTTTTGATAACCAGAAGAAAGAAAATTTATTGCTTCCAGATATTTTCCATCTTGTACTGTACCAGCCTTTGAAATAAAAAGAAAAACCTCTTAAGAAAACAATGCAACATCTGAATTTGGACAATCTGGTCCCTGATTTTACTTTAAACTGTGTAATAGATATCACACCTTTGCGCTTGTTTGAAAATGTTAACAAATCCAATTAGCAAAATGAAGTTGAGCACAGTTTAAGAGTAGATGGTGGGATAAATTTCTTTTGTCTGCATGTGGCAATCAATATAATCCCCTCACCCCAGATTCCAACAATTTATTTCAAAGAAATAGCTACATACCAACCTCTGTGTGTGGGTGTGGGTGTGTTTGTGCTTTGGTCCTTGGCCTCCAGAGGAAACTTTAAACTTAGCCTTGTAATACAGCCTGTATTTTTCTACTGAAGGCACTGATTACCTCTTGCTTTCATTTAAAGTTGAAATTTAGTTGAGTTTCTGATAAAGGAGAATATTTGAAGCTCCTGGGCTAAAATGAGGGGTTCTTGGTGCTCTCTGAGCTTGGTTGTTTTCTGGCAGACATTTTATTACCCAAACTAGATACCATCAACACTGATGTGGATGTAAGTGTTGATGTTATCTATTTTGGATAATGAAATGTCTGCCAGAAAACAACCAAGCTCAGAAAGCACCAAGGACCCCTCATTAGCTGAGCTTTAAATCAGTAGACTAATTGCTCCAATATTACATCCAGTATGATAGAAACAATTATCTTTGTACAGAATGTGCCTGTCTAGATAATGCTGTTGTGATCCTAGACATGTAAACAGTATGTGGCACCAATTAGCATTTTTTTAATACTAACAAAGCCTGTAAAAAAAAGAAAAGAAACTAAAAGGGTGGGGGATGGGAAAGAAAAGGAAAAGGAAAAACAAATAACATGTCATTGAGTGGTGTAGAAATAATGGTTAGGGAATTCAGCATTTTGGCTCTGTGCTTGACATTTAAATAGGAGTCTGTGAGGAATGATTTTTGTATACCTAGTTAGTACCCTTGAGCAAAGGTGATTTTTTTGCTTTCTGGAAATAATCTTGTTTGCTTGTTTAAGCAAACTCTGTATTGTTTTTCAAAGCAGAATACTGTCTCAAGGTGGTTCAGAGTAAAAGCATTACTTCGCTGATGTAAATGTAAAAATACAAATCTTAATAGTAACAACAGTATATCATGGAAATAGTTTAAGCATCGGACAAAATATTCAACTTATTTTTCAGCTTGGCCTATAGGCAATCATGGTTAGAACATGGGAGTTTCATTCTAGCATAGTTGGAAGGCACCAGGAGGGCTGCTTCAAAAGTTCCTTATCTGGAGAACCAAATTAAACCAACTCATTTGGTTTCAGGAATACTCAAAAGTCAGTTTATCAGACTTGCTGAATACCTTAGTTATATTTTAAATCACAGTGCTGACAACAGGATATTACCAACACCAAGAACAATTGTCTGCCATACAGGAGCTGAGGAAAGTGTGCTATCTAATCTTTCACTAAACAAAGGGCGCAAAGATCTGTCATAAGTAAATTATTAATTGGTTGATATAAGATGAAAGTAAATAGCAAATAGAGATCCAGTTTGGTGTAATAATTAAGGCATCAGGCTAGAAATCAGGAAATGGTCTTGTAGTCTGTCTTATCCACAGAGCCAGCTGGATGATCTTGGGCCAGTCATTGTCTCTCAGTCCTAGAAAAATGGCAATGGGAAACTACTCCTGAAAAACATGACCAAAAAAACTGCAGGGACATGTCAAGCCAGACTTTAAGGATCATCCATGATTAAATGGGGAGGGGGAGTCATGAATATATATATACAGTATATATATATTTAATACCTTGATATGTATATTTGTTTGCTTCTGGTTTCAAGGGGCTAACAAGAACATTAGAACACTTCCTCCATAATTTGTTGAGTATGATAAAAACTAAGTCCATAATTTATTAGGTCTACATATGCTACTATTACTTGCTTTATAAGAACAGTGTGGGATTAGAAGTTCCTCTAGAAAATAGAAAAGCTGATATAGGAGCCTGAGGGAGGAGTCAAATGTGACATCAGTCTCAAATCTCTTTGTGCCCACAAGAGATCTAAATCCAGCCCACCTTGAATTCCATGACTCTTAACTACCTCCAATTTGCTTTGACCATTAGTAGTTCAGATTATTCTAAAGAGTTTAAACCCTTATATTCATCTGAACTGCCTAGATTCCTGACTTCCCACATTTAACATCTGATTTATTTTAAATCTCTAGTTCTTATAGATACTCCATCTATTCTAAGATCATTCAATCACAATTCATGGGAAATGCAAGTTTTCCTTTACTCATATAATTCAGTCAGAGGTAATTTGTTTTAAACAATCAATTTTTTATTTTACTTTTAGCATCATTGTAATAGACAACGTCCTTCCATCTGAATTTAATGAGTCCTTCCCCTCAGCCCTTTTTTCTACGCATATGGCTGAAAATAATACTTCACCAGATGAAAAAGACTCCCTTGTTTACCATATCAGTGCCATAATAAATATCTGAGATTTTTTTTTCTCTTCCAAAACAGATGAGAGTAACTTGGACTGAAAGGGTTTTAAAGGGGATTTTAATGGTTTTTATAGTTTTATTGGGTATTTTTTTTAAAAAAAAATTGAACTTTGTGTGTTTTATTGTTGTGAGCTGCCCTGAGTCCTTTCGGAGATAGAGCGGCATATAAGTCTAAATAATAAATAAATAATAAATAAATCTTCTGGAAAAGATAAAAGATTTCTGATGTTCAAGTAGCAGGAGAAGTCCTCCTACATGTGTCACTTTGACCCTCCAGCTTGTTCTGTTTCTAAATTGATCCAAGTCCTGAACTGATTGCCTACCATCCTCAGAATAAAAAAATACTTGACATAGGCTTTAATATACTGGTTTCTTGTTACAATTTGCTTCTGTTTCTCCTGCTTTTGAGCTTTTGTGAGCCAGAACCAAACTGCAACAACTTTTCATCCTCAGTTTCATGCTTTGTTGGTGGTGGCTCCTTTTATTTCCTACCTCTGCTCTCAATTTTGAAGTCGAGGATAGAGAAATTCTGCTGGAACTAAGACATAGCATGAGTTAATGAGCAAGAAGTGGATTACATTGGAGTATTTGGGGTCTTGCTCAAGCCGCTGAACATCATTTTGTTTGTTTGTTTGTTTTTAATCCAGTTAACCGAATTTACAAATCCCTCCATAAACTGGGTGAAAAGTAATGGGGTTAGTGCCTGTCATATGAAAACAAGAGAGCAAAACTAATAGATGTATCTATCTAGGGAGGTATTGGAAGACTTGAATCGAGAATTTGATGCTATATTGGAGTTATCACTTTTTTTCTCCACCCTGTAACCAGTATAGTATTTTGTTTATGAGCCACTGTGGCACAGTGGTTAGAGTGCAGTACTGCAGGCTACTTCTGCTGCCTGCCGGCTGCCTGCAATTTGGCTGTTAAAATCTCACCAGGCTCAAACTTGAATCAGCCTTTCATCCTTCTGAGGTGGGTAAAATGAGGACCCAAATTTTGGGGGACAATATGCTGACTCTGTAAACTGTTTAGAGAGAGCTGTAAAGCAGGGGTGAAATTCAAATTTTTTACCCTACCGGTTCTGTGGGCATGGCAGGGGAAGGATATTGCAAAATCTCCATTCCCACCCCACTCTGGGGCCAGCCAGAGGTGGTATTTGCCGGTTCTCTGAATTACTCAAAATTTCCGCTACTAGTTCTCCAGAACCTGTTAGAACCTGCTGGATTTCACCCCTGCTGTAAAGCACTGTAAAGTGGTATATAAGTCTAAGTACTATTCTATTGTTTAGAGATCACTACAGCCAGTGGTGGGTTCCTCCCGGTTCGGTCCGGTTCGGCTGAGCCGGTAGCGGTGATGATATGATGTCACCGAACCGGTTCCCCCCCTCCCTCCCACCCCCCACCCACCCACATTATTCTTACCTTTTATTTGGTCCCACCCCCAATCTATTGCTGCCTCCTGAGTCCCAGCTGATGACTAGAGGGAAAAAAACTGTTTAAACTCTTGCTGCGGGGCTTCAAAGGGGCGTCCTACAGCTGATCAGTGTTAAAAGCAAACAAATGAGTCAGGTCGTAAGTGCGAGGACCTTCCAGAAATGACTGACCAGCTAGCCACGCCCACCTAGTCACATGACCTCTAAGCCACACCCACAAAATAAGCCACGCCCACAGAACCGGTAGTAAAAAAATTTAGAACCCACCCCTGACTACTGCTATGCCAAAAAAAAAAAAAAAGGTAAGCTATGGTGGGAGACAGGATATCAGGGACTGCGTTCTGATAAAGGATAGTCATTTTGTAAAACTGCTGGTTACAGATTCTCAAAATTCCAGATATGCCCATAGGAATGAAAATCCTTCTTTTTAATTTTTCAACAATATGCATGAAGAAATTAGAGCAATCTTCTCTAATCTGAGGGGGGCGGGTTGCATGCAAAGCATATGTATTAGTTGGTCTATCATCCCTCTCTACTATGGCACTAGTGAAGAAGAAGGCTTGAAATTATTCCTTTTGTTTTATTGGAGTTGGATCATGTCCCTTTGGTTTGATTTGTCTTCTTGATTGTTCCATAGAAATTAATGCCAAAATACTATTTACAAAGTAGTTGTAAAGGACCTGTAACATTGTTAGGGTCAATCATACAAGCAATACACTAATTTCAAATTTCAGAAAATCTGAATATCATTAAGCCTGATATGAAACAAAATTGGTGAGAGGGATTTTCTATAGAGATTATTTTATTTATATTTATTTATGTATTACATTTATATGGCTTCCCAACTTACACATGAAGACTTGGGGTTGTTTATATCTTTAAAGAAGTAGGTGCATTTTTATTTATTTTTTTGCATTGCTTCCCCCCACCCCCACCCCTCCTTCCTTTCTTCTTTTTGTTTGCTTTCTCTTTGATTGCTTGTTTTGCTTAACATTAATCCTGTGGTACAGTTCTTTGAGACTTGAAAGCTAGCTAATTGCTTTGTGATTTCTAACAGGTCTCTGTTTGGATTAGTTTACTGATGTTTCTGTATTAGTTTGGGACTGCAAATAGCCTCCTGGAAATGTAAGCAAGAACTTTACTTAAACAGAGTACCTCCCCAAAAAAGAGTGTTCTGGAGAACCTAAAGGAGTCACCCCATCCCTTTACCAGACACAGTGGGACAATTTGATTGCCTACATTTTTTTTGTCCTTTTGAAGTATCCTGGGAGGAATTTTCATCTTTTGTTGTTGTTGTTCATATGTTTTGGAAATGTGTCCTCTATTTCCCTGTGACAAAATCTGCTGGTAAATCTGTGTGAATATTTTGCATATCTAAAGGGAAAATCCATGAATTATCAGACCTTTATATCAGAGGTGGGTTTCAGCAGGTTCTGACCAGTTCTGGAGAACTGGTAGCGGAAATTTTGAGTAGTTCGGAGAACCAGTAAATACCACCTCTGACTGGCCCCACCCCCATCTAATCTCTGCCTCCCAAGTCCCGGCTGATCGGGCGGAAATGAGGATTTTGCAGTAACCTTCCCCTGGATTGGAGAGGGAATGGAAATTTTACAGTATCCTTCCCCTGGAGTGGGGTGGGAATGGAGATTTTACAGTATCCTTCCCCTGCCACGCCCACCAAGCCGCACCGACCAAGCCATGCCATGCCACACTCCCCAAGCCACACCCACAGAACCAGTAGTAAAAATATTTGAAACCCACCACTGTTTTATATCATAGATTTCACATCAAATGAAACATGTCATTTTGCACCCTGGTGGTATATACTAATGGCATAGCTTGGAATTGGTGCCCAGCTGCAAATGGTATGACCTCACCCAAGAGCCATGAAGCCTTAATAATGGTTGTTCCCAGTGGAGGACAAGCAGTCTGGTGCGACTCTTGTAATGTGTATTAAACAACAGTTATTGACGTCAGCTATTCACAGGTGACTATGGTTGCTTGCACCCGACAATGTCTGCTAATATTCAATGCATCTCTTTTACTCCTTGATTTAAGGAGACTGACCCATCACAGAAGGATGCTCATGAAAGAATGGATCCAGCACTCAGAAACTTTATTTTCATGTTTTGCAATCTTATTCTTAGCAAGCCCAACAGCTGAACTCCTTTGTGCTGAACTGTATGGAAATCTTATGTATGTGCATTTCTCTTGCGCTTTTTCTATAAGAAATAGATGACATTTGTCTATTCAAAAACCTTCAGTGTGAAATGGATTAAGGTCAGGCCAGTTTCAAGCAGCAACTACAGATAGCTGGAAGGTTCTAATCAATTGATCAAGAGCATGGAGCTGAAGTTGTTAACTTGCTGGCTAGTACTTTTTAGGGAAGCTCTGCACTGTGAAGAAATGTAGTTCAGGTGGAAGTAGCTAGTTTGAGCAATCTCTTCACCCTGCAAGGAGACAAAAGAGAGGGGGAAAAGGGATCAGGCACCAGATACTGTACAGAAAGAACTTTACCTAAATAAGATAGCAGCGAACAGGGTTTTTGTTTTGTTTTGTTTTGTTTTGTTTTGTTTTGTTTTGTTTTGTTTTGTTTTGTTTTGTTTTGTTTTGTTTTTGCAATGTCTCTTTCTCCCTTTTTCTCAGTCATGTGTTCACTTGGTGACCATTTCTCTTAATGATAGAATTGTCAGAACCAATTGCAGTCACTAAACGACTACTATTCTTGCTACGAAATTGAGAACGATGTAAAGGTAAAGCACAGGTGTCAAACTCAATCACGTCATGTATCAGGATGTTTTTTGCCTTTGCGGAGCTGGGGTGATCATGGCCTATGCATGACGCATCCAGCCCATGGGCCACCAGGTTGATAGACCTGAGGTAAAGGTTTCCCTTGTCCAGTTGTGTCCAATTCTAGGTGTTGGTGCTTATCTGCATTTCTTATCTGAGGGAACCATCATTGTCCAAAAACATTTCCATGATCATGTGGCCAGCATGTGTATATGCTGAGATGCATGAAATGTTGTTACCTTCCCAATGAAGTGGTACCTATTTATCTACTCACATTTTCATGCTTTCAAACTGCTAGGTGAACAGGAACTGGGTCTCACTCTGACACATGGACCCTCAGTTCTTGAACCCAGGCTGTCAGCTTTCCAGCTGACAAGCTCAGCGTCTCTAACCCCTGAGCCATCATGTCTCAGAGACCACTATAACCAAAGACTTTACAGATAGAAAAGACTGTAAAATTTGTCACAGGTTGCCATGTATCAAGGCCAAGTGTAGTTCCTCTGCATGAAATGGCAAATCAAAAGTATACCTAAAACAGAACCTCATTAAGCAAACTAGAGATACACATAAAATAGTACACATATATATATATTTACATAAAATAGTATACACATAAAAAGTAAATTGGGCAATCTTTATAAATAATCTTTCAAAATTAATTTTCTTGAACATATAAAGATTGGAGGCAACGAAGGTAACCCCCCGTAAAAAAAACCCAACCTTTTTCTTCATCAAAGACTGCACGCATCGCCCAAGAGTAAGGTTATGACTGACTCCCTGAGTTTTAATTTCACCACTTTATTGTTCCTTATCAGATTGCTCTATATTAATGAACATAAAGAGCGATAATGTTCCCACTGTCACTCATTTCATTTAAAGTTGTTTTAGCATTATCAAGTTTCTAGCACAACTCAACTATAGTCTCATGTTTGTCTAGTGGTCAATGTATGCTCATCTATTGATTGTTCTGGATAAGAGTCACCTTGTATGGAGATGGGCAGCATAAAAATGTAATAAAAATAAATAAAATAAATATTTTACTAACTGGACATTTAGAATATATATATATATATATATATATATATATATATATATATATATATGTATGTATGTATGTATGTATGTATATATATATATATATATATATATCTTTTTTCTTTTTCGTAGGCTTTTATGTGCATATTCTTTCTAGCCAGGTTTTACCTACGTAAACTTAGTTGTTCTACAACCCTAGGTTCTGTGAAATCTCATTCACAAGTTTCTGGGCTTTTTTTTTTTTTTTTTGCTGACAGAGTTGCAGTTTGTCAGCAAAAAAAAAAAAAAAAAAAGCCCAGAAACTTGTGAATGAGATTTCACAGAACCTAGGGTTGTAGAACAACTAAGTTTACGTAGGTAAAACTTGGCTAGAAAGAATATGCATATATATATATAAGAATATATATATATTCTTACTTCTTCGTAGGATTTATGTGTGAGGTTTTTCCTATGTAACCAAGGTTTTTCTGCAGCCCTAGCTCAGTGGAATCACATCCACTCGATTCTGGGCTTTTTTTTTTTTTTTTCCTTGCTGGCAGCGCTTCTGGTAGTTTTGTGTTCCCTTTAGTTGTTTGAGCAGTATATAAACTACTGTATGTAAAGAACAAAGTATTTAATAAGGCTATTTCAGTCATTCAGATCTCGGATGTCTTCTGCTTGTGTTCCCTTTATTTTTTTGAGCAGTATATATTATATATTGTTATATTGTATAGTAAATATTATATTACATTATTATATTACATAATTATGAATATATAATGATAATATAACATTATATTAATATAGTATAATAATATAATGTAAAATAAACAAAAATATCTGTACTGGGCCTTTATCATATATCTTTCATACTATCCTCTCTGAATACTTTGCTTTTCTTGCAATATCTAAAATAAACTACTTTCTTATCTTGCAAGTAAAACCTCAAATAACTTTTCAATATTTTAGATCAGGTTAAAATTATTTCCTATACATTTGTATGTGACATTGCTGGTAAATTCTTTCATATTTCCTATTAAAACCAAAATTTCATTTCATGTAAGCAGCAGACAAATTCCATTGCAAAGCCATATGAGTAAAATTCTTTGCACTGTGACAAATAGAAGTGGAAAACACCACAGCAATTGATTGGTTTAAAAGATAATGCAAATTGAATGATGTACTGTTGAAAGATAATGGCCTATTGCTGAACAATAATGGCTGGGTAAAGGAGATGCTTTGATGGGAAATCACATTCAGGACATACCTAATCATTATGTTCAAAAGTAGAAAAGATTGAGCCCATAATGTACTCTATTACATTGCATCCCCACACTCTGCAAATAACCAATGAGGGAAAGTGGTATTTACTTCTACCTTCAATCTGAATAGATTGCAAGTTCTTGCTGCTTAGCTTTTGAATGGCTTCTTTTTTTGCTCATAAAGTTTATTATTAGTACTGAAATGAAAAGAATGAACTCCCCATTTATTTATTGATTTTATCAGGTTTATATGAACACAAAAAGTGACTCTTGGGTGGCATACAACAAAGCTAAAAACAATGAAAATATACAAAACAATTATTATTTTTTAAAAAAAATCTATTTAAAAACCACAGGGCTAAAAAAGAACAAATATTAGGTAAAGAACACCATGTTAATAACAATAATGGAGCCAGCTCAGAATCTTGCCAGGATCCTCAGGCCTGGCACAATCAAGTTTTCAGGGACTCTGAGAACTCAATAGGGATTGAGATAGCCTCACTTCGGGGTGGGTGGGTGGAGGATGTTCTATAAAAGAGGGACTACAACAGTAAAGGCCCACCACCTAGCACCAGCCAAATGGAGCTCCCTAGCTGGTGGGACCCATAACATCCTTGTAACATGCTTCTTCTGCTGGATCTGGTGGGATGGCTAGGCATAATTGGGCAGTAGCACTTCCTCGATAAGCCAGCCGCATGCCATGTAGGACTTTAAATGTCAAAACCAATATATTGAATTTATTCTGTTTCAGGTTGCAGACACAGTTACTAAAGAGTTAAGCTATCATAATAGTAGACATCCACAAGATTGCTTAATTCACCAGGGCAGAGATGTATATTTGGGTATTATCAGCATACTATTGATATCTCACCCATGGCATGGGATGAGGTCACTCAGGGGTCGCATGTAGATGTTGAATAGAAAAAGAAAGGGCATTGACTCCTGTAACATTGTAACATGGCAATGTAACATTGCCAGACCAATTCTTGAATACAGCTCATCTGTCTGGAACCCGCACTGCATATCGGACATTAATACAATCGAAAGAGTCCAGAGATATTTCACAAGAAGAGTCGTCCACTCCTTGCTCACAACAAAATACCTTATGCCACCAGACTCAAAATGTTGGGCTTAGACAACTTAGAACTTCACCGTCTTTGGTCTGACCTAAGCATAGTACATAAAATCATCTGCTACAATGTCTTACCAGCCAATGAATACTTCAGCTTCAACCAAAACAATACAAGAGCACACAATAGTTACAAACTCATGGTAAACCGATCCAAACTAGACTGCAGAAAATACGACTTCAGTAACAGAGTTGTCAATGCTTGGAGTGCACTACCTGACTCTATTGTTTCTTCCCCAAATCCCCATAACTTTAACTTTATACTGTCTATTGTAGACCTCACCTCATTCCTAAGTGGTCTGTAAGGGGCGTGCATAAGTGCACCAGCGTGCCTACCGTCCCTGTCCTAATGTTTTCTTTTATTTGCATCCTTTTCATGTATTTATAATTATGTTTACACTTGTATCTGTCATAAACTACATGCTTGACGAAATAAATAAAATAAAATAAAATAAAATAAATAAAACATCCAACATAGTAGAAGATGAGAGCAGGATCTTCCCTCTCACCCCATTGACCGGAATCAACTCCAGAAGAAAGGATGTAATAATGATGATAATAATAACACTTAGACTTATACCACTTCACAGTGCTTTACAGCCTCTCTAAGTGTCAGAGTCAGCATATTGCCCCCAACAATCTGAATCCTCATATGAACCAGCAGAACACCTTGCCATCTACCCCCAATGCTTTGAATTGATCCAGAAGGATATCATGGCCAATGGTATTGAAGCCTGTCAAGAGGTAAGATAGGTCAAGGATTGATGCACAACCCCATCCTACTCAAGCCAAAAATGCATCCAATGCCATTTCCATGCCATACCCAAGTTTAAAACCTGATTGACAGGATCCAGATAATCTGCTTCAATTATTAAATCATTAATAATTTTAATGATTTCACAGGTGGAATCAAAAATTCTTACCCATTCAAGTATTCTTAAATTAATTTCATTACCTTGACACAGAAATCAACCTAAAGGAAGACTTTTGATGCTACAAACAGCTGTTGATTTGAAATGAAATAGGTGGACAAAATATGGGGACAAATTCTCATACAGTGTACATTTCTCAATCTCTTCTTCATATACATTCATTATATGCATCTCAAAAGTGCAGAGCATAGCATCACAGGGCTGCATGCACTGTCCAAAAGTGCTGAAACCCATAAGATTCCCAAAAATTGCTACTAAATTGTAGTTTTGATGTTATAAAAGTTGGAGAAAATTAAATAATAAGAGTCAGGATACTACATTATTAAGAATGTCTTCGTCTATTTTTCAGGCATACATCAGAGGTGGGTTTCAGCAGGTTCTGACCAGTTCTGGAGAACCGGTAGCGGAAATTTTGAGTAGTTTGGAGAACCAGTAGTACAAATGCTGACTGGCCCCACCCCCATCTATTCTATGCCTCCCAAGTCCCAGCTGATTGGGAGGGAATGGAGATTTTACAGTATCCTTCCTCTGGAGTGGGATGGGAATGGAGATTTTACAATATTCTTCCCCTGTCACCAAGCCACATCCACCAAGCCATGCCATGCCCATCAAGCCACACCCACAGAACCGGTAGTAAAATATTTTGAAACCTACCACTGGCATACATGATAAATGCCTGTGAAACTTCTCTCCTACAGTTACCATTAGTATGAAGTCAATGAGTGGTAGATTATCAGAATGATCCAGATTTATAACTATTGAACAGAACTCTGGCCAATCATTCAAAAATATATTGAACTGACTTGGGAAAATTCAGGAAGTGCCTAATACCAAAACAGTGTTCCTCCAAAGCCGAATGGAGCCTTCTGATTGTTTGTTATACATATTTTAGTGATACAGATGTTATGCAAACATAAATTGATATACTGTCCTTCTTTGCAAATATTCCAGACAAGATACATGCTGTCAGTCCAAGTGGAATTTGCTTTTTTCTTAAATTTCTGAGTTTTGCAGTTGATGTACATTTACAGTCACCAGAAATTTCTTTTTAAAGGCAAGAAACAAACAGAAAATAAAATAAGCCTTTATCATACAATAGGAACTTTTTTTTTTTGAAAGATGTATGATTTGGTAAACAATGGACAATTGACTTTCCTAAGGATACTTTACCAACAGTGTAAGCTAAAGCAGTTACATGTATTTTGAGAATTTACATAGTAAGTACAATGAAACACAACTGTAAATATTTCATTTTACATATTTAATTCTTTTCATTTGGAGTCCCTATAGCTTCTATTTCCCCTAGTCAAGTACTAATGGTATTTCCTTTTTACTATTCACAGTTGTTTACAAAAGGAGATTGTTAGAGTCTTTTCTGCATTTTTATGTGTAGGGTTTTTCTTTATTCCCTTTATTTAGTGATTGTGGGAATAATAACTCAAATCTTGAAAGGGATCATTTCTTAAATGTGATTTTTGTACAGTTAAAATATGCATATTCATGGCCATTTTGTGGGAGTGTGGGAGACAAACATAAAGGTATAATTTCCATGCCTTTCAAGTCAATAGGTGGTTTTTTTTTTTTTAGAGAAGGAACTTAGGCAAACCATTAAAAAGAAGCAAATAAAGCTGGGACACAAATATGCATAAATGACTGGATTCAAAGTTGTATTCCTTCAATAGATGAATTCCTTTTGAATCCCATCCAATGGCGATTCAATAGTCTCTTATTATTTATAAAGGTAAAAAGAATACAGATACTAGGAAAGACTAAAAGGGGAAAGAGGAAAACAAATGTTTGCAAATCTAAATCACCAATCTTATGACAGATAGATAATAATAGATGAGAGGGGGAGGGGGAGAGAGATGAGAGATGAAAGATAGATGATAGATAGAGATAGATGGATGGATGGACAGACGGACGGACAGAGAGACAGACAGACAGACAGACAGACAGAGAGACAGACAGACAGACAGACAGACAGACAGACAGACAGACAGACAGACAGACAGATAGATAGATAGATAGATAGATAGATGATAGATTGATGATAGGCAGACTATATCTAGTTCAGAATATAATTTAGAATTCTGATTATATGTTTTCAGACTATTTTAACATTTGTATTTAGCTGTGCCCATAATTTCTTTGTGAAAACAAAATTACACCTCTCCATTATCCAGCATTTTCTTAGTTTAAGCTTACAGGTCATCTGATTTGTTCAGATATCCAGCCCTTCAAGTGCACTTGATCAATATTACCACTTACTCATATTGTAAAGCTACCTTTATTGATTTCTTATTGGCGGCTTTTCATAAAATGGGTTGCTAGAGATAAGGATCCCTTTTCACCCACCTGTCCTATATTGCAGGTCCTTATCTCTACTAAAGTACAATATATAGCATGCAGTCTCAAGTGGAATCAAAGCAAGTGGGTCAAAAGAAGGGGAAAGTCATCTTGCTTATCTGGAAAATTTCTGCCATGATTAGAAAATCTAATCCAAAGAGCTATAATGGATGTATGAAGAGCACTAAAGGTTATTTTTTTTAACTTTCACTAATTAGCTCACTAATTGTAAGTTGACCATTCTTCTCTTTTCACTTCTAATTTACTTGATTCCATCACTGAATGCCATTACAAAGTGATTTAAATAACTGTTCCTTATATGCATTTATAAAATGGAGAAACATTGTCTTTTAGAGCAGGGGTCTCCAATCTTGGCAACTTTAAGACTTGTGGATTTCAACTTTGCTGGCTGAAGAATTCTGGGAGTTGAAATCCACAAGTCTTAAAGTTGCCAAGGTTGGAGACCCCTGTTTTAGAGTCAGTGTTCCCTCTCCCTCCCTCCCTCCTTCCCTCTCCCCATTCACTGACACTTAGACATATTAATTGAATGGTTCCAGATGTATACAAGAATATGTATTGATAAACCAGATCAGAACCAGGCACAGGGGTCAAAAAATCAAGATGGCAATTTTAATTCAGTCTATACATTATTTTTACTTTCCTCTGGTTTGTTATTCATTGCTAGTGCCATGATTTTAAAAACAAAACAAAACATAAGAACAGTTCATCAATACTATAAATAAATAACATTCTGAAATAGATTATAGACCAAAAGGCAGGGAATGGGTAAGAACAACTTGTAGAGAATCTGGAAAAGTTAGTACTGGAGAGGAGAAAAAGATAAAAGACACCCTTGCAAAGTATTGGTATTCATTAGTAGCTATCTATAAAGAAAAGAAATGATTCTGTGATGTGATGTTATCAGCCTGGAAGAGACAGGAAGGAAAGTTTCTTCATGACACAGAGCTCCTTAAAAATCAGCAAGTTTTATTTTTACAGATTAGAACAACAAATTTCTGAACTGTTATCTTACAATGCTGATACGGCGGTGGGGGTGGGGAGAGACCCTTTAAAAATCTTATAAAAAAGAAATAAACACTACTTGGAGTTTGGATTTAGCCAAATATTACTTACTTTTTTGTGCACCCACAAACACCTTCTGTGGCAAAGCACACCGACAACCTACAATGACAAGTTGCAAAGCATTTAAGGATAAAAAAAGCTTATGAACATGTCATGCCTCGGCTGACGCAGGTTTGATTGAGACATCTAAATGATATCTGGTCACACTTTGTGAGATTAATTTCAACTTTCAAGTCTTGAAGCTATCCTTCAAGATTGATTTGATCTACCTAGAAAAATTGATTGATGGAGTCCAGGGGATGATAAATGCATCTCTGCAGAGGGGTCAGGCATCACATGGATTGAAAGAAGCAGAAGTATGCCTCTTCTTTATTCAACAACTTTTTGGTTTTGAACAATTCCTCCCAGTCACCAAGGAAGTGATTCACATGGCTCAAGACTGTGGAGTTACAAATAATTTGGAGGAAATATATTTCTGCATTGAGACCAATTAGGGTTCAGACATATTTATCACTTTGCTGTTTATGGAATCTCATAATTTTGAAAATAGGAAAATTGCCTTTTCTGAATGACATTTTCTCTCTCTCTCTCTCAACTGGAGAATACAGGCAGTCCTCAATTTAGGACTGTAATTGAGCCCACGATTATGGCCATGAATTGTTGCAATCTAAGTCAAAGTATCACATGATCAGACTCAATTTTGATCAGTGGTCATTAAGAGATTCTGCCTCCCCAGTTGAAATCAGAAAGCAACTGAGAAGGTTGCATATTGCAAGCATGTGACTTCAGGCTGCAACAAATTGTAAATTCAAGCCAGTGGCCAAGCATTTGACTTATGTTCTTGTGACTGCAGAGGTGGTGTGAGTTTATGAGTTAAAGTCATAGTTTAATGAGCAGATCATAAATCACTTTTTCTGAGGCCATCATAACTGTGAATCATCGTTAAACAAGTGGTCACAAGCTGAGGACTGCCTATACAAAAATTTAATTGATTAATTAAAATCCTGTCATTTTTTTAAATTACTGATTATAATTCATACTCTCTCTCTCTCTCTCTCTCTCTCTCTCTCTCTCTCTCTCTCTCTCTCTCTCTCTCTGTGTGTGTGTGTGTGTGTGTGTGTGTGTGTGTGTGTGTAAGAGCCCTGGTGTTGCAGTGGTTAGAATTCAATATTGCAGGCTGACTCTGCCCACAGCCTGGACTTCGATCTTGATAGGACTCAGCCTTCCATCCTTCTGAGGCCAGTAAACACACATGGGGATAAAAAGATTTTATTAAATGCTATATATTTATATAATGTTTTGAAAATATTAAAAAAAAATAAAATGCTAGATAGTTTAATGGTTTCTCCAAGCATTTATTTTGATTGATAAATAAATACATGGGTAAATAAAATATCCATTTATTTTGGTTCGCTTAGAACAGAGGTCTCCTGGACCTTGGCCTTGGCGCATTCAGAACTGGTCCATAGAAGTGGTGGGTAAGCGCAATCATGCACAGCTTGACTTATATGGGAAGTGCGCGCCTGTGCAACTCCGTTTGTTCAACCAGCGGGCGCATCTCCCCATTGCTTGCACAAATGGAGCTCTGTGTGTGCATGTTCTCGCTTACTGCTTGTGCAAAACCATTCTCTCTCCCTCCCCCCACCCCCACCCCCCGGTATGCAGAGCTGGAAAGCTTGGGGATCACTGACTTAGAATGTTATTGACTTTTGAAGCATCTTGAATTATTGGGGGTAGCGAATTTACCACAAGTAATGCTAGTAAATTTTGTGTTAGAAAAGAAAGTGGGAAGGCTAATATTAAATTGAAAATAAATAAATCTTGGTACAGTGAAATCTGTTATAATGATGCATGGTATCCCAAACCCAGCAGATAGGATTAGGAAGTTGCTTCTTCCAGTATGAATACTAATCAAGTATTATCATTATCCAGAAACTCAAAGAAATTTGGTATCCTCTGTGTCAGGCTCAAGGAACCAGATATTGTGAGCTAATCAGAGAGGTATATTTATTTCTTTTGTTGTTAGTTGCAAAGTCATGTCCAACCCATCGCGACCCCATGGACAATGATTCTTTAGGCCTTCCTGTCCTCCATCATCCTCTGGAGTCCATTTAAGCTCACACCTACCGCTTCAATTACTCCATCCAGCCACTTTCTTCTCTGTCGTCCCGTTCTTCTTTTGCCCTCAATCGTTCCCAGCATTAGGCTCTTCTACAGTGAGCCCTTCCTTCCCATTAGGTGGCCAAAGTATTTGAGTTTTATCTTCAGGATCTGGCCTTCTAAAGAGCAGTCAAAGTTGATCTCCTCTAGGACTGACCGGTTTGATCGCCTTGCAATCCAAGGGACTTGCAGGAGTCTTCTCCAGCACCATAGTTCAAAGGCCTCAATTCTTTGGTGCTCAGCCTTACTCACCTATTTACAAGAATATCATCAGACTAACTGCATTCTCTTGAGAACAATCACGTAAGCACTCCAAGGAAATAGGGTCATGGAGGTCATGTTTCCATTTCTTCCTCTCCTTCAGGGACTCCAGGCTAGTGAGTCTCTTAATTCTACACTTTAATTCCCCCACTTTAGTGGCAAATTCTACAGCATTTGTTTGTTACTTTTTTTTCTTTAAAAAGAAACACCCTTTGCATCCTTATCCTGCAAAGAAAATGTCTGCCTAACATTTTATTATTCTTTCTTTACTACCTACCCCCACCTATGCTAAGAGATCCCAAAGGTGCTTTTTCACAAGGCAACTGGAATTTCTTTGTTTTTTGCTTGAAGATGTTTTGCTTCTTTACTTCTTTGCTTGTTTAGAACTGAAGAAGCTTCTTGGATGAGAAGCAAAACATCTTCAAGTAAAAACAAGGAAAGTCCAGTTGCCTTTTTGAAAAAGCACCTTTGGGACAACCATGACCTGGATGACTGAGAATCTCCATAGACATTTAGCAATGCACTTTGGGATGAACCCCACTTTGAATGGTGTGGAAGTATGGATGGATTTCCCCCAAAAATGCAGACTTCAGGAACCATTTGCTCTTCAGTTTGAGATGCAGATAGTACAGACTCATCCCCAACAGCCTGCACCTATGCTCAACAGTGGAGGGACGCAGGGCAGAAAACATTCTGCAAAAAGCACAGCTCCAACAGAGTTGAAGAAGCTTCTTGGATGAGAAGCGAAACATCTTCAAACAAAAAAAAAAAGAAAATCCAGTTGCCTTTTGAAAATGCACCTTTGGAAAAACCATGACGTGGATGACTGAGAATCTCCATAGACATGCTAGATGTCCCAGATGTAGCTCAAGCAGTATAAGGGGAACCTAGTTTGAATGTCTGGTTTCATATTCCATGATGTCAACTGTAAACCAGGTTTTTTTTTCTGCATCCTTACCTGGTGTTTTTTGTGTGTGTGTGTGTGTTTTTTGGCATGGCACACATATGTTTAAATTATAAGTGTCTATTTGAGCTATGCAAAAATTTTGGAAGCATGCTTTACTTTGACAATGCTTTCAACAAAGTATCCCTTTGAAGGAGCATCATGAAAACTTTGAAGCCCTTACTTCTAAGAGCAAAGAAAGAATACCCAGAATATACAGTAGTTTCACTTTATATCCCTTTTCTGACACATCCAGTAGCCAAAGGTGATTTAGAAGTGATGCACAGTGTCTCAGTGTTGTGAATTGCATCATCGCTGTGCTTCAGCAAAGCAAATGGTATTGTCTCTGAGGCACAAAATATTTTACAGAGAACAAAGCCCAAATGTCTCATAAACGTTTAGTATGCTGTATGTGAACAAGTAGACAGATAAAGAGATGTGGAGGGAGTAAGGCTCCTTGCCTTAGAAGAATGAAAAACAGTTGGCTGAGTAGATGGAATAATTTTTGAGCAAGCATGTATGTTCAAAGCCCTTCATAACTTCAAAGTTCAAAAGAATATTCAAATTAAAAATATACTCTAAGTGCTTTTTATTTTGCTTTCAATACCATACAATTGGAAGAGGAAGTCTGTCTTTCATAATGACCAAATATAAACACGAGAGAGAGAGAGAGAGAGAGAGAGAGAAAGAGAGAGAGAGAGAGAGAGAGAGAGAGAGAGAGAGAAATGTCGTTCTGCAGTTACTTAACGCCAAAAGCTCCTATATATACATGGCTAATTGTGTGGGAATTTGTAAAGCGAGACAAGAATGAGAATTTTCTTTCACTGAGGAAGACTTCATGAATTGCATTGCACCAAGCAATAGCAGCAATAGCACTTAGACTTATATACTGCTTTACAGTGCTTTACAGCCCTCTCTAAGCGTTTTACAGAGTCAGGATATTGCCCCCAACAATCTGGGTCCTCATTTTACCCACCTCATTTTACCCACAGGATGGAAGGCTGGGTCAACCTTGAGCCTGGTGGGATTCGAACTGCCAAACTGCAGGCAGCAGGCAGCCAATAGAAGTAGCCTGCAGTATGGCACTCTAACCATTGCGCCACTATGGCTCAGAACAAAGAACAGATACATTTATTTCTAACTTTACGCCAAACATATTTTGCAAATATAGTTAAATCCTAAAAACATGAGAGTAAAGGGCAGAAAGCTTTAGTTTTACTCTAGATTTGATGTTGAGAGTTCTGTCTCCAGACATTACCTGGCATGTAAATTGTTTACATTACTGACTTAGAGTGCAATTAATTTCTTACACACACACACACACACACACACACACACACACACACACCACTTAAAAGTAAATCTTCCCATACAAACATATCATTGACAGGTTGTGCAAAGTAGAACTCATCAATTGGAGCTGAAATGGCATCTTGACATTTGTTTTATAAATTATTTGGAAATCAATAGTATAGTAGTATTGCATAATAGTATTGCATAATAGTATTGAAAGCATTAAGGAAGGTAAAACTTAAAAAACGTATTAAGAAATCTTAAAATAGATCTCTCCAGATCAGTGAACAGATCTTAAAATAACAGTTTAATGTAATAAATTACAAAGTACGAAAAAAAAAACAAAACCCTACCTCTCTACACCGGGGTGGGCAATTGTGGCCCTTTTACAACCTGTGGACTTCAACTCCCAGAATTCCTGAGACAGCTTGGCTGGGTTCAACCAAGTTTGTGGTGCTGTTTTTTTTTTTTTTTTTAATTTATTATTCTTAGGCTCTTTTATTAGCTTGTTATATCTACACAAGGGTGATTACAAGAGTCTCATTCTTTGTCAGATAAAGTTCTTAGGTGAAAGCCAATTAGTTTTTCAGTAAGCCTGTGCAAATTCTTCAAGAAAGGTGCTTTACAACATAGCTGGAAGCACTTCGAAAGCAAGCATACAAGCCTGATAAAGACTGGGATTGCTTTAACGGTCAAAAAAGAGGGATTTCAAGATTTGCACAGCTCTCATTTTCCAGGTTAGATTATTGAATTTTTACCTGTGATAACCTGCACTGTATGACAGATGCTGACAGTTCAGTCTGCCTAAAGATGGTGAACGTAGCTGAAACATGGATAAGAAAGAATATTTAAATATAATTTAATGGAGAATATAATCTTGGTAAATATCTGTGGAGATTCTCGGTGATCCAGGTCATGGTTGTCTCAAAGGTGTTTTGTTTTTTTTCAAAAGGCAAATGGACTGTTTTTCCAAAGAAGAAGAAGAGGAAGAGGAAGAAGAAGAAGAAGAAGAAGAAGAAGAAGAAGAAGAAGAAGAAGGAGAAGGAGAAGGAGAAGGAGAAGGAGAAGGAGAAGGACAAGGACAAGGACAAGGACAAGGACAAGGACAAGGACAAGGACAAGGACAAGGACAAGGACAAGGACAAGGACAAGGACAAGGACAAGGAGAAGAAGACACTTTCACTTCTAATCCAAGAAGCTTCATCATTTAGATCAGGAATGAAATTCAATTTTTTTTCCCTACCAGTTCTGTGGGTGTAGCTTGGTGAGCGTGGCTTGGTGTGCATGGAAGGGGAAGAATACTGCAAAATCTCCATTCCCATCCCACTCCAGGGGAAGAATACTGCAAAATCCTCATTCCCTCCCCACTCCTGGGGGAAGGATATTGCAAAATCTTCATTCCCACCCCACTCTGGGGCCAGATAGAGGTGGTATTTGCCAGTTCCCCAAACTATTCAAAATTTCTGCTGCCAGTTCTCCGAACTGCTCAAAATTTCCACCACCGGTTCTCCAGAACCTGTCAGAACCTGCTGGATTTTATCCCTGATGAGAAGTGAAACATTTTCTTCTTCTTCCTCCAGGAAACACAGTCTAGTTGCCTTTTGAAGAATAAGCACCTTTGAGATAATCTTGGTAAGGAAACTAGTGAAAGGAATGAAAGAGCTCTTCTGTTTATCTGAAATGGGTATAAGGAGTTACATTTTCAAGTGAACAATCTGGCTCTGTCACTTGCAATGCATTCTTAAACTTTGAAATTAAACCCCAAAATTAGAAAACAACTTCACTTTTAACATCTGTTAATTAGGATGTTGCCGAGTCACATTGTCAACCACAATAACATGAAAAATCATTTTCCTATTTTCTATTCGTATTGATGTTTCACTTTCTTTCTTTCATTCCATTCTACCTTATTGATGCATTTTGCTTTGCAGCACAATTGGACATGGAGATTGTCAGTCAGCCAGGTCATGGTTGTCCCAAAGGTGTTTTTTCAAAAGGCAATTGGAGGTTTCTTTTTATTTCCTTGAAGAAGTTTCTCTTTCATCCAGAAAGCTTCTTCAGTTCTGAACAGAAGAAGCTTCTTGGATGAGAAGCAGAACGTCTTCAAGCAAAAAGAAAGAAAGAAAGTCCAGTTGTCTTTTCAAAACACACCTTCGGGATAGCACTATTGTACTGGCTTTTTTATATAAAAAATAATAAATATAATTCAAAGACAATAGCAAATAAATGGATGTAGTAGCACTCGGGAAATATTAAATATGTTGGGCTTGGATAAAAATTGGACTGTAGGCTAAACTGGAAAATTGCCTTCTTTCCTGATCTTTTTTAAAATGTACAATGACTTCCATCTTTGAAGTATTATACATGTGTCCATAAAGCCATGAAGAGTTCAAGTCTACCTCAAATGAGATATAACATAGTATTTGGGAAGGGCATATAGTAAGCACCAGTGCTGAAATCCAATTTTTTTTACTACTGGTTCTGTGGGCGTGGCTTGCTGGGCATGGTGTGGCTTGCTGGGCGTGGCCTGGTGGGCATGGCAGGAGAAGGATACTGCAAAACCCCATTCCCTCCCCACCCCAGGGGAAGGATACTGCAAAATCCCCATTCCCTCTGCATTCTGGGGCCAGGCAGAGGTGGTATTTGCCGGTTCTCTGAACTACTCAAAATTTCCGCTATGGCTTCTCCAGAACCTGTCAGAACCTGCTGGATTTCATCCCTGGTAAACACTGCCTAGCCTAGGACAACTTAATTCCTACAACACTATGCAAGCAATGAATACTCTGTGCAAGTAATTCACATTATACGAATACTATAAACTGCTATAATATTTTAATTCTTCTTATATATGTATCAATTCAAGTTTGCTTTGATAAAAGTTATGAAAAAAATAACCTGAGCATTTTCCAGTATATGCGAATATATGGACAAAGCAGCCATTCCTAAATGCCTATTGCTGTTGTCATAATTTATCATACATTTAAGGGTGCACACTTTGGCAATTGCATTAAAATTTGTCCTCTTTCCTGGAAAGGAATGAGCAAATCTATCTACTTCCAATTCTATATATTCCATTTTACCTGATTCTGATTTAGTCTACAATAATTATTGGGGAAACTATTTATTTTTATATGAAATTTCCCCTAATGCATAATTTTCCATGCAATTTGGGAGCTGAGAAATGCATCGTAAAATGTGAAGAAATTCATCATCTGCAATGGGTACTCCAGGACGTGCCAACGAGGTAGGTTATCTTAAAAATGTAGATCCAGATGAAAACATCCAGAGGAACTGAAATAGGCCTAAGAAGCCAGGATTCCTTGAGAGGTTTCTTTTGCTCACTGCCTGCATTCATGAATATTAGAAATGAAATCATGCAGTTTCTCACTTATCACTCAGATAAGGCAATGAAGGCAGAAGCAAAAATTGGATAGGTTTAGATTGTTAGTTTGTTAAGTACCAATCCACAAATAATTCAGAATCCTCTCATATAATTCTAAGACAATTTTTTAGCTCCACTGAACTGTGTGATTTCCTTATTTAATCCTGAGATTAATAGTCCATTCATAAAGCTTTTAACTCATATTGAAAAGCCAAGGAAATATTGTATGGCAAGATTCTGGCTTGATCTTCTCAGTGTCAACATAAGACTTATATACAGTTAAACATAATTGAAAGTTGAGATATTACCGATGTATTAACCCAGACTGGAGTCTGTCCTTAATGCAAGTAACTGAGGGCACTTTTTATAAATGTTTGAGTCCTGGAATAGATTTTTTTTAAGTGTAAGGACCTTGTATATTCTACTGTATCTGGGTATATTCCTGCAAAAATTTAATTGCTAATACAACAACGTGGTATACTGCTAGCATATTAGGAAAGCACATTTAGTCAATCTTTCTCTTAAAACTTTTTGGAAGATGTTGCTTTCTGTCTGGTGGTCTCTTGTGAAATAAAATACAAATTTTAATCAATGGAATTTAAAAAAAAAAACAGCACGAAAAAAACCCACAAGGAATAAACTTGGCTATAAACTTCAAGTATTTCTTTAGCTCCAAAAACATTATTTGTCCAGGGAGTTGTACTTTGATTTAGTTTCAGAATTATAAATAAATAATGCCATGTTATTTACCCTAAGTATTAGTATTAGTAGTAGTAGTAGTAGTAGTAGTAGTAGTAGTAATAATAATAATAATAATAATAATAATAACCCCTCCGAGGAGCTCTACCTTGTCGTGGTGGAGGGGCTTGCGTGCTCTAGTGATCCTAAGGGCTATGCTGAACAGGTGCAACCATATCAGACAGACCTTAGGTGAAGGGCCAGACAAAATCTGCTCCACAACCCATTCAAATATGGTGAATACAGAAAAAATGAAATTTATGCCGGCTGAACCGTCGCCCGGATTAACAAGGGTTCCGTTGGATGCTATGGCTCCTGGGCATTCTACGCAAAATGAGTTACAGGGCTCAACTCCCTCTGCTTGGCAACCAGGGCATGGAGCTGACAAGCTACTGGAAGAAAAACCCAAAAAGCGAAAAATCTGGACCAGGGAAGAAAACACCTCTATTATGAAAGCTTACTATCAGTCTGAACCAGCAAAACATGGATTTCAAAAAAGAATGTATCAGATTTGGAAGATGAACCATACGGACTGTGACACCAGTGAACAAAGGTTAATGGACCAACGACGTGTAATCCTAAACCACAAATTTTTCACTACAGAAGAATTAATAGCAATAGAAGAGAAAGCAATTAATGGTCTGAGTACAACAACAAAGAGGAGTAACATCAAGAATGATTTCCAGACTCAAAAGCAAATTGAGGAAGAAAGGGAAGAAGAGGATACTGAAATGGATGAAGATAAAGAACAAGGAAGCACTAAAGAACAAACACCAACAGATAGTGCTCACTTAGCTGGAAAAATAAAGCACCAAATGGAAGATGCTGAAAGAACACGTTTGCCAAAACTGAACCAAGTGAACCGGAAAGAATTGAGAAATGTACTAAAAAAGGTCAATGAGGCTGTGCAAACTATTCGAACCACTACATTAGCCGAAACTAACCAACTGATGTATGCAGCAGCTGTCATAACCACCAAAGAACTAGGGTTGAAAATACAAAAGAACCAAAGAGGCAAGAAGGGGAAGCCTAAGTGGAAAATTCGGTTAGAATTGAAGAGGAAAAAAGTACGTGGAGATTTGAGCAACTTGAAAAACCTAAGGCAAGGTCAGCTAAAGAACAAGCAGGTCAAAAGCAGCCTGGAAGCAAGATACGATCTGAGGAATAAGGAGATTGCAGTAGTAATTGAAGAGCTGAAGCAGAGGGTTGTTGCCATCGCTGAAAAGATTAAAAGGTATGAAAACCGAGTAACTCAGTTCAAGGAAAACTCACAGTTCAGAGCAAATCAGCACCAGTTTTATAAGAATTTAGAAAATGGAAACGGAGTAACAACAAATGAAAAGCCTGATAAAGAGAAAGCTCTGAAATTCTGGAAGAATTTGTGGGAAAACAACAAGAAGCACAACAGAAATGCAAAATGGATCAAACAGGTTGAGGACTCTATTAAAGTGCATAAAATGGAAGACGTGAAAATAACAAAAGCAATGGTGCAAAGACAGTCAAGAAAAGTGAAGAACTGGAGTGCACCTGGACCGGATGAGCTGCATGGCTTCTGGTTAAAGGCACTTACAAGTCTGCACAAAAGATTGGCAACCCAGATGAACCAGATCCTAAAAACACCTGAAAATGATGGATGGATGACAACTGGAAGGACATTTTTGATCCAAAAAGATAAAGAAAAAGGAAAGGACCCTGGAAACTATAGGCCAATCACCTGCTTGCCAACAACATACAAGCTTCTTACTGGTATCATTGCAAACCAAATCTATGGATACCTGGAAAGAAATAACTTGCTTCCTGTAGAACAGAAAGGATGCTGCAAAAACTCAAGAGGAACAAAAGATCAATTGCTGATCGACAAGCTAATCCTAAAGAACTCAAAGAAAAGACGAACCAACCTTTCATGGCTTGGATGGATCAAAGCATTTGATTCAGTTCCCCATAGCTGGATCAAGAAATGCCTGGAAATATTAGGCATCAGCAGCAACATACAAAAATTCATGGAATCTTCAATGAACCTCTGGAAAACAAAACTTATGGCTAATGAAGAAGAACTGGGTGAAGTTGAAATTAAACGAGGCATTTTCCAGGGCGATTCCCTTTCACCCCTACTTTTTATACTCTCAATGCTACCACTGACAATCATTTTGAAGAAGATGAACTGTGGATACGAACTTGCAAAGAAAGGACTGAAAATCTCGCACTTGATGTACATGGATGATTTGAAGCTGTTTGGTAAAACAAAAGCTGAACTGAATTTATTAATTGAAAACACAAAAGAATTCAGCCAAGACATTGGTATGCAGTTTGGAATTGACAAATGTGCAACAATAGCAACCAAAGCAGGCAAGATCATAGAAGAGGATGGAATAGAACTAGAGAATGAAGAAATGATAAAGGCAGTAAAATCAGAAGAAGGCTACAAGTACTTGGGAATTTTAGAAACCTCTGACTTAATGCATAATAAAGTCAAGGAATTAACTTCAGCCAAGTACATTCGACGAATTCGTAAGATATTAATGTCCAAATTGAGTGGAGGAAACATCATAAAAGCCATAAATACCTGGGCTATACCTGTGATTCGATACTCTGCAGGAATAATTGACTGGACCCAGATGGAGTTAGACAATTTGGACAGAAAAACAAGGAAGCTTATGACAATGAATCATGACTTGCACCCTAAAAGTGATGTTGACCGATTATATTTACCAAGAGCAGAGGGTGGTCGAGGACTCCTACAAGTAAAGCAGACTGTGGAAGAAGAAAAACGCAGCTTGAATGGTTACATCCAGAAAAGTGAAGAACCAATGATTAAGGAAGTAAATAAAGGAGGCCTTTTAAAGACAACTAAAACAAAAGCAGAATATAAGAAAGAAGTAATTGAGCAGCGAGCTGAAAATTGGAAACACAAAGCTCTGCATGGCCAATACTTGAAAAGTATTGAAGGCAAAGCTGACCAGAAACTAACTTGGAACTGGTTAAGATCAGGAGTACTGAAAAAAGAAACAGAAAGCTTTATTTTGGCAGCTCAAGAACAAGCCCTAGCCACAAACTGTATGAAGGCAAAAATTCAACATGTTACCACCAACAGCAAATGCCGCCTCTGCAATGAAAAAGAAGAGACAGTTGACCACCTGATCAGTGGGTGCAGCAAAATTTCACAAACTGACTGCCTACAACGCCATGACCGTGTTGCTAAAATCATTCACTGGAAATTGTGCCAGAAGTTTGGATTTGAGTATAGCAAAAACCACTGGGAACATCAGGTTGAGAAAGTTTTAGAGAATGAGAAACTCAAGATCTTGTGGGACTTTAGGATTCAGACTGACAGGCACTTGGTCCACAACACACCTGACATAACAATAGTTGAAAAGAAAAAAGTATGGTTCATTGACATTGCAATACCTGGTGATGCACGAATTGAAGATAAGTAGCAAGAAAAAATCACAAAGTACCAGGACTTACAAATTGAAGTTGAGCGACTGTGGAAAAAGAAATTGTGTGTTGTCCCAATTGTAATTGGAGCCCTCGGAGCAATACCCAAAGGGCTAAAGATTAACCAATTAATAATAATAATAATAATAATAATAATAATAATAATAATAATAATAATAATAATAATAATATCTTGTGGGACTTTAGGATTCAGACTGACAGGCACTTGGTCCACAACACACCTGACATAACAATAGTTGAAAAGAAAAAAGTATGGTTCATTGACATTGCAATACCTGGTGATGCACGAATTGAAGATAAGCAGCAAGAAAAAATCACCAAGTACCGGGACTTACAAATTGAAGTTGAGCGACTGTGGAAAAAGAAATCGTGTGTTGTCCCGATTGTAATTGGAGCCCTTGGAGCAATACCCAAAGGGCTACCCCGCTATTTAGAAATTCTAAAATTGCCGGACTTGAACATTTTGACTCTACAAAAAAACACCTTACTCGGAACAGCTTACATCCTCCGACGATACCTTAACAGTTCCTAGGTCCTTGGTTAGGACTCGAGCTGCTGAGCTATTAACCAGCCTCAAAGGCTGTGAATCTCACTAAAGATTAACCAATAATAATAATACCTTAACAGTTCCTAGGTCCTTGGTTAGGACTCAAGCTGCTGAGCTATTAACCAGCCTCAAAGGCTGTGAATCTCACCAAAGATTAACAACAACAACAATAACAACAACAACAATAATAATAATATAAAGCCAGTTTGATGTAGTGGTTAAAAGCATTGATCTCAATCTAATCTTGCCTTGCCAACTGGATGGTTTTGGACCAATCACTCCCTTTCAGCCCTAACAAGAAAACAATGGCAAACCACTTCCAAAAATGTTGTCAAGAAAACTGCAGGGACTAAGTAATTGCCAGGAGTGTTGAAGGCACAGATACACAGACAGAAATAGTAATAACAAAGTAAGAATAAGAAATGGAGGATAGGAATGCAACAAGTATAGGCCAGTGTAGAAAGTTATATATATATTATATTTATTTTTTTATTTATTTTATTTATTTGTCAAGTATATATAAGATAACAGGTAAAAGTATAAACATAATTTGAATACATGAAAAGAGTAAGAGTAAAAAGGAATATTAGGACAGGGACAGTAGGCACGCTGGTGCACTTATCCACGCCCCTTACAGACCTCTTAGGAATGGGGTGAGGTCAACAGTAGACAATTTAAGGTTAAAGTTTTGGGGGTTTGGGGAAGAAACCACAGAGTCAGGTAGTGCATTCCAGGCATTGACCGCTCTATTGCTGAAGTCATAATTTCTTGAATCGAAAATATGACACACACACCTCTCCTAAAAGAATGAAATATTTTGAGGAATATTAAAAAGGTAGATTATTATATTTCCCAAAGGGAGAAATGGAGAAACATGTTTTTTTAGCTTCAGAAACAATCCCCACATCTGCCCACAGCAGATGTCAGCACTTAAGAGATAAAGAGCTTATTGAAAACTAGATAGCACTATTCATAGGCAAAGCAAATACTGCAGACAGAAATCCATTCAGGACAGGATATTTGAAACTCCCTGCAGCAAAGTCTGAACAAAGGCAGAATAATAGGATTAGCCTTCACTCAAGATCCAACACAGGGCAAAGCCATTAAGCCACAATAGAATTGCATCACCCTCAGAGCAGACCAAACTTCAACCAAACTTAGTTCAGACAAAAATCTAGGATTTGTACTTTGCCTATAGAGCCAGCTATGACCCCTACATGGCCCCATGGGAGTCTGACAACAGCCAATATAATACATGTTCTTGCACAGAAACAGGAAGCTCAAGTGCAAAGCACAAGAGAAGGTATAAAAAAACCCCTCCATTTTATCAGCTGCCCAGAATCACATGTGGTTCTGCTTCATCATTAAATCCAGTCAGCCTCCATGTTTCCAGTGTCTTTCTCCCAGCTTGGAACTCAACCAGAGAGATCTTTCTTTCCACACTAGCATCTTCCAGTTGCATACACTAGGGGATGGAGAATCTTTTGGGGAAGGTTCATGGGGCGTTAAGGAAAAGTAGGCAAGACTGCTATATTTTGATACAACTCCTAGCTCTTATTCAAAAGATATCACTTCAAAATCCTGTTCATTTCTATTTATTAATTATTTTAAAATTTTTAAACATTTTCATTATTGATATCATGGTTTCAGAGTCAGGCTCCAAGATGTGGGCAGATAATTCAGTGCAGCCACTGAATCTAACACTGAGGTTCTGTCATGTCCCTCCTCGACCACCACTGGTCCTTCTTGAGCCAATACAGATGCCAGGAAGCAAGCCTGGGAAACCTTCACTCTGCAAAGTAAGGGCCTTTATGAGCAAGTCCTCTGTAAGCAGGCCCAGTGGTTCATTATTGGCAACTACTGAGCAAGGAAGCCTCAGCTGTGCACACTTGGCAGAAAAAGGATTTAAGCTGTGCAGCGATTGCCTTCCATTGCTGGAAGCAAATTTGGAATCTGGCTTTGTGTATTCTTGCTCTTGCCTCCTGCTACTATATATAAAGAATTCTTTATTGGCCAAGTGTGATTGGACACACAAGGAATTTGTCTTTGGTGTATATGCTCTCAGTGTACGTAAGGAGAATAAAATACATTCATCAAGAATAAAAATATACAACACTTAGTGATAGTCAAGGTTACTAATAAGCTATCAAATCATACTAGGAAACAAATAAAAACAATATAAATTGAAAGATACAAGCAACATGGTTATAGTAATAAGTGGGAAGAGATAGATACTAGTAAGGAAGAGAAGAATAATAGTAGTACAGTCTTAGTAAATTATTTGACAGTGTTATGGGAATTAATTAAAATACTTGATAATTTTTAAAATGTAAGGAAGGAAAAGGGGAAAGGAAAAGGGGTAATATAAATGGGTAAAGAAATGTAGAAATGAAAGAAAAAAAGTGGCTTCTGATATTTTTCACAGCAGTTGTGAGTGCAATTATATTTCACTCTTTCTCTAAAATTACATCATGATCTTTTTCCCCCTATAATTTATCCATCAGAGCCATAAACTACAAGTTCATTTTTCCCCCATTTTTGTACAGAGAAGTTTCCAGTTGCCCCCAAGTGTCTGCATCATGACCAGATTGTGCCTGCCATTTTCATGAGTGTTTTCTCCCTTTGCAGAATCTAGGACACAAAAATTACTTATTTTTAAGATTTTTTTTTTATTTTGATTTATATGCCGCCCTTCTCCGGAGACTCAGGGCGGCTTACAATGTGTTAAGCAATAGCCTTCATACTTTTGTATATTTATACAAAGTCAGCTTATTGCCCCCACAAACTGGGTCCTCGTTTAACCTACCTTAGAAAGGATGGAAGGCTGAGTCAACCTTGAGCCTGGTAAGATTCGAACCTGCAGAAATTGCAGGCAGCTGTGTTAATTACAGGGTGCATTAAACCACTGTACTACCAAGGCTCCTTTTATTTATTTATTTTATTTATATGGTTAGCTGCCTTGAGGTCTGATCACATCAGAAAGCTGTAGGACGTAAGTCTAATAAATATCTGTGACAGATCATTCCAAGTCAGAGCCCAGCCATAAAAACAGGTATATTCATGTAAAAAAAAAAATCTGTAAGATAAACACAAGAAATTCAAAGGCATACTAGTAGTAATACTATGATGATTTCTGTGCATATATCGATACTATTTTTTTATTTATTATATTGTTTATTTGTTTATTTACTCACATTTACCAATATATGTAGTTCAGGGTTGAAATGAAGGGTCCTTGGTGCTCTCTGAGCTTAATTTTTTTCTTGAAGACATTTCATTACCAAACTAGATAACATAATGAATGTTAGATGTTATCTAGTTTGGGTAATGAAACATCTGCAAGAAAACAACTGAGCTCAGAGAGCACCAAGGACCCCTTAATTACATTTATATAGTCACCCATCTCGGATATTGACTCTAAATTACAGGTCAGTGAAAATCCATCTTGATTTGCTTCAAAGATTAAGGATTTGAATAGTTTAAGTCAATATAACCAAACTTGAGCAATTCAGAGATCTAAGATTCAGTTCTAGAGGGAAAAAAAGTACCATGTTTCCCCAAAAATAAGACATCCCCTGAAAATAAGCCCTCCCCCCAAAATAACCCCTTCCCGAAAATTTCCTCTGGTTAGGGTTAGGGACACGGAGCTGGAAATCAGGTAAGATGGCAAGAAGAGCCGTGTCGTGCTCTACATGCCCCAAAATAATAAGACCTCCCCGAAAATAAGGCCAAGCACTTATTTCGGGGTTCAAAAAAATATAAGGCAGGGTCTTATTTTCGGGAAAACACGGTATTAGCTGACAAATTCTAATGGGGAAATTTTAAAAAATTTCTAAAGCTCTAGTCTATTTGTTTCTTCTATTGGCAGAAGAAAATGAAAGTAACTGAAATAGTAGACCCTTTAGAGAACCTTGATTTTGCCAAGTTTCAGTTGGATATACTGAAAGATTTTACTGCAGTAAAATTTAAAATACCCCCCAGCAACTCATTGAAAGCAGCGATTATAGGGATAAGGGAAGGAAAATACAAGAGCAAACTGTCTAGGGTAACAACATACATTTGATAGAACCAGTGGAGAAAATCTCCTACTTTAAGAATAAAAATGCTAAGAAATAAATGCTTACATCTCTATTTACTGTTCTAGGGTACCAGGCATGGCATGACATTGAAGTATGACAATTGTGCCATGGTGCACTTTCATTGTCTGATTGACTTTCAGAATAGTATAGCATTGATTTTTTTTTTAATGACAAACTTGAGTCCTAATCATTGTAGTTGTCTCCAAGTTATGCTTTGTGGGGAATGTTCTATGTCAGTAAAAGCAGCAGGAACAGGATGTCTGAATGAGATACAATGTCATAAAGATAAAAAAACCCTAGAGGAAGAATATGGCACAGAATAAACTGGTATTCAAACCATTTAAAGGAGGAACAGATTGCAGGGTGCCTGTGAGTGTTAGCCTACGGTTCTTCCACCTGTCTCCCAAGGTCATTCCTACCTATCATTACAACAAGGGTGTAGTGGTGAATGTGTTGGTTTAGAAACCAGGAGACTTGAGTTCTAGGTCTCCCCAAGCTGCACTTGGGGAGACCTAGAACAGTTTATATTCTGCAATGATACCTTTAACACCATCAAACAAGAATATCTCCCTATTCAAGTCCTTGGGAAGGACTTGATAGGTAAATAAAATGCCAAATCCACTCTAAACATTTGGCTGATTGTACAACCAACCATAATATTTAGGAAGATACTTGATGGAGATTCTGTGGACTGGTTTAGTCTATCTGAAAACAAATACATTAACAACATTTGTGTCTGGAGGCCTGAACAAATTCCTTTGTCATTTATAGATTTCTTATTCCCAGTTTTGCAAATTCTTAGGAAAGTTTATCTTTACTTAAGCAAGAATGCTCTGGATAGTCCAGGTTTTGCCTCAGAGTTATTTGAGTTTTGTCTCACAGCTATTTGAGATCCTGTCATGGTAGAGTGGTCTGAAATCTTGGAAAAAGTCCTCCAGCTGACGACATGCATTGCTATTATTATGCTAACTTTTCATGATTCGTCTCCTCTATGGAGGAGTAGAAGTCAGCCTTACACCTTTATCATACACTGCATGATTGGCTGACTAATCCTAACAAAGGCCAGCTATGGCTGAATAAGCAATGAATTATCCCCACAAATAGTGATCAATAAGATCCAAGACTTTGCACTCCTTGAACTGCGAAGATGCCGCCATCTTTTTTAGTATCTCTCAGAATGCTGATGTGATCTTTTTATAGGTACTCTAGCTACTTTATTAAGGATTTGGTCAAAGGAAAGGGATGCCATTTACTCAGCATCAGTTTTTGGTAGGGTAAATGCACACCCTCCATTACTGTTTGAGCTTAACGTCATCCCACCAAATTGAGCCCTTCCTGAGAACTGTGGTGACATGCTAGTGCCAGAGACAGGTGCCTATCAGCTTCTGTTCACAAGGCTAGAAAGCAGTCCAAGTTAGTTACAGTCATAGTTAAACATTTTAAAGATCTCTTTCAGCAACAAATCACTGAATGGGTAGAGATCATTATGTCAGAGTTCCAAGTAACACCCCCAACAAAAGAAAACTCAAAGGCTTGAGTTTCCTCAAAGTTCCATTTTATTAGAGATAAACATATTGGCACATCTGGGAAAACCCGACTCTGAAAGCTTCCAGGTTTTCACCCCCAAAGGAAAGTTCAAGTCCCTGCCCAACACCCACATGTCTGTCACATGGTCCAATCAAAGCACCGTTCCAACTGGAGATGCCTCCCAGTTCCAGCCATCCAGGTGCAGGGCAAGATGTCCTTGACTTTCTGAGAAAGGAATGTTATTATGACTATATATCACCCTGGCTCCATACAATCCAACGAAAAAGATGACTTCCAGGCCTGGCACATTAAATGAGAAAATTTTGAAGCTAAATCGATAATGTATATTTTTTTGATAGTCCTCACCCAGTCTCACCCATGTGGGCAGCATGTTTGCACATTCCATGTACAGAAGCTAGAACTTCATACTTCCTTGTCCCTGCTGGCTTTTGACAATGCTACAGAAGCTAACCTGAGGATGCCCATTATATTCAATGTACCACCAGGGCAAGTGGCACCAGTATCATTAAAGCCTGGAGTACAAATGTCCCCAGGAATTTAAGGGCAAATATTGTACATCCCTGAAGAATTTTTGATGGGGTCATGAGGGTGGTATAATTAACAATTGAATAACAGAAGTAAATAATCTTTTTTTCTTTTCTAAATGGAAAGGTCTTTAGAGCCAAGTGTTGTCTTTTTCTGTTCTGGAATTGAGTAACATGGGAACATCCCATATCAAGAGACGGTAATGAACTCACTAACAGATCCTTAATTGCTGTTTTGCAGCCCATTGTACACAATCAGCACTGAAACTCTTTGGAAATGCCTTGTTTAAAATACATTTAGCCATTCAAAGCCAATATATATATATTCCCCCGAGAAGCAGAAGTGCCTTGAAGGCATCTCTGAGCGAGAAGAACTATTTCTACAGCTTGTGATGCTCAGCAACAGCAGGTGGGATGAAACTGTGATGGAAGACAGCGCTTATTAAGTATTTAAGAATCTATTTGGCTGCTTGTTTTGTTGTTTCTCATAAAGCAGCTCCAATAGTATAAAACCAGCATCAGCACCAGAGGAGTCTCCCACACAACAATTTTCGGGAAGCTGGGGTCACAGCAACACCTCCCCTCGGCTCTCCAGATATCACTTTTGATAGGAAATAATAAAAATACCTTCAGGTCAATCACATGATTTTGCAGCTGCAGTAAATCCAAATGAATGACCGAAGAGATGAATGGCTGACCCTTCAACTGTATTTCATTGTAGAAAGGTCATGCACTACGGTAAAAGGAGTTTCCCTGGGGCTCAGCTAACACACTTCTTAGCTTGATCGGCAAAGTTTCTGGTTGCTTGTATTACACATATACTTTGAATTAAAATATATCTTATTTCTTTTACATGTTGTCCATATTGTAGGGCAATACAATGGTGTTTCTCTATATCTTAAACTGTTAACCTATACCCATTTATCTACATTTTAAACCCCATTACAGTTGTTTGGATTTATCTGTAAGTCACAAGAGTAGGCAACTAGAGGGGAGGGAAGAATTGGGGGCATATTGGAATTTGAGAGCTGTATGCTACAAAATGACTGTTCAGATAGGTGCAATCAATCACAAAATGTTCATTTACCAGAAGGCAAAATAGTGAGATTGTTCCCCATTTTTCCGTATATTTTTGCTTTTCATATTTTTGAAATGTCCGTCTCCTCTGGAAAGGACCCTGGAACCCTGTTCTGTTCTACATCTTTGGGAGGTGAGAGGAGGAGGAGGAGGAGGAGGAGGAGGAGGAGGAGGAGGAGGAGGAGGAGGAGGAGGAGGAGGAGGAGGAGGAGGAGAAGGAGAAGAAGAAGAAGAAGAAGAAGAAGAAGAAGAAGAAGAAGAAGAAGAAGAAGAAGAAGAAGAAGAAGAAGAAGAAGAAGAAGAAGAAGAAGAAACCATCTGATGCCTATTCTTGCATTAAAGGAATTATTTTTCATACATTTCTCCATGAGGACTTTCCACCAGAAAAGATGGAAAGAATAACATAAACACTATTTTCTGGGAAGAACAATAACTCAAGAGAAAAATCCATCAAGAGCAGATGGTGTGGAAAAATGAAACTGCCAAAACTCAGCAGTTTCAGCACTGAAATATAGGCTATCTTCAATGCCATAAATGAATGGAATTGTGGAGATTTTGACTCATTTGACTAATTGTATTATATTTTTTAGGAGGGCATGGAGATAATTTCCTTGCTTCAGGGAGAAAATATGACTTCTGCATGAAATTTACTCTATTTCTGAATTCACAAGAGAGGATGAAATGAAAAATTGCCCCTGGCATTCTAAGATTTTTTTCTCTCTCTTTTCGGGCAAAACCAAAAAAAAACCCAAACCTCGTAGACAAATGATTTCTAAGAATGTAATGACAGGTGAGAAATCACTTTCTCTAGGTCTGCTTTTCAGTAGACAATAATGATAGGACAATAGTGAGGATGTTCAAGGGGTCAACCCACTTACTTAGGGCTTATTTAGACCACTTACATTTGAGAACAGTGTAGAATTCCAGTATTGCCCTGATTCAGAATGAGATTCAGAATCATTCAGATTTATTCCATAACTTGGCAGAAGCCAAAAGATATTATAAGAATGGGGGAGGAGTGGCAGTGTAAGTGGATGTATTTTGAAGGGATATTAGATATTTATGAATAAAGGAAACATATCGAGTTTCATTAAAATTTATGCAAGATATTTCAAACCATAATCTTCTGAATGTGTATTCTTTTTTAAAAAGACTGTAACTTCATTATTTTGGTATTACATATAGTAATAGTTACCCCTATGATGAGGGAAATATACTGCTATTTTTCAGACAAATAATTGGAGGTCATGTAAATGTTTGCATAGCTACATTTACAGCTATAGCAATATATAGATTTATATTACCACTTTACAGCACTCTCTGGGTAGTTTGTAATGTCAGCATATTGTCCCCAACTATCACTTTACTGACCTTGGAAGGATGGAAGGCTGAGTCAACTTTGAGCCGGTCAAGATCAAACTCCAGTGGAATGCAGAGTTAGCCTGCAAAACTGCATTCTAACCACTTCACCATCACGGCAAATGAATATGTTGGAAAAAATAGAAAGATGGATCGCTAGTATATGTAATATGCAAAATGAGCATTATGGACATGACCAGTGGTGGGTTGCTACCGGTTCGCACCGGATTGGGTGAACTAGTAGCGGCGGTGGTGGGAGGTGGTGGCTCCGCCCACCCACCCAGACGCTTCTGTGCATGCACAAATGCACACGCGCACACGAGCGAACCAGTAGTGACAGGATTTGGACATGACCGCCAAATGGACATGACCTAGTATATGAATGTGCTACTATGGGCAATTAAAAGGAATTTGCACTGATGCACTTGGGATGATCGTCTCAAAATAAAACATTTTTTTTTTCTAATCATTCAAATCAGTCCTAGTATCATGTATCTGCCAAAAAGCTTTGTATTTAATTAAAATCATGTGCCTTCTAAACCTAAATATATCAAAGAGCAGAAACATTAAGTAATGGAGGATAATTATTTTGGCATCCCCAGAATTGCTTTTGTAAAGTGTGGACCGGCCATGCTGTGTGTACCAAGGAGGAGGATTCTTCAGATGGAGACTCAAAACTATAGAGACTATAGTTTTTGGAGAACAAATCAGAAGACAGCCTGAAAGATGTCATGGAATCCAAATGAAAGCACAGAAAGAAGCTGTAGGAGGGAGGGACAGAGAGAATCAGGCACAAAACTGGAAAAAAACTTAGTCTGAAGTTGTCAGGTTTGAACTCTACATGTATGTTTCCTAATCTAAGGTCAGTGTACATATTAAATATATTGATAAACTGGAATAAATTGTATGCGCAGCTCTGGAAAGTTCCTGTCTTTTTTCTCCAGCATCAGACAAGTTTTGTTAGAAAGCCTTGTGATGGAGAAATTGGTATTGATGTCAACAGAATTACTCTAACTGAGGTCTCTGATCCTGTTGCACAACCACACAAGGGAAAATTTCCTGATTCTTTCGTTTATCCATTCATTTAGTTAAAGTACTGTGTCTGTTTCCATATTAGGCTAGAAGACCTCTGAGGTCACTTCCAACCACTTTATTTACAAGAATGAATGTACAGTATTCAATTTTGGTGATAGAGAGTCAAGATACTAATGGTGCTATTTTTTTCTTTACTGTCTTAAAGAAAAATTAATGTATTGTTTCCAGACAATAATGCTTATCCACAGTGGTGGGATTCTTTTTTCTTTACTACTGGTTTTGTGGGCGTGGCTTGGTGGGTGTGGCAGGGGAAGGATACTATAAAATCTCCATTCCCTCCCCACTCCAGGGGAAGGCTACTGCAAAATCCCCATTTCCTCCCGATCAGCTGGGACTTGTGAGGCAGAGAATAGATGAGGGCGGGGCCAGTCAGAGGTGGTATTTATTGGTTCTCCGAACTACTCAAAATTTCCGCTACCGGTTCTCCAGAACCGGCCAGATCCTGCTGAATACCACCTCTGCTTATACATTACAAATAAGGATATTTACAATTTATATAGCGCTTTTCCTGAAATGTTGGAACTACAGCCATATTGTTCTAGGAAAGTATTCAATAACCCTCTAAATCCACATATAACAAATTGTGGCCTGAAACAAAAAGGATATAACTTTTTTTGCCAAAGAATTGCTGATATGACATTTAAGAAGGTGATGGCTTCTTAAACCAAGGCAATATGTTTGCTTTTATCTCAACCGAATAGGAGTGACCCAACCCACTCACTCTGGCAGAAAGGTTATGCTGTAGGACCAATGACCCAGGAATTGCAGCTGTCAGAGTCTAGAGAGAGACTTTTCAGCCTTGTCTCCTCCCCTCTGGAACATTCTGCCCCTCAGGTGAGATCTTTCCCAACCCACTTGGCCTTCTGGAGGGGTTTGAAAACTGACTTGGAGTCCCAATGGGGACTGATCTTTCATTTTTATTTCTTTAGAGTTTTTGGGACTGTGACCACCAAGCCTAGAAAAAGGACCAGAGCACCCAAGATTTCCCATCTTCTGTTCTTATTCTTTTGTATAGATTGTGATGTTCTTGGATATGAGAAAGGCTTTTTTTATTATTATTCCTGCATCTGAGAGAAGATTATTTTAAGGATTACGAATGTATCTGCAGTGCCTTCCCTAGAAGCCAATGCATAATTCCATTAGGTTACTCATCCACAGTCTGATTAGATTATTCTGATTAGTCATGCCTCACCTTGACAGCTCTCCCTCCAGCCCACCTAGCATTTACCATCACAAAGTGACCTTTGAAATGATCTTTTGTCTCAGATTATTTTAACCAAATTAGGAGAAATAAACCCCAATGTTGCAAATTTCCCCTGAAGATTTTTTTTTTACAAAAAAGGCAATTCATTCAATCAGACTGTACAAACCTGAATAAATAAACTCAGCTGTGATTAGTATCTGCTACAGGTTCCTCAGTCCTATCTTGCAAGTAATTAAGCAACTCCCTTCCAAGCCATTACTTGATTGCTTGGCACATTTCATCTCCGGCCACGCAGGGCAGTAGTTAAGCATCTGTGTGTCATCTATTATCCTGGTGTCCAAGTTTGTTTCCTGGAAGGGCTGCAGAGGAGATGGAGAGACCTGTCACCATTCAAGATAAATGGCTTTTGGTATTTAGTAAATAAAAAAAGGTTGGCTGTCATGCCTTGGCTGAATAGGAATCCATTAGAGACTGAATTAGGTAATCCAGGCTTAAATGGGTAGAAGTCTGAAGCAAGACAGTCTGGAGATTTGCAGTCCGACACCTTAAGAAACTGGTATTATGGGTTCTTGTCCCCACACATTTGAAGAACTTAGACCAGAGACTGAAAATGAAGGCTCACATTGCCCCAGAAGATGCTGACAGATAAAGGGACACTCCATCAGAAGAGGACCTGGCTGACGAAGAAGTTTTGAAAGAAAAAAGGGCAATTTAGAAAAAGGACTCTTCTGATATCTTTCTAAAGGTCCATCTGTGCTTAAATTTGGAACCTGTGTGTTCTGGCATTAAAGAAACCTTTCTTTTTCTAGCAGGCATGGCCAGAAAGAATATCTGAACAGTAACTTAACTAACTGATGGTTTACTTTTAGGCTGCTTTTACCACCTTCTTGAGGCTCATCTTTAAACAAATGTATTTATTTAGTTACTTGCATACTTAATTTCTATGGCACCCATTTGTGAAGAATTCTTCAGATTGATCTCAGAGGTTTTCCAGGTCATATTTTTTTTAATCCTTTAAATTTAAATCCTTTAAATTTTCTTAGTGCTTCTCTAATATCCCTTTAGCAGCAGCACTTTAGAAGATTTTAAGAAACAAAACTATAAATAAGATATTTTGTACTTAAAAAGGAAAAGTGATTGAACTCAAGAAGGATTTATGGGAGTTAAGTTCCAGCTCAACATCCACAGAAAATGACACTATCAACAGCAACATCATGAAAAAGATACATTATGGATGTACAAAAGTCTGTCCATCAGTTTGTAAATATTTAAAATGCACCCAAAAAAACCCTCCAAGACATGTATATGTGAAACTCTTTACTGCAATTAATAAGGCGTGACGTCTACTTGCCAAGTGCAAATAAACAAAACCTCACTTAGTGACACTACAGATAATGAGGACCACCTGCAAATATTTTAATTATTTTCTAGAGTATTATTCTTTCCTTTCAGAAATATTCAATATCTAGTTGATAAATTAATTCTTCCACATACATATTCTATAATTGAAATAAAATCAATAAAGAATGTCTGAACAATGATAAAACTTTTAAAAGATAAAGCATAAGCCCAATAAAGGTTTTGCATCACTGATATATTTTGACAAGCCAATTATTTAGAGTGTTGACATAAATATCAATTTAATGCAAGTAATCCATCTTATAAAACCAATTTCTGAGAGCTTATCAGTCATCCCTGTAATATCCATAGGACGCAGTCAAATGTTCAGCTGTCATTATCAGTTCGTGGCACACAGCCAATATGAATTCACAACTGCAATAACAATAAAATTAAGAATGAGATTTAAATCTCAAAGAGATTAAACCTTTACCACAATTTCTCCCATTATTTTCATATGCCAGAGAGGATCAAGATATACATGGAAAAAGTGTGCAAGCGATTGCAATTTGGCATTCAGGCACATTCTTTAAAATACTTTTAATTTTTTTTACCTCCACTACTAATTGATCAGAAAGGATTCCCCCCAGCACCGACCACCCCCCCAAATAAACATATGATGATTTGGAGAAGCATTACTAGCCCTTGCAACACCTAATTTCTCATTTTCTATTCCTTTATCTTTCTTTCCTATTTAGTATAGCCACAAATTAATATGCTGCGAAAACTCTTCACTGAAATCATTTTTCCTGATAGCTATCCATCTTTATATCAACTCTATTAGGGCCGTCTAATGTTATCTGTAGTATATCTACGTATACACATTTTAAAAAGCCTTTTTCATCAGCCAAACAGGCTAAGTTATTCTTTTTTCTCTACTCTAATATTAGGTCTTTAATGTTTGCTTTTTTCACTTAATGTGTTTGTGTTCCACTTTTTATGGTAAAATCCTTCTAAGGCTGTTTAGAAAATAGGTAAAACCCTAAAGCAAATTTAAACTACCTATAAATGTTTTAATCCTAGAAATTAACAGCAGGCATTATCTTTAGTTTTAGGAACCCAGCCCCCTTAGCTTCTTTTTTCTTATGAGATATTGGCCAACAGAAGAAGGCATAGTATCTTTCCCAATATCCCTAAAGACACCAGTACAGAATGGGCGTTGATTTACCTGAACGCCTCTTCTGGTTGTTCTGGCTCCAGTGGTCAGGATTGGGTAATGCCATGATCCAGTTATTGATTGATTGAGTCTGCATAGCTGAGAAGCTCCTCCCCTTTGTCCTGCTTCCCAGCTTTCTGATGAAAGACGACAACGCAGACAGGCACTTTGAGCTGCAAAACAAGGAGAGAGAGAGATCCACAGAACTGTCCCCCCTGCGAGGGCTCAGACAGGGAGGGGCTGACCACTGGAGCCAGAACAACCAGAAGAGGCGTTCAGGTAAGTCAACGCCCATTCTCGTTGATCCTGGCTCCAGTGGTCAGGATTGGGACATGCCCAAGCAAAACCCTATAGGGAGGGACCAGCCCTAGCCGGAGGGGACGTTCCCAGATGAACCTGTTGGAGCACCATACGCCCGAAGGCTGCCTCAGCAGAGGTGAACCGATTGAGACGATAGTGTCGTATAAAGGGAGTAGGGGAAGCCCAGGCGGCGGCCCTGCAGACTTCCTCTAAGGACGCCTGAGTGGCCCAAGCCGCTGATGTGGCAGCACTACGTGTGGAGTGAGCCGTGATGTGGCGAGGCACCGGAAGGGAGAGGGCTTCGTACGCCTTGGCGATGGTAGCCCGAATCCAATGACCCAGAGTGGCCGACGAAACCTTCCTGCCGAGAGAAGATGGTTGAAATGAGACCAGGAGGGATTCTGACTGGCGCAGGGAGGAGGTCCGTCGCAGGTAGATGCGAAGGGCCCGCCTGACGTCCAGGGTGTGCCACACCCTTTCGCGGGCGTGGACGGGATTTGGGCAGAAGTCAGGAAGGACTATTTCCAAGGACCTATGGTAAGGAGAATTGATCTTGGGAAGGAAGGTAGGGTCCAATCTGAGGACCACCCTGTCGGGATGGAAGATACAGAGGTCATCCCGAGCCGAGAGGGCCACCAAATCAGAGATCCTCCTGGCCGATGTAATGGCCAAGAGGAAGGCCACCTTATAAGAGAGGAAACGCAACCCAACTTCCCTCAGGGCTCAAACGGGGCTCTGGTAAGGGTCTCTAGAACCCGGGGCAGATCCCAAGTGAGATATCTATGAAGGGGGGCCGGGCGAATGTTGGAGGCCCCTCTGAGAAATTGTCTAATAAGAGGACGGGAGGAGAGGGAAGCCCGTGATCCACAGCAAAGGATAGAGGAGAGAGCGGCTACTTGCCTGCGGAGTGTGTTGGGTGCCAAACCTGAGTCGAGACGATCCTGAAGATAGATGAGCACCTGCTCCGTAGAGGCTGCCGTAGAGACGATGGAATGTCTGTCGCACCAAGATGAAAACGTCCTCCACGTGGAGTCGTATATGTGAGTGGTTGAGGGTCTACGCGCTGCCTGGATGGTCGCGACGACTCTGGGAGGCAGACGATGAGAGCTCAGCAGACGCCGCTCAATCGCCAGGCGGTTAGTTGCAGCCATGCGGCGTCTGGATGAAGAAGAGACCCCTGGCGAAGGATGACACTGTCTGGAGGAAGACGCCATGGGGGCCGAACCGAGAGAGCCTTCAGGTCCGCGAACCAAGGCCTGCGAGGCCAATGGGGGGCGATGAGCAGTAGTTCCGCTCCCTCCTGTAGCATCTTCCTGATGACCTTGGCCACGATGGGGAGGGGAGGGAAGGCGTATAGAAGGCTGGGAGGCCAGTCGTTGTGCAGAGTGTCCACGGCCTCCGCTCCTGGTTCCAGGAACCGCGAGAAGAACCTCTGGGTCTGCCGATTGCTCCGCGTGGCGAAGAGGTCCAGGACTGGAACTCCCATCCGAGATGTGATCTCCCCAAATAGTGCAGGTTCCAGGGCCCACTCCCCGGGGTCCACCCTGGTCCAACCAATCCGCCTGAGAGTTCTCCCCCCCGAGATGTGAACTGCCCTCAATGACCTTAGGTGTATCTCCGCCCAGGCGCCCAATCTCTCGGCCTCCTCCATGAGGTGCCGAGAGCGGGCAGTTCACGTGGGCCTTGGCGGCCACGTTGTCCGTCCTGACCAGGACATGCCTGTCCTGTACTTCGTGGGCAAAGACTTGAAGGGCCAGGTGGATGGCCCGGAGTTTCAACCAGTTTATGTTGTGCTCTAAATCCGCTCGGGTCCAGCGACCTTGGGCGAGGGAGGAGGATAGGTGGGCTCCCCAGCCCTGGAGGCTGGCATCTGTAGTCAGGATCAGACACTGGGGTTCTCTGAACTCCCGTCCCTCCCTGCCTTCACTGCCCTGACCAGAGACCGCAGACTGGACAGGCGATCCTGGGAAAGATAGACTCTGCACAGGCTCGTGTCGATGACCGCCCCCAGGTGCTGGAGATGCGTGGTCGGAACTAGATGGCTCTTGGTCCGATTTTTTTTTTTAATTTGATTTATATGTCGCCCTTCTCCGAAGACTCAGGGCGGCTTACAATGTGCTCAGCAATAGCCTTCATCCTTTTGTATATTTATACAAAGTCAGCTTATTGCCCCCACAAACTGGGTCCTCATTTCACCTACCTTAGAAAGGATGGAAGGCTGAGTCAACCTTGAGCCTTGGCGAGATTCGAACCCTGCAGTAATTGCAGGCAGCTGGTCTTAATAAGCTTAATAACAGGGTGCCTTAAACCCCTGTACTACCAAGGCTCTTAATTGATAGAGAATCCATGGTTCTCCAGGACCCTGATAGTCGTTGAGAGATCTTGAAGAGCCAGACTCTCCGAGGCCGACTGGACCAGAAGGTCATCCAGGTAGAACTGCATCCGGATGGGGATGGCCCTGAGGTGGCCCGCGATGGCGGCCATCAATTTCGTGAATACCCTGGGGGCTGATGAGAGGCCGAATGGGAGAGCCTTGTACTGATAATGCTGGTTCGAGAAGCAGAAGCAGAGAAACCTGCGGTGGACAGGTAGGATGGGAAGTGGAGATACGCCTCCATCAGGTCGATTGACGAGAGGTAATCCCCGATTCTGATGCCCTCCAAGATGGTCTGGAGGGACTGCATCTTGAACCACCGGTAGACAATCCGGCGGTTCAGGGATTTGAGATCTAGAATCGCTCTCCATCCCCCCGAAGACTTTCGGATAACGAACAAGCGTGAATAGAAGCCTTGTTCGAGCTGCTCCTGGGGCACCGGCTCGATGGCCCGTATGTCCAGCAGATGACGAATGGCCGATGCCACCAGGAGCCGGGAGGCCCTGTTCCGCGAGAGGGGACAGCGAAGAAATCTCTCTGGAGGGGTGGAGAGGAATTCGAGCGAGAGGCCAGAGCTGATAGTCTCCCTGACCCAGGCGTCCGACGAGGTAGCTGCCCACTGGCTGGCGAAGGAAGCCAGGTGGCCTCCAATGGGAAGCTGGGCCAAGCCGTCAGCGTGATCTACGGAACCCCCGCCCTCTGCTCCCTCGAAAGGGCCATCTGGACTGACCTCTAGGAGGAGGACCTTGATGGTCCTGGGTTCGAAACTGCCTAGGTGGGGGAAACCGTTGGTGGCGGCTCCAGAGAAACCCCCGTCTGAAGGCCTGAATGGACGGAAATTAGATTGAGACCTGAAGTCGGAACGCCGGGACAAGCTGGGTAGGATATGGCATTTGTCCTTGGACTCTACAAGGAGAGGTTCCAGAGGAGCTCCAAAGAGTTTGGGCCCTTCAAATGGGGAAGAGGCTAGACGCCATTTAGATTTGGCGTCAGCTTGCCATTGGCGAAGCCAGAGCAAGCGTCGGGCAGCTATGGAGGAGCCAATGGCCTTAGCAGCGAAGCGAAAAGAATTTAAAGTTGCATCCGCTGAGAAGTCTAGGGCCACAATAATTTTGCTTATGTCCTGCTGGGCCCTCAAGTCGGAGACAGGGAGCCTGGCCTGGAGTTGGCGGAGCCATAAAATTGAGGCCTGGTTAAAAAAAGAGGCGGCCAATGAAGCCTTGACCGACAGGCAGTAGCCTGGTGAGATCTAACAAGGGAATGTTCCAGGCGCCTATCTTCCGGGCGTAGACCTTCCTCAGGGGGCCCTGCCAAATTGGTGGGGGCTGACAATTCTGCCACAGGCTGATCTACAGTAGGGACCTGCAGGAGAGAAGACAGTTCAGGAGCCAAATTATATAGATATCTGTCTATGACATTGGGGCTGGGGCCAGACGCCGAAGCCGCCCATTGACGTTGTAAAACGTCCCGAAATATCTTGGGGCCCGGGATTTCTTCGGATTCAATGGTAGGTACTTCAAAGAGAGGAAGGTGTCGACAGGTGAGGTATGAGCAGAGCCCAAACCAGTAATGGCCTTGGCCTTGTGGAGCAGGGAACGAAACAGTTGGGGCTTAAAGAGCCCCACAAATGCAGGTTGGTCAGGGCCCAAGTCTTCGTCATCAGACAAATCCTGATCCAGAGGATCAGGAGCGGCTAAGGATTCCCTATCAGAATGCTCAGGGGACTCGGCATGGGTCAGGGAACCAGGACCCTGAGGGGCTGCTTCTGCCACCGAGAGAATAGAACCCTCGACATCCACCTGCGAGAAAGAATGGCTGGACACCCACGAAGAGGTCCTTTGCATTTCTTCCCTAACCCCCATCTTAATGGCCTCTCGGATAAAGGAGGCGAGATTTGAAGATATCTGAGGCTCCGGAGCCAGAGGGGGAGGGGCAAGGGTGTGGAAACTTGTACAGGAATAACCTGTGTTTGTAATGGGGCAGTGGAAGCCTCAGGTTGGGGCCCAAATAAAGCCGCATTAACCTCCTTCAGCCCTTCAGCCAGAGGAGAGTCCCTATCCGGTGATAAGGTAGGGAAGGGAACTTGACCTGGCATATCCACCACCTCTAGCCGGGCAGGGGAAGCAGCAGTTGCTGGGCCTGAAGGAGGAGGTACATTGGCAGATACAGTGCTAGAAGATGGAGCCACCACAGTAGAAGGATGGGGGCTAAGGGAGATATTCTCCTGCAAGGAAGCTGCTTGAATGGCCTTCTGGATGGCCTTTTCAATTGCCTTGTGGCGCTTGAGCTCTTCTTTTGACAGAGCCGCTGATTGGGAGGGCTTGGACCCCTTGGTGGTATGGTGAGTCTTTTTGGTTTTCTTGGCAGGCACAGAGTCAGAGGATTTTAATTCCTCCTGCTGTAGGGGGTGCTTGGATGTTCTGGCAGGCCTTTGAGAAGCCATCTGAAGGGACTGTAATTCTTCTAGGGAAGAATAGGACTCCAATGGAGCTGTAATAAAGGGCAAGGCAGAAAGTTAAAGCAGGCCTGAAGCCCTTACAAGGCCTCTAATGCCACGAGGCTGTCCCAAAATGGCTGCTGGAAGTCTAAAATGGCCGCCGGGGGTTAGAAATGGCAGCCGGAGAAACGGCAGCCATTTTAAAAGGTGAACAGTCTCCCCCCCTCACTTACAAGCGATTCCAGGAGCCTGGGAGAAGATCAGACAAGCTGATCCACCCTCGGAGCAGCGGCTGTAATTTCAAGCCGCTCCACCGCTGCGCTGTCCCAAATGGCCGCTCGTAATGCTCCGATGCCAATCAAGCACTTAACCACCTTGTGGGCTGCTTCTGAAGCGACTCCGACATTTCCAGCTGCAGCGGCAGCTAGGCTATCGGATCCCCGATAGCTAGCTATAATACCTCTGCCTAGCCAGGCAAGAGGTTTCAGCCACGAAGGCTGCAGCGGTTGAGGGGTTTAGCCCTCCACGCAGAAGTGAGGACCAGGCTCAACCAGCCGGGAACCAACAGTCCTCACCAGCCAAATTAATTTTTGGCCTCCAGCGGTCTCGGGTACGAACCCTTTCATGCTGGGAGCTCAACCAAGGAGAATGGGAGCTATAAATGAATCTGGAGGCAAAAGGGAAATTTTTGCCAGAGCAAAGCTCAAACGTGCCTTTCTCAACCGGATTGAGTCAGAAAGCTGGGAAGCAGGACAAAGGGGAGGAGCTTCTCAGCTATGCAGACTCAATCAATCAATAACTGGATCATGGCATTACCCAATCCTGACCACTGGAGCCAGGATCAACGAGAAGTACCGGCTTTTTTCTAGGCACCCAGTTGACTGAAAGAAGCATTGACATTGACTAGCACTGATGATGTTACCTAGTTTGTGTAATGAAAGATCTGCAAGGAAACAATTCAGCTCACAGAACACCAAGTTTTGACACAGAATATACAAAAGCACAGTACAAACTCCCCTACATTCTGTTCTCCTGGGTTCTCTCTACTTAACAGGAAAGTCTGGTGGGCAGTTAAATTTGTGGAACTTGAATATTGCAGGATCCAATCTGGGTCGGTCACCAGGACCAGAGCTTTCGAAGTCATGCTGGAGCCCATTCTCAGGGAATGTCTCTCTAGCAGAGTGTGTGCTTTAGGCTATTCTGGTATTTATATGGTGCCTGTTGTGTATGGCTTTTTAATTGTCGATTGGGGTGTTGATGGCTGGCTATTAACTTGAATGTGGCCCAAGATTTCAATAGAGTAGCAGTTTGGAAAAATAAGAAAGTGGTCTTTGCATTGAAGCCAATGCAAGCTTGGGTATCTTAAAAAGAAATCACAGAGAATGGGAGATATTTATTATGAAATTTATTCATTATTTATTTATTATGAAATTTATTTGCCCCCCATCTTCTATCCAGTGACTCTGGATACAGCTAAAAAGCATTAGATAGAACATTTAGCATGGCCCCTTTATTTTCCAGTTTCAAATCCTCATTTATTTAAACAAATGTGAGCTTGAAGGAGGCTTCAACTGCACGTAAATCAGAGAGCAATGTTTCTCAATCTTGTCTACTTTAAGATGTATGGATCTCAACTCCTGGAATTTACCAGCTGGTATATAAATGGCAGTATTTGCTGCAATTCTGCCAACATTTCTTGTTCAGAATCTATGAAGAAAAAACAATGCAAACAGTGGGGTCTACACAGAGGTTATGGAGTAAAAAGCTATGATTGGCCAAAGCTTTGTGGTCTATTTCTGCTCCATATTTGAGATATTTATACAATATCTATCATTCTATTTTCATTTTTATTAATTCGTTTTATTTAAAAACAGTAACTGTGAGAGGGACCGTGGAGTCCTAATGGACGATCATTTAAACATGAGCCTGTATGTCTGGCGGCAATCAAAAAAGCTAATGCAATCCTTGGTTGTACAAACAGAGGCGTAGAATCAAAATCATGTGAGGTATTAGTACCGCTTTATAAAGCCTTAGTAAGACCACAACTGGAATACTGAATCCAGTTTTGGTCACCACATTACAAAAAGAGATGTTGATACTTTGGAAAAAGAAGAGCAATTAAGATGATTAAAGTCCTGGAGACAAATCATATGAAGAAAGGTTGAAGGAATTGGGTGTGGCTAGTCTAGAGAAATGAAGGACTAGGGCTGACATAATAGCATAATAGCTGACATAGTATTCCAGTATTTGAGGGGCCACAACAAAGAAGAGGGGATCAACTTATTTTCCAAAGCACCAGAAGGAAGACAAGAAACTATGAATGGAAACTAATCAAGGAGAAAAGCAATCTGGAATTAAGGAGAAACTTCCTAACAGCAAGAACAATTAACCAGCTTGCCTTCAGAAGTTGTAGGTGCTTCATCACTGAAGGCTTTTAAGAAAAGACTGGACAGCTACCAGTTTGAATTGGTAGTATAGGGTTTCCTGCTTGAGCAGGGGGTTGGACTAGAAGACCTGCAGGGTCCCTTTCAACTGTATTCCAATTCTGATTTATTTATTTTAAAAAATTACATAGTCACCACCTCTGGGTGGCTCCCAATCAAAAGTTAAAACTTATAAAATGACATTAAAACTATAAAACTAAACACATTAAAACACATTAATGTTTTATTTTGTTATTTTTGTTCTAATGTTTTATTTTGTTACTTCACACCCTTTCCTCAGAAATGTTCAGGGTAAACAGCAGTGCATCAGTGGTGAAATCCAAATTTTTTTACTATCAGTTCTGTGGGCGTGGCTTGGTGTGTGTGGTGTGGCTTGGTGGGCATGGCAGGGGAAAGATACTGCAAAATCTCCATTCCCACCCCACTCCAGGGGAAGGATACTGTAAAATCTCCATTCCCACCCCACTCCAGAGGAAGGATACTGCAAAATCCCCATTCTGTCCCCACTCCTGGGGGAAGGATATTGCAAAATCTCTATTCTCACCTCACTCTGGGGCCAGCCAGAGGTTGTATTTGCCAGTTCTCTGAACTACTCAAAATTTCCGCTACCGGTTCTCCAGAACCTGTCAGAATCTGCTGGATTTCACCCCTGGACTGCATCTATTTTTCTTTAAAGGATACATCAACCTTATTTGGAAGATAATGTATATTAGACTAAGATTTTGGAACATAATGTTCCAGCTCAATTATTATTTATTAGATACTTAGGAATAATATATTTGAAATGTAATATATAGTACACAAGATTTAGTGAACTCCATACCCCAAAATTTCTTTTCTTTGTATTATTTATTTAAGGCTATTAAAAAAAGTCTATACTTGACAGGTATTCAAAATGTACATATTGTTACATGAAAATGTTTTTCACGACAGATACATAAAATATAGCTGAAAATCCCAGCTCACTTCAGAGATAGATTGTCTGTCAGACTGAAATATAACATTATGTATTCAGCTTTAGTTTACTGTTGCCATTCCAGATTGGGGAGCTATCTCATCAGGAGCCTATTCTTTTGGGAATATTTATCTACTGATTATGAGCATATTAAACCATAATATCCCCTTTGGAAGCATAGAACATCAGATGCATAAAGCATAAGTCTGTACATTTTTAACACTATCAGAGGGCGAACTATATTGTTTTGAAAATAATTAACTTTTGCTCTTTCTAGGAGCTCAGCATATCAGTTACAATAGTAATATATAAGATAAGATTTCCAACTTCTCATTAAGCCCTGGGAAGGTCTTACAAAAATAATAAAAATAAAAATAAAATAAAGTAAAGGTTAATAAGATAGAGTCTCCCTTGATTTTAAATAAGGTCATTTGTGAGATTATTTTGCAGGGAAATCAGCAGTTGTACATATTGCTGATTCTGGTAAGTGTCCATAGTTTTGAGGAATATGCAAGTAAGAATTGAAAAAAAATCTAAAATGGATTATATAAAGGGAGTTTTGTGAAAACAAATTACTGTGAAATTAGATTTGTTAATGTCTGTATTTCTCTGGCCAAAATTCATCTAACAAAACTTAATAGCCTATTTGTTGGTGAAAATGTGTGGTTATTTTGTGAAAAATATTTTGTGTTGGATAAATTTATACAACAAAGAACATCACAAAAAAACTTAGGAGAAATTGCATACGGTTTATATGCTAGGGGCACTACCCATTCAGAGACATTCTTGTTTTAAACAAACAACAACAAAAAAAGCCTCTGACAAAAGCCATAAAGGACTAGAATACTGTTGGTCATTACAAAAGTACACTAGCAATAGCACTTAGACTTATATACTGCTTTACAGTGCTTTGCAGCCCTCTCTAAGTGGTTTACAGAGTCAGTATAACAATCTGGGTCCTCATTTTACCCACCTCGGAAAGATGGAAAGTTGAGTCAACTTTGAGCCTGGTGAGATTTGAACTGCCAGATTGCAGGCAGCCAGCAGTCAGCAGAAGTAGCCTGCAGTACTGCACTCTAACCACTGCATCACCATGGCAGTAAAGCTCCAAGGCTGCAAAACAGAAGGAGGAAACACAAAATGGTTGGAGACCTGTATGGGTTATCTTTAATTGCCTCAGGTTTCCTGCATCTTAGTAGATGATTTGATGGGAGGAACTTTCGCTGCCAAATATGAAGCAGCTACATTAGTTTGTGTGGGTCTAAGAACACATAATTTAGATCTAGCAAAGAGTAAGTTGGGAGGGGGAGTAATGAAAGAGGCCAGGTTCATGGCTTTACACTTAAGTTACTTGGGGTCTGAAGATTAATTAGATTAATCAATTGTTTGGATAGACTTTCTTCTAGCAATAGCATAGCATTTAGGATTATATGCTGGCCCACAGCATTATACAGCACTCTCTGGGCAGTTGACCATGTAGAAACATTATTTGCATATTGCCCCCAACAATTGGGGTCCTCATTTTACAGACTTTGGAAGAATGAAAGGTTGAAGCCACATCGAGTTCAAACTCCAGGCTGTGGGCAGAGTTTGCCTGCAATACTGCACTTTAACCACTGCACAAACAGGGCTGTTGTAAATTCCTTTAGTTGTTGCTATGCACTGTGGCACATCACTCTTGAGGCAGTTTATTTATTTATTTATTTATTTATTTATTTATTTATTTGTCAAACACGTATAAGATAACAGATATAAGTATAAACATGATTATGAATACATGAAATGAATATGAATAAATGGGGACAGTAGGACAGGGACGGTAGGCACGTTGGTGTGCTTATGCATACACCTTAGAGACCTCTTAGGAATGGGGTGAGGTCAAACAGTAGACAATTTAAGGTTAAAGTTATGGGGGTTTGGGGATGAAACCACAGAGTCAGGTAGTGCATTCCAGGCACTGACCACTCTGTTGCTGAAGTCGTATTTTTTGCAATCGAGTTTGGAGCGGTTTACCTTAAATTTGTATCTATTGTGTGCTCGTGTATTATTGCAATTGAAGCTGAAGTAGTCTTTGAAAGGTAGGATGTTGTAGCAGATAATTTTGTGTACTACACTTGGGTCAGACTGAAGGCGGTGTAGTTCTAAATTGTCTAATCCCAAAATTTCAAGCCTGGTGGCATAAGGTATTCTGTTGTGAGCAGAGGAGTGGAGTACTATTCTCATGAAATACCTCTGGACTCGCTCAATTGTATTAATGTCCAATATACAGTGCAGGTTCAAGGTAGATGAGCTGTATATGAGGTTTTTGTATGCCCTAGTTTGCAGTACAATATTACCGGAGAAGAAGCTTCGCAAGATTAGGTTAACAACTCTTAATAATAACTCTTATTATCTTTTTGGCAATGTTGTTGCAGTGAGCTCTGGCACTTAGATCATTTGAGATGAGTACTCCAAGGTCCTTGACAGAATGAGGGTCATCTATAAGGTCATTTCTGTTGGTGGGTTGGGACAAGAAGGTATAGGTAGAATTCAACTTACAACCAGTCATTTTAGGATCATTTGGAGTAATGACAGCCTCAGAATGGGTGCTGAACAGCTCATAAAGCACTTCCAGACATCATAAAATGTCACATGACTGCATTTTGGCACTTGGCAACCAGCTTGCATTGAAGACATAACTGCAGTTTGCAATGTTTTTTTGCAAGCTTATGGAAAAAAACCATCCATTCAGAAGAATGAGTTTACTTAATTACTATGTGATTTGCCTAACAACTGGCATTAAAACCCAAGTCTGATCACATAGATGATCTGTGATGCAACAATTTACAACAGGATTTCCAGTCTCAATTGTGGTAGTAAATCAAGGATTACCTATACATATCTTTCTAAACCACCAGTGAATCCCAGAAGGTTCTGATATAGAGCAAGGAAACAGATGAGCAAAGGGGTGGGGAGCTCACTGGATGGTTATTAGAGGAACATGATTGGATTATCTAGGGAATGGGACTGCATTATCAAGAAGGGCAATTTTGCAAGAATGAGAAGAAACCCTGGTAACAAAGCTGTCAAAACAGTTGTCCAAAAATCAAGGAGATTCTTTTTGAAAGAATAGTCTCTTAGATTTCCAAATAAACTCTCTTCATAAAGCCAGGAAGAAAACCAGCAGGACTGTAGGGCTTTCTAGTGAAATGAATGAATATTTGATGTAATTATCTCCTTGGTCTCAGAGGATGTTAGATCCCTTGAAGACAGGGTAATTAAGCTACAGAATATGAAGAGGATAAGAGAGTGGTGCTAAAGTTATAGATGCCACCTAATATCCAGGTAGCCTAATGGTGCTACTGAAATTACATCCCATTTTTTTCTCTAGGAAGTTTAAGTGACATCCATGAGGGTCTTCATGAATGGTATCCCCGCAAGAACACTCCAGTGAGTACTGGAGTGCTCCAGTGAGTACTAATACTTCCATATCAGAAGCCCCAGAGAACTTCCATGGTGAGAGGATTTGTGGGTGACATTATCATTTCTCGAGGAATGCTCAGTTGGGGGCTCTTTATTGTAAAAGTGTTCACCAAAATGGTATCCATTTATCTACTTGTGGTTGCCTGCTTTCAAACTGGCAAATTCAAGCTGGAACTGCTGGATTAGGAGGAGCTGGAGCTCATCCCACCCCACGACAGTAGCGGATCTCAAACGTGAGCCTGCTGATCATCAGCCTAGCATTCTAACATGTAAGGCAACATGCTCCATCCAGTGAGGTTAGATAAGAGGAAATAAGTGTCACCCAATAAATTTTGTAGTAAAATGGTTACCTGAAACTGGTTCACTCTTGATATATTAATCAACTGTCCAGGCACTTGCTTTAACAGTTGCCCAGCCCTACTCAATGTATCCTAATGAGAGCAATTGGTGATTGCTTTTCCTTTGACAGTATCATGTCAAAGGTATCATGAGAGGGGACATGAAGCTAAGGGATCCACCAATTGCTTTTCTTAATATATCCCTTGTAAGAATTGTAAGGACAATTCTACTTGCCATCTTATCTACTGAAGCAAAAGAGGTCTCAACTCCGACAATACTATAATTTATGGTGGTTTTGTTTTTGTTTTGTTTTTTTGCCTACTCAAGGGCTGAATAAATTAACTTAAATGCAACTATGAGCAAGAATCCAAAGAGTCCATTTTATATTTTTGAGGGAAAATATTGCAACCAATATTCCTAAATGGCAAATTTACTATAAATGTAACAAGGTTGGCACCGTGACTTGATAACAAGATTTGTCAAACAGGGTCGGTCATGAATCCAATTCCAGTTCTTATTTTTTTAACCCACTCCTATAATCATTATTGAATCATAAGAGATTGCTTCAGGGCAGGAGGAGAAAGGCCAGCAAATCTGCTGCCAGGCTTCTCTGAGCTGCTAGATATACTCTGAGCAGCAATATACTTCTAGGGATGCCAAAGCTCTGAGAAGTAAATTTATCACAAATGTTATTGAAGTTGATGAAGCCATGCCAAAGAATGCAATATATCAAATATGGGTTCTATTTATGGTAGGCTAAAGATTCAAATACTTACATCTCTTTCTTCTGCCTGCATGATGTAATAGGCTAGAAGCTGCTCTCTTTTGAGTGAAAAGGATTATTTCCTCCTCCCCCTTATTTTGTAAAGGATTGATTTGGTATCAGGTTGCCTACTTGTGACCCTATCAGAACCCGCTCCCATAGTCGCAACACGTAGGAATATTTTTTTTATTACTTGTATTTAAATCTGTAATGGTATGTGAGAAAAACCTTGGGAGCCAGAACAAAGAGAGTTCAGCAGCAACATCAAAATGAACTTTGGACTTGAAAAATGTGCTATATTATCCATGTAGCAAGGAAAAATGGAAAAAATAGAAGGAATAGAACTGGGAAACATAGTAAAAGCATTAGCAAAGGATGATGGTTACAAATACCTAGGCATATTGGAAGCAGATAACATCTTGAATGGAAAAGTCAAAGAGTCAATGCAAAAGGAATACATCAGGAGGGTCCGCAAAATATTAAAATCAAAGCTGAATGCTGGAAACATAATTAAAGCCATTAATACATGGGCAGTTCCAGTGATACCTTACTCAGCTGGAATCACCAACTGGACTTTGGCTGAACTGGAAAACTTGGACCGGAAAACATGCAAACTTTTGAATATGTACCATGCTTTAAATCCACAAAGTGACATCGACAGGTTGTACCTGCCAAGAAAAATAGGGGGCAGGGGACTATTGCAAATCCATCAAACTGTAGAAGAAGAAAAGCGAAGTTTGAATGATTAGGTGAACCAAAGTACAAAGTACATAGCTGCAGGCTATGAAAATGGAGAACATTATAAAAACAACAGAAACAAAGGCAGAATATAAGGAAAAACAGCTGGATGACAGATTAAATAGATAGAAAACCAAAGCTTTGCATGGACAACACTTGAAAAACATTGAAGGAAAATGTGATGACAACTTTACATGGGCATGGCTTAAGATGGGAACCATCAAGAAAGAAACGGAAGGTTTAATACTCGCTGCTCAAGAACAAGCACTACAAACTAATGCCATGGAAGCAAAGATACAAAAATCCACCAACAATCCAAACTACTGACTTTGCAACAACAAAGTCGAAACTGTTTCACATTTAATAAGTGAATGCAGCAAAATCGCACAAACTGATTACAAAGTTAGACATGACTGAGTTGCTAAATTAATCCACTGGTCATTATATTAAGAATACGACTTACCTATATCTTACCTATGGGAACATAAAGTGGAAAAAGTTATAGAAAATGAGAAGGTGAAGATCTTGTGGGACTTTCGAATACAGATGGATCGTCACTTGGAACACAACACACCAGATATCACAGTTGTCAAAAACTGAAACGTACATTTTATTGACATTGCTGTACCAGGAGATGTCAGAATTGAAGAAAAAGAACTGGAAAAAATCATGAAATACCACGACCTGGCCATCGAAACTACACGGCTATGGATGAAACATGTAACAGTGATACCCATTGTCATCTTGTCCAAATGTCCAAGAATTTTATAAGATACATCAACAAATTGCAGTTTCCTGCAGTAATACCAATGGGACTGCAAAAAACTGTGCTACTTGGAACATCATACATTTTAAGAAGATACTTGGTTGATATCTAGGATGCTGGCAGCAACCCATATTAACCATCGGTGCCAGTCAGTGTGAACATTTTTAAATGTTCAATTGACTGAGTTTCATGTTTAATGAATAAAAGAAATAACAACAACAACAACAATTAATCTGCCATCATTCTCTACTCTCAAAGGCCAAAATGTACTGAGTTACCCTATGGGCTGATACACTCAATGTTGCATCTCCCATCTGACTTTTCATAGCAGATATGCATAGATCTGGTATTTATCTGAATACATTGAGACAATGACATTTTTAAAGGTTTAAAAACTCAGAAAAATTATCCAGAATAAGTCCTGAATCAGAAATATTACAAAGTCACTCTTTGTTCTTTTCTTTCTTTTTATTTTGCATAGGCGTAACCACTGAGCAATTGCAGCTATATCAAAAATTTAGATTTAAGTTATTTCATTTATTCATCCATCCACTCATTCATACAAAGCAGAAACCACTTTTCATTTAAAAAAAAAAAAACCAAGAAATGTCCTTCTCCAGACAACAGGCAGATCAGTCACTGCTAACAGTGCTCATTAATAATTTGCTAAAAACATTAAAAAGCAGGAATAGGCTTATAAAGTAAGCAGAAAAAAAGACTATAGTTGTTGTCTCGCATCAATTTATTAAGATCTTGAGACAAGCTTTTTTTTTTAATGAAAATTGAAAATATGGAGATGTGTCATTCAGAAGTGTACAGATATCTTCTCCTATGTTGTGACCTATAGATGAGAAAGTTGTCAGATGAGAAAGTTGCCATTTTAATTTCTCACAGTGCTCTTAATGTACTACTAAATTAGAAGCAATATTTGACCTTTTGAAAATGGCAACAACATCTCCTTCTAATATCTTGTGGACTAGAGGTTACACTTTTCAAATTATACTGAAGTTACTTCTGCTCCTTGATCTTTTTCCTGTCTTTACAATCTTTATCAGTCTTGTTCTTTCCAATTTTTGAAGAGGATCACAAAAACCAAACTATGATTCTGCTTTTCTTCAGAAATCACCAGTGTTCAACAGTCACGGTAGTCTCTAAAAAATAAGTCAATAGTTTTTCTTTTTCTTTTTCTAGAGATCTCTGTGCCTGAACAACAACAAGCATTCTATTTTGATATAGATTTTTCTGGTCATTGTCTGAATAAACAGTATTGCTTTCTTTGATATAAAATGCATATTACATTTTTACCAGGACAATTTCATTACCATCAGGTGTGGGATTCAGCCAGTTCAGCCGGTTTGGGTGAACAGGATCCTAATTTTACTCTGGTTTGCCGAACTGGTAGTTGCAAGGAGTGGCTGGCCCCGCGCCACCCTGCCCCTCCCCTCCCAGGAGTCTCCACGCGGCCCATTTTGGATGCCAGCTAAGTGCAGGGCCTGCACAGAGGCTCTGGGAGGGTGACAAATGGGCCTCCCAGAAGTCTGGGAACGGGGCCATTTCTGGCATCCGGAGCCCAGGGGAGGCTGTTTTCTCCCTCCCAGAGGTTCGAGGAAGCCTCTAGAGCCTGGGGAGGGAGAAAACATCCTCTCTGCCATGGTGCAGGAAGCCGAGTAGGCCATCCCCACCATGGCCATCCCCACCCAGCAACCAGGCAGAGAACCGGTTGCTAAAATTTTTGAATCCCACCCCTGATTACCATGCACATGTTATCTTTTCCCAGATTATTAAAATATGGATTTTCTTGACAGTCCCTTCTTTAGTTTTACATTCTTGGAGTTGCTTAGACAACTGAAAACAAACCATATATTGCATTCAGGTATGATCCAAAGCTACCTAATTTGAAGACTACTAAGATAAGCGGTGAAAATTAAATACGGTAATATTTCTGCTTTTTAAACACTTTGCAACTTTAACAAAGAAAACAAAACAAAACCAGGTATTATGTAAGACATTAATAAAGCTGGTAAATTTATTTCTTTAAGGGCAATAAAAAGGAAGTAGGGCTTCCTTCCAGATAGGATAGGTCCAAATAGTTTACTTGACAGCAATACAGAAGTGGTTTATTTCTTTTTTTCCCTCAGATTTATATTACTATCTATCTCACAAAATGTTTGCCATTGCTTTTTTCTGGATTGCATTTTATCTAGGAAATGGCTCTGGCATTCCCTGGAAGTCCTCATCCAAGTACTAACCATTCGCAGCCTTGTTTGTTGCATAGCCCAAACAAGGTGTTGCGTCATACAAATGCAGTAGGATAAAAATAATTCTACTGCAGAAAGGAATACAGTAACAGTAACAGAGTTGAAAGGGACCTTGGAGGTCATCTAGTCCAACCCCCCTGGTCACGCAGGAGACCTATATGAGGGATTCAAACTGCCGACCTTTCCGATCGACAAGCTCAGCATCTTAGCCACTGAGCCACTTAGGGAGCCGCCATATATAGAATACCCTCCTATATATAGGAGCGGAAGAAAAGGGAGGGGAAAGAGGAGCAGAGGTAGAAGGTTAGAAGGGGGAAAGAAGAGAGGAGTGGGGGAAGAGAAGGGGAAGTAGGAAAGAGAAGGAGAGGAAAAGCGAAGGAAGTAGGAGGAGAAAGAGGAAGGAAGAGAAGGGGAGGAGAAGAAGAAAAGTTGGAGTAAAGGTAAAGGGTAAAAGAGCAGCCCTGAAAAAGTAAAAAGTAAAAATGAAAGTTAAAAGAAAAGATGAATGAAAAATGATGGAAATGACTGTACAAGTAAATGTGTTTATGAGAAATAAAAATAAAAAACTTTTTTGAAAAATATATAGAATACCCTTCCTACATAACTCTTATCTTCTACACAATGGCCAGGAAGAGGAGAAGATGTTCATAGGAACAGCACAAACACTGCAATATTTGTAAAATGATAAATGTCAGAAATGGAAAAGGTCCATTTGGCCATCAAACTTTTTCTCCTGCTGTCAGAATAGAATTGTTCCTTTGTGTGCATTCATAGCAGCGTTGCCTTATTTTACAGCGAGCATTTCATTCTGTAATAAAACTTCCTACAGTTTAATGAACTAGTCAGCTTTCCAGATGATACGTTTCTCAAGTGAAAGACCAAATTTCTGCCTCGCACAGAACTCAGCAGCAGGTTTTTATAGGTCAACAAGTCCCCTCCCCCCACATTTGTAGCCTGAATACAGTTCAACAGTGTGGGCAAAGCAACAACATGAAAACCCTAAAACAATTTTTATGGTGTCGCTAAGTACAAAAAAATCAAGATAATTAAGAGGCAGGGCTACATTCCACCTTCTGTGGCAGGAATAGAAGAGAAGAGAATAATAGATTTGGAAGGGACCTTGGAGGTCTTCTAGTCCAACCCCTGCTTAGCCAGGAAACCCTATACCATTTCAGACAAATGGTTACCCAATCTCTTCTTGAAAACTTCCAGCGTTGGAGCATTTACAACTTCTGGAGGCAAGTTGTTCCACTGCTTACTTCAATATTTATTGTTGCCACATTCTAGTCAAAGTATTGAAATGTTAGGTGGGGCAAAGCAGGCCCAGAAAAATAACTGCATTTTCCTCCCTGATTTTCATCTGCCACAACTTTCTAACGTGTTTGTTCAAAAACCCAACAAAAAAGATTATTAACCTTCTTGAATTCAGACAGTGTTTCCCTTCTGACTCTTAGCTCATGAATTAGGGTTAGACTAAGATATATTAACTTTCCTTTAGTGAGCATCCTTAGCTGCTGAAATATTTGGACCTGAATTAATTATACGATGACAAACAGTATTGACCATATTATTTATTTCGGGGTGTCATGCAGTTTACTATGCCATAATCTAAACAAACTCCGAATGAATACACAATGTGTTAAATATAAATATAATTTACAACATGGCTGAGTTTATGCAAGTTGCCAAGCCACACACACCCCAACATGTAATATTTTAGCATGATGTAGAAATCCAGTCATCCACTTTTTAAAAAAAATAGAACATAATATCTCCCAATATTTTAAGTTTGTTTCTGGCAAGAAGAACCTGATTTTAAGAAGGGAACATATTTGAATAAGTTTATATAATGATTGATAATATGAATCAATGGATTTAGACATCAGCCTTACAAAGGAAACACTTCAGAATTATACCGATGAATATGCAAGATAAACATTTTATAAATGAAGTAAATAACATAAAATCACATGCACAGTATGTGCCAACATTCTAATTGCTGGGATTGCAGGCAACAATATGTTGGCTTCCAAGTCAGTCTCTAGTTTAGAGATCCTAGCTTGTATAAACAGTATAAATATTTGTGATTAAATTCATCATTGGCTGTAGTTGTAGCATACTGGCCAATATGTGCCTAAATTGACCAACACAGTCTATGCTAATAGTAAATATAAAGGGCATGCTATATGTGGCACGAGTACTAATAAGACTTATAATTAGCCTACACTTTCCTCTCTTACTAAAACACCGTAAAAAACTTGCTTGGCCAAACACTGACAGATGGTAGAAGTCAGTATCTGTGGATGTTTTGGTGTTGACAATGGCAGCTGGAATGTGTGAAGAGAATATGCTAAAGACCATGAGTTAATGAATGAAAATGAAGGAAAAGGCAAATAGGTGTAATGTGTGTGAGAGACAAGCCAAGAGAAGGGAAAAGAGATAATAGATCTGAATGCTCTGTTCTTGTGGACAAGTGATGAATACATTCAGGGAAATAAAATGGATCCTCTTGCAAGGAATGAATATTTGCTGAAACAAGCAAAAATGACAGTATAAGAGAATGTGCTTCTACTTTTTGTTGTGTTGTTATGTTATGTTATTGTAGCGCTAAACCTCGTAAGGGCCGCTGGAGTCCAGGTTCTCCTGGCCCTCTTCGTATGGCAGCCAGTCCACACTGGTTCCTCTCTGATGCATCTCTACTTGCCAGGATCACGTGATGGGGTGATGGTCAGCCTCCTCTTCAGCAGGCGGGTCACATGATGGGGTGTTATTCAGGTGGCTGGTTGGACCTTCTTCCTCCTTCTCTCTCTTCACTCTCTCTTGAACTGCCTGCTGGGCTCCCTTTCCAAAGCCTCTGCTCTTTTGCTGATTCCTCTGCTTGCCTCCTTTCACTCAAACGCTTCTCTTCCTCAGGTTTGCCTCACCAAAGCCTCTCCTATCCTATTCCCTTATTTCCCTCAGCCTTGCCCCACAGAAACCTCTACTATCCTATCCTCTTATTTCCTTTCCTATCCTTACCTTCCTGCTTTCCCCCCTTTTTTCCAGCCAAGCCCCCCCTTCCTCCTCTTGCACTCCCTCTGTCTCCTCCCCTTCCTGCCAAAATCTCCTTTTATTCCTTTCTTCCCCCTGCTACATTATGTTACGTTATGTTACATTACGTTACATTGCGTTATGTTGTTATGTTATGTTTGTTACATTATGTTATGAGATATGATATGATATTGTATTATAAAAATATAAGTTATATTACATCTAAATTACATTAGATTACAACTAAATATAACGTAACATATTATCTACTATGAAACGTAAAAGTAACTGCATTAGAAAGTGTCTGAGTGGTAAAACAAGAAGAAATAAGATGAAAAATGAATGTGAGCTGAATGATTGTAAATACATTTCATCAATATAAAAGCTGCACACTGCAGTGAATCATTAAAAAAAAGAGAGGGTGTAATCTAAAAAAAAAGAATACGAAAAAAAAGTGAATTGGTAGAAATGAAGGGGAAACATAGAAAGTTTTTATTTAATGAGATCCTCAAAAAGAGCAAGGTGAAAAGTTAAAAGGGCGGGAACACTATACAAATTGGTATGTTGGTGCAATTGCAGAAAAGATAATCTGCATGAACAGGAAAGCAGTGAAGAGTTAAAATACATGATATTTGCATAAATTAGATTTATTAAGATTTCTTTTCTTTTCTTTTCATTTCTTTTCCCGTTTCCCCTGTATCCCACCCCACACTTTTTTTTTGGCTTGGTACTTCTTACTCTTTAGTGTGATCAGTATATGTATATGCACACTGGTGGGATTCAATATTTTTAACAACTGGTTCTGTGTGCGTGGCTTATTTGGGGGCATAGCTTGATGGTCATGTGACCAGGTGGGCATGGCTATGTGCATAGGGACTACTCAGAGGGCTGAAAAAAGTCATTTCTGACAGGTCCTCGCACTTTTAACCAGTCCTCATACTTATGACCATCCTCACATTTATGCCCATTGCAGCATTCTTAACAACCATATCACTCATTTCACAACTGCTTCTTTTCACCATGGTGACAAGATAGGGCGCAAAATGTAAAATGTGAGGACAGTCGTAAGTGCGAGGACCGGTCAAAAGTGTGAGGACCAGTCAAAATAAGTTTTTCAGCCTTCTGAGTAGTCCCTATGCACATAGGGTCTATCCAGAGGGCTGAAAAAGTGATTTCTGACAGGTCCTTGCACTTTTGACCGGTCCTCACACTTAGAACCGGTCATCATTTATGCCCATTGCTGCATTCTTAACAATTGTGTCACTCATTTCAAAACTGTGGTGCTTCATGCGACTGGGTGGATGTGGCCAGGTGGTCATGTGACTTTGCTTCTTCACCCTAATGATAGTTTGCTGCAATGGTCATAAGTGTGAAAAACGGTCATAAGTCACTTTTTTCAGTGCCATTGTAACTGTTTTAAGTCAAGGATTATCTGTACAAAAATACAAAAAGCTTCTTTGCTTGCAAAAAGCTGCCCTAAATACCAATCATTAGATTAGAAATACCTGCAAACTGGAGTTACAAATCAGGCAGGGTGCCAGAGCACCTTGAGGAATTAAAATAGTTAAAATGCAATGATAACTATCAGCATCCAACTCTTGCTCATAAAGTGAAACCCTTTAGCAGAGAGGTCATTTAAGCTCTCCAGAATGAAGCAAAGGAGCAAACAGAGTATCCGTTGCTTGTTAAACCAATTACCAGAACAAATAGACACAGGAACTAGTCAGATTTCCGAAGCTGCTTCTTTTCAGGAACAGAGATTAACATTTTTCCTTCCAAACAAAGCTGAATAGGGAAAATTATCTCATCACTAAACACAGGATTAAACATTACCAAACAGAGAATTAAACTTCACCAAAAACCAGTTTTAGACCAAAAGTCAGAAAGGGTATGTAAACTCATGTTTGAATGTCAATCTTTCTAGCTAGCCAAAAAGCCTTGCTGAATGTCACTCACCTTGGTTCCTTGTCATTAAAAGCTTCTGCTTCGTTATTCAATTATTTTTTCAAAGTGCTGATCATTGCACCCTGGCTGGAAGAACTCCAATAGGGGAGTATTTCCTCCCAACAGCGGTGTAAAAAGCTTAAAACAACCCTTCCCCTTTAAGAAAGTCAAGCCAAAAAAAAAAAAAGAAAGAAAGAAAACCCTCCGAGAAGCTCCGGAACCGGAAGCGACAGTAAGTCTAGGCATACTGCCAAGAATATAATAAGGGTTAATGGGGAGGCAGTTTCTGTAAGCAGGGCAATAAAGATTAGGCTAGGGAACAACAATTCCTTACAGGATTAACCCTGTAAAGTGGAAAAAAACAAAAGGAGATTTCTTCTAACAACCTGTTCTCCGAACTTCTTAATTACTTAACAACCGGTCCTACCGAACCGGTGCGAACCAGTAGAATCACTGTATATGCATGAATATAAAATAAAATAAAATGCTTAACATCAATGGTGAAAAGTAATCATTGCATTCCCTCAGCTGTTACTGTTTTTCAGTTAGATGAGTGAGGTAATTCTTCAGAAGGTGGCCCAGTTCAAATATGGTTCTTAGATGGACTTTTAAATGTCCTTAACACCAAAGGACAGCTCAACTAGAATTAAAAAGGAGCAGGTAGAAGTTGGTTTGCCAGTATCTTGTCTTGCTGTAATGTAGTTCTATTTACTATGGCTTCTACAATATTTTAGTCAGTTCTCTATGGTTCAAGAACTATTAAAAACTTTTTAAAAAATAATTTAAAAAACACTTCTACTAGTACTAGCTTTTTTCTTTAACTCCCTAGAATAAATAAAGTATCTGTATTCTCTTTGCGTTTTTACTATTTACAATAAAATAGCTATTCAGCAAAACAGATAATAAGTTATTGGTTCTATTGTAGTCCCAAATGTTAACTTAGTTATAACTGGCAAAATAAATACCATAATACCACATTCAGGGGCAGGGTGGAGCAGGAAGGTAAAGAGGTTTTTAAAAACCCTCAAGCTGGCAGTTATAACTTGCAGATGTTCCTAACCTCCTTTGAGCAGTTCCCAGACTGACCCTTTTTTATTTGAAAGCAAAAATGGCTCTTTGGCCTTTTGATAACTTCAATTCCTCAACCAACCGTGCATAATAATATTTAAAAACCATTTCTTTGTTTAAAAGTTTGTCCAACGTGACATTCAAGTGGGAATAAATTTCCGAAAAACCCACATTAACAACAAGCTTCCCAAGGATACAGGTTGCTAAATGTCGGGTGTTATCATCATATTGGTATAATTTTACAATCTATTTGTCAATTTGTATATAAAACTATTTAATGCAAAGGAAATGTCCAGAAACTTTGTGTGCACCATATTCTATTTGTGGAATTTTTAGAAAAAAATTCTTTTGATTGTCTTACACATTTAAAATACATCCATGTTTTCCTTGTGCCAGGAATTAGCTCCTAACAATAATGACAGCAAAACGACAACATCCCACTTTGCACACAAATATATGAAAACAGAATTTGTGTCATGACATCATAACAACTGTTTTATCACTTGTCCCCTGTGGACACCTACACTCTTGTCTTTTACGTATCTATTTTCATTTCATAATAATCAACACAGAAATATGCTATGTCCAAAGAATTGGCAGTGCATTGATTTATGGAACAAGCCAGACAATAAGAATTTCTATGGACTTAATCTCACTTACTCTCTCAGCAACAGCAAACAACACAAAATGGATAAATACCTACAAGCTCAGTAACTAGTATTTGTATATGCCTGAATGGTCATTTTCATCACACAGAGATTTGAAAATTGGTATTTGTGTTCACAAAGAAAAAAAGGAAAGGACAAAGATGGGTACTGAGAACTAGAAATAAGTGGTCTGTTGAATGGATGAAACAATTTTTTCATTTCCCCTTAATGGGTGAGCAATGTGTGCTGAGATAGAGTGTTCTTTATCATTCCCTTTTTATGGAGGGAAGGGTATTCCCTCCCTAAAAATTTTTAAGCTCAGACAATTGGATATAGACAGTGGTGGGATTCAAGCAGTGTACCAACCAGTTAGCTTAGCACGCACCTTGCACATGTGCCAAATGGGCGATCCATGTGCACGCAGTACATTTGAAAACAGCACCTTCTACTGCAGCTCCAGTGAATAAAACAGCTGAGGCACGGCAATCCACGCTGCAGTGCCGATCAACTGGGCTTCAAACAAAGGAAATAAAGGTAGGTATAGCGCAGGGGTGGGTTGGCGGGCCCAGCTGATTGTCGGAGTGAACCCATTCACTCTCAGCTGACCGTCGGAGCTACCGGTATGCCTGAACTGGTCTGAACCGGCAGAATCCCACTCCTGGATATAGATCCATGATGTTCATCTGCTTACAGATCTTCCGAGATGTAACTCCAGTGAAGGTAAGAGGAGCTTAGTCTCTCAAGTTGTCCTAATATTTTTATTTTCAATTCATGCAGTAATTGACATGCTGGAGAGGAAAGAAGGAGGAGGAGACGTTTTTGTGTGACTATATTGAATCATCAACATCATGGACCCCTAGGAAGAACAATCAGTATAGCGGTAGGTAGATCCTGATAGCAAATTGAATGGGCCACAAATTGTATAAATTGAGAAAAGGAAAACATTAATTTAAAGGGAAGACCACAGGAAATAGGAGGTAATATGCCAACTTTTGTTTGTTTGATAATGGGCAAGTGTAGACAAGAAAGTGTAATGACACTAAAGAAATACATTGTAATTTAAGCTGCAATCCTAAACCCATTTAACAAGAGAATATACCCTATGGAATATAGTGTAAGTTGCTTTTGAGCGAACAGGCAGGGGCATCAAGCTGTTAAGTGTGATGAGATATCTAATTTCATCTGATTAAAATTATTTTTATCATACATCCTAAAATGTTTTTTTCCCCAAAATACAGGGAAAGGAGATGGAGAGATTCCTTTTGAAATCCAACAAAGAAAGTCATCTCAGAAACAGAAAAATGAATTTCAATAAATATGTCAGATTTCCCCACAAATATGTTCTGATACCTAAAGTATTGCAAGGTGTCAAACAGACTGTGATATGCACTGTGGTACCCTAGTGAAAGTGATAACAACAACAGCTGCTCATGTTTGTCAAAATGACTGCAACAAACTTAACGTGTAACCATGTTTGCTGCTTAGAGGCTTAGATTTCAGACAAATTTTTCAAAACAAAACTGATGTTCACCAGTTATTGTTTTTGAAAAAAATGCTACTATTCTTCTGCTGTTAACATTTAATTGTGCCTTCTTTTGTCTGTAATGCATGAGCTGAATTTTAACAAAGCTGATCCTTATGCAATAGCAAAAGCCAGTTTTTGAGATGGTCTGCAATGCTGATTGCAGCATGATGGGAGAGTAGATGTCTTATAAAAGAGCTGCTCACTAGGAAGACACTGAAAAAAAAATCAGTTGTAAGAGATTTGCCAAATTGATATTCACTGCAGTGTGAAATTCACATTTGAGCCAGTTCTGTGATTTTTATGCTGAATTCTTGAATCTATATGTGCCAGTATTTCCATATCAGATTACTAACTGGTTTAGCCTAAAAGATACTGTAAAGTGTCCATCCTGATAACAGTCACTGAGATCATTAATATATATCAAAAATGAATCCAAGGATGGGTTTCCTAAGAAGAGAACAGGAAGATTGTGTTGGGATTGCTTAGGAAACTCACCTTGAATCCATTTTTTAAAACAGATTTTGGGCAATGTGCAATATTCCATATGGAACCAATCGTGGTGGGTTTCAAATTTTTATACTACCGGTTCTGTGGGCATGGCTTGGTGGGCGTGGCATGGCTTGGTGGGCATGGCAGGGGAAGGATACTGTAAAATCTCCATTCCCAGCCCACTCCAGGGGAAGGATACTATAAAATCTCCATTCTCTCCTCAATCCAGGGAAAGGTTACTGCAAAATCCCCATTTCCTCCCAATCAGCTGGGACTCAGGAGGCAGAGAATATATGGGGGCAGGGCCAGTCAGAATTTTTACTACTGGTTCTCCAAACTACTCAAAATTTCCACTGCCGGTTCTCCAGAACAGGTCAGAACCTGCTGAAACCCACCTCTGGAATCAATATGGTGGAAAACACAGTGCTGCTAAAATTCTGGAAGTCTCTGATGAAATACAGTAGATGATCTTGACATTTGGCAATATAGGTCTAAAATTAAATTTGGTTTCTGACAGTTCGATATACACCTGTTTCTCCACCTTGTAGTAGACCAACAACTTAAATTTCCCAAGGTTGAGAAACACTGGTATAGATGATCACCCTAATGATGATCACCATACTGGAAAGAGAAAAATATTGGTACTACAAACTCCCAGCAGGGTTTGATATTGTTGGGCATGATATGTTCTGGGAGTGCTTGAGGGAGTCAGGAGTTGAAGGTGATGCTCTGAGGTAGTTCTGCTTTTGCCTCTCTGGAAAAGTAGTGGTGGTGAAATGGTTAGAATGCAAGATGACTCTGCTCACATTACCATGAGTTTGATTCCTTCAATCCTGACTGGCTCAAGGCTGATCCAGCCTTTCATCCTTCTGAAGCCAGTAAAATGAGGACCCAGATTGTTGGGGGCAATATGCTGACCCTGTAAACCGCTTAAAGAGGGCTGTAAAACACTGCAAAGCAATATATAAGTTTCACTGCTATTGCTATTGCAGTTGCTACTACCAGAAAACTAATACTGAAAGACCTATTAGACATTTTGTTCAGGATTAGAGAACTACAGAGCCTTTGAATGTCTCCAGGCTTTAAGAGAACGAGATAAAATTAAAACTTAATACAGGCAAAATAGAATTGTTACTGATTCTGTGGGTCAGATTTAAGATTTGGGAGAAATTCTATTCTGGATAGGATTTTCTTAAGGTTCAGATTTGCAGTCCAGAAGGTCCCCCAGAATTCAGCACTGACACTGGATAACCAGCTGTATAATCCATCTAAAGGAGAGAGATTTGATTGTTGTGGTATCAGAGTTGGTGGTGGTCAAAGTTGAACTATTGTGATACAGTCTTCACAAGGAAGTTCCAGAAGATGATGCCGAAATTCCAGGTGGTGTGGAAAAGCAGCATGGAATGCTAATCATCTTTTTTTAAAGACCCCGTAATCTCTTGATGGATGGTAGAGTCTTGGGCAACTGAATGGAGCTGAGTGTTTACCTAGCCAGACGCCCTTCCTGTTGCCAATGTGGAGATTGTTTCAGCAGATAGATTTTCATTGTGCCCAGAGAGAAAAATATCTGCCTCTACCTAGGATTGAACTCCTGACTGTGAGGCAAGAGCTCCACCTCTAGGCCACCACGCCACTCATAGAATGGGATGCTAATGCCTGCTCCAAATTCAACATTGATATCATCAACAATGACATAACTTTATCGACTGCTAGCTAATTGCCTTCCCAATCAATTCAAGGTATTTATAAAGTTATAACGTCTTTCAAGACTTAGAACAAAGTGCCTACAGAAACACCTATTTCCATACAATTTGCCCAACATCCTTAGGTCAGTGAGGCATCTTTATGGGTACATCTTACCTTCAAGTTTAATTCTGTTTTTTCCATGGCAGAGCGCATGTTGTGGACTCTGCTGCCATTGGAGCTGAAGCCAGCCTCTTCAGGAGGGATATTAAAACACTTGCTTACCTAGGCCTTTTAAAAATTTTACTATTTCAATTATTTTAAAATGTATTGCTTTAATAAAGTTCTAACATTTGCTCTAATTGTGTGTCTGTGGTTTTAAACTGCCTTGAGCGGTTAAGAGAGTGATCAACATACAAATACTGAAATAAATACATGTTGACTTTTTCTAGTTTCCATCTAAAAAAAAAAGTAGCTCTCTAAAGACCATATTAAATCAGCAAGTTTTTCTACTTAATTTCTCCAGTAAATTTAGCCGCTATTTATTATCGGCCTAGAGTCCAATAATGAGATTGGCCTTAAAATCTAAAGGCTCATCTAAATCTGTATACATTTGCTCTGCATTGTTAATCTCCTGAAATAAATTGGACTTGTCTTTTCTAACTGTAGCTTTCCAAATATATTAGACTACAACTCCAATGATTCCCCAGTGTAGCTATATTGACTGGGAAAGAGTCTTTCAAAGTATCTTGAAAGCACCAGGTTGAGAAAGTAGATTTAAACCATACCTCTTTGTCTCTTATTGGATTATTTAATAATTTGTCTCTTATTGGATATACAGGAAAAAAGTCAAACAAACCCATCAACCCACATGCATGTGATAAACTTCTGCATTGGTTAAATGATATCTTATCATAAACTTCCTAGACAATGTGTCAAATGGATATGTTTGGAGAGATTCATTTGCAACATCTCATTGGTTTGTTGAACTTCTAATATAGATGAATATGCCGTATTTTTCAGAGTATAAGACGCACCGTTTTCCCCCCTAAAAGGGGGTGAAAATTTAGGTGTGTCTTATACACCGAGTATAGACCCGTCCATCCCCTTTGGCCTCTTAAGAAAACTAAGATCATGGCATCTGGCCTTCTCAGTTCCTGGCAAATAGATGGGGAAGAAATGGAGGTAGTGACAGATTTAATTTTCCTGGGCTCCAAGATCACCGCAGATGGGGACTGCAGCCATGAAATTAAAAGACGCTTGCTCCTGGGGAGGAAAGCTATGGCAAATCTAGACAGCATTCTAAAAAGCAGAGACATCACCCTGCCAACAAAAGTGCATATAGTCAAGGTTATGGTTTTGCCAGTTGCAATGCATGGCTGTGAAAGTTGGACCATAAGAAAGGCTGACGCCAAAAAATTGAGGCCTTTGAACTATGGTGTTGGAGAAGACTCCTGAGTCCCTGGGACTGCAAAGCGATCAAACCGGTCAGTCCTAGAAGAGATCAACCCTTACTGTTCTTTAGAAGACCAAATCCTGAAGATGAAACTCAAATACTTTGGCCACCTAATGAGAAGGAAGGACTCACTGGAGACGAGCCTAATGCTGAGAAAGATTGAGGGCAAAAGAAGAAGGGGACGACAGAGAATGAGGTGGCTGGATGGAGTCACTGAAGCAGTAGGCGTGAGTTTAAATGGAATCCAGAGGATGGTAGAGGACAGGAAGGCCTGTAGGAACGTTGTCCATGGGGTCACAATGGGTCGAACATGACTTCGCAACTAACAATGACAACAATTAATGCTCTTTCCAAAAAGCACTAGAAACATGTTCAGAAATACTGAACTGAAATACTGACTGACAGGGGCATGAAACGTCTCTGATCAGGACCTATAATTTATTAATAGAGACATGAAATAAGCAAGGGCTTTTCGCTACTACCAGAGCAAATTTATGATTAGTAAAGAATTTTATATAAAGGACTTCACAGATTCCCCCCAGCACCCCTGAAAATGGATTTGATGGAATTCTAGAGAGAAAAGATCTCTTCTTGTCAAAATTTGTGATATGTCCTGATTTTGACCTTCCGAATTCAAAAGCCTTTTATGTCTTCAAACCTCAATCTCTTATTCAAATAATACAATCTGGGGTGGGTAGAGTGGTTTGGTTTTTTTGTTTTTTTGTATAAATCTCTATTAAATAATAGGCATCCATGGTGTTGAAAGCAATAGCTAAGTAGCTGTCATGGAAATATGGTTGTGTCACTAAAAGCAGAATGCACCATTATTAGTCTGTCAAGCGTCTTTAATTTAAAGGCTACAATAAATGATATTTCATCCTGGTCATTGCAAACCAAGACTTATTTTTTTTAGCATGCTGTTCTTTCAAACACAGTTCTGTGTCTCCAGACAATATTCAATGATTTGCCTACTTTACTGCTCTGCATGGAAGTAGAAATGCAATATATAAGGATAAAAATAAGCATTAGAGTGAACGCCCAAACACTTTTTCCACAATATCTTCATTCAGAATTGTTTCTCATCTGTAGAATGCATTTTTCCTGAAACTGCTGAAAATAAATTGGATAAAAATTAACCCCTCTGCCTAAATATAAAGAAACAGACAAACCTACCTTTGATTTCTCTGAGATGAATGCTCAGGTTCTTTTATGTTATCTTGACCTCTCTACCTTTCCAGACCTTTCTGGGCAATGGCATATAAAACAGAAAATAACTCTTTATCTGCGGTGGTGCAGTGGTTAGAATGCAGTACTGTAGGTTACTGCTGACTGCTGGCTGACTGCAATTTGGCAGTTCAAATCTCACCAGGCTCAAGGTTGGCTCAGTCTTCCATCCATCTGAGGTGGGTAAAATGAAGATCCAGATTGTTACGGGCAATATGCTGACTCTGTAAACTGCTTAAAGCGGGTTGTGAAGCAGTATATAAGTCTAAGTGCTATTGCTATCCTCTTCTGTATGAGAATGCTTCTGATATTTGGAAAAAAATGTCCCTTCTCAATTTGAATCTATGTATGAATCTATGTATTCTTTCGATTCTCACTATGTCAACATAAGACTAAATATTTACATGGGAAACAGCTTACTGAAGGATCAGTATCTGTATAAATCTGTGTCTATATCTCTGTTCTCATTCTTTCATTCTCAAGGCATATATGTGTGCATTGCATATATATATATATATAGGAAGAGAGAGTTTTCTCAAGCATGACTTCCATGCCCCACAATCATATTATAAGGAGCAAATAAAAATATAAATCCCTCATGAAAATTGGAACTATATCACTTGGAGTATTTTCTGCTAGTTGTTTTTATTTATTGCTTTGGTACAAAATGTACTTTCTTTGTGTGAGGAACAGCTTTTTGGCAGCCCGTATTTCTGACAGAAATATGGCCCTGTGTGTGTGTGTGTGTGTATCTGTGTGCGTGTTTAACCGCCAGCCAATAAAAGTTATAATGTAGATCGAGAAGTAGGCTCCTCAATATAAATAAAGCTCCAAAGGTTTATCATGTGGAACTGCAAGCTTCAGATGCACAGTGAGTCTTAAGCATCCCATTGCAGCCAGTCTGCACAGGGTGTGGATGCTCATGGACTGTGCACCTATCAAATTGATGCAGTGAATTCTAATGACACCACCCCCCCACCCCCACCCCCATTTGTCTTACACACAGCCTAATCCCCCCAAAGTGACTGCACCAAGAACTGTGTTCCCCTTCAAGCAGTAGAAATCTGATCTGGCTTCTCTCAGCTGGAAGGCATCTTTTGCATATCACACAAAAAATGATAGGCTGCCTTTTCTTTAATGTCTCGTAATGATTTCCCTGAAAGCAATGAGCCACAACCTTCCCTTTGCCATACACTTAAACATGCACACCCCATCCCTTCTGCAGTGGCTGGGAATGTCATCAAGAACATAGCTACAATGCACTCTGCTGGAGAGGGGTGGGTGGGAAAAATACATCAGCCAACCGGCGACACTTGCATTTAGTTAGACCACGAGACGCTGGTGAGGAGGAAAAAATGATCGTTCCGCGGCCGTTAGCTTATAGTGCTGTAATTTAACTGACATCATAAATATTTGGTTATTCTTGCTGAGGAGACATGCATGGTTGTTTTATCATTCTTGCAGAGTGGAGGGGATAAATGGACCAAGTAAGGCTCTTGAAACTGCTATAAATCAGACATCTATCTTATAAATCAAAAATATTAAAATGCAAAAAAACCCCGGGCATATTTGTGAGCATGGCATTTGTAAATTGGAAAATGGTAAATTAAATTTAAAGCCTGTACAGTAAATAGTAGCTATTAATGGAGAGGCAAGGAGATGCAGAGGTTAGATTGAGCCCAAACTACTGATAGTTTTTCATGAACGTTTTTGTTGTTCTCTAAACAAAGATTCCCCACCACCACCACCTTGTACAAAAGGTTTTGAGAATTTCTCACGGAAACGATTGATGGCCTGGACTCAGTTCATACACTTTGTCTGAACCTTAGGCAAGCCTGCCCCACAATATTCCTGCACATCTATCTGCTTCTGGAAATGTTTGCCTGTTTAAAGCTGTATAGTGCAAGAGAGTTTAGCATCCTGCAATGCAGGGTGTAATTGTCAAGGTTTATTAACAAAGACATTTAAACTGCAAAGATTGCAGTTTTCTGCCATTGTACAACATAACTGTTTGAATGATCCTTCTGTTCTCACTTCAAGTGCAATATGGAGAAAATATGCTCAGTGTCAGCCCTGAAGCCATTTTGGGAACATCTTCAGGACTGCCACAGCAAGCCCAGTTGGAGCTGTGGGAATGTAAGGGGGGAGATAGAGATAGCTGGGGGATGTGTAGCCAAAATAACTTTCTTTCCCGTGGGAGCCAAGGACGCTCTACCAGGTATTAGAAAAGCGTGGACAGAAGCCAGCCGGAGTTGGGACTGTGACCTGATTGGACTATGTGATGGACATGTGACCTGGGGGCAAGAACTTTGGGTTTTGATTTGGGTGGGGAAACCTTGGGTCCTTCAGAGTCAGGTTTTTACCAGCTGTGCCAATATGACATTCCTTATAAATTCTTACTTTGAGGAAACTCCAGGCCTCAGAGTTTGGATTGCTTTGGGTTTGTTATTTGGAACCCCAACACTAAGGTTCTCTATATACATTTTTAGAAATTCCTCATTTCTCTCAATTTAGTACCAAACATCCATGAATGTATATTCCACTGAGGATATGTGTACATCAGGGACAGGTTTCAAAACCCATCGCTAACAGTTTGCTCGTGGATGTGCACGTGTGATGCTTCTGCGCAGAAGTGTCCGAGCAGGTGGGCGGAGCTTCCTGCCTCTGCCGCTACCAGTTCGCCCGATTTGGGGTGAACCAATATCAACCCACTACTGGTGTACATCTGCCTCATAGCAGCTTTTCTGCTATGCCATTCTTAAAGCGGGCATAATATTCTAAGCCCAAGGTCCTCTTCAAAGCATAGGATAATCTTGATTAGTAAAATGCTGTGTTGGCAAAAAAAAAAAAAAATCTTTTTAAAAAGATCTAAATCAAACAAAGTGGGATTTGAAACCAAGACAGTTCACCTGGGAAATCTTGTGGAGAAATACTAAATTAAATTGATTCTTCCCCATTTATTCCACAAATTGATGCACATTGTTTTTCTGGATTTGCAGGTGGTACGCTTCACTAATAGCTGAATATACATGCTTACCAGAACATAACCTGCTCTCTGTGTAAACAAATTTCCCCATTTTGGAGAGAACTAAATATTTTCATATTCACATCTAAACTATAACTGAAAATCAGCTCTGGAAATAATTTCTAATAAGGAATCTTCTACTTAGAACTGTTCAATGACATTTATTTTGTTTTGTTGCAAGTTAATGTGTATAATATATATGTATGTGTGTGTGTGTATGAATATATATATTCATTTTTGAATATATATATGCGATATTTTTGCAATCAGGGTTTTTTCCTATGTTGAAAGATGTTAAAATGGCCATGGTGGGATGAAATCTCTATTCATCGCTTTCAGGCCTGTCAGACATTTTATGTTGTTTCTTCTGAGACTTATGGGAGACTGGGATAGCACTATTTCGGCCTTCTTGGACCTCTTCAGCCAGACACACCCATATTTTATGACTCCTCCCTGTAGAGGTCAAATATTTATTTCTTTTAATTCATAGGTATAAATGTGCGATATTTTTGCAATCAGGGTTTTTTCTTACTTCTTTGTAGGGTTTATGTGTGTTTTTCTTCTAGCCAGGTTTTCCCTACGTAGCCAAGGTTTTTTTGTAGCTCCAGCTCAGTAGAATCTCATCTACTCGGTTCTGGGCTTTTTTCTTTTCTTTTTTTCTTTTCTTTTTTTCTTTTCTTTTCTTTTCTTTTCTTTTCTTTTCTTTTCTTTTCTTTTCTTTTCTTTTCTTTTCTTTTCTTTTCTTTTCTTTTCTTTTCTTTTCTTCTTTTCTTTTCTTTTCTTCTTTTCTTTTCTTTTCTTTTCTTTTCTTTTCTTTTCTTTGCTACGTAGGGAAAACCTGGCTAGAAGAAAAACACACATAAACCCTACGAAGAAGTAAGAAAATTGATACTATGCCTTTACAGGGAGGATATGGGTGTGGCCTACTGATGACAGCTAACGAGCTAGAAATGGATCTATTTAGGTCTCCCACCTAGCAGTGAGAGCTTGCTAGGTGTTAGAAAAGAAAAAAAGCCCAGAACCGAGTAGATGAGATTCTACTGAGCTGGAGCTACAAAAAAAAACCTTGGCTACGTAGGGAAAACCTGGCTAGAAGAAAAACATATATATATATATATATATATATATATGTAGATTTTCATGGGTACAGGTATGCAAGTCTTGGCGTATTCGGGTCTTTTCCCATGTAAGGTTGAGAGTATCTTGGTGACGTTTCAACGAGGTCCCACTCGTCATCTTCAGGCTGGTGTCTTCAGCTTCGTGCTTGTGCGAGCAAAGCGTGATCGGAGATGCCGTCTCTCTATAAATACTGGTGGAGAGGTGTGGAGTGCTGGCTTTGTTGTTGTAAGCGGGTTGGTTGCCTGTGTTGTTACATCTTGATTAGTAGATGGAGTTGATGTTTGCAGATTAGTCGGCTGAACAGGACTCAGGATGTCACAACACTAGAGCTCAGGATGCTACCACACAACCCATTACCCAGGTCGTTACAACACAAAAGGTTAATGGGCACACAGTAAACACGTAAAATGCTCCATTGCTTTCCTATACATGGAAATGATCATTTTGTTGAAGAGGATAGATAGATCTAGACCACAGGTGTCAAACTCGCTGTGTCACGTTGCTGTCACGTGACGTTTCAGGACGTTTTTCCCATTTGCAGAGTTTGGGTGGCATGGCCTGCGCGTGATGCTTCCAGCCTGCAGGCTGCCAGTTTGACACTCCTGATCTAGATGGATGGGAAGTATTTAATTCTTTAATCGAAGCCAAGACATTTTATTTCACTATCCATCCAAGGAAGATGTAAAATAATGGGAAAAAAGATTTTCTTTTGTGCAAAGCCTACCTATAATATTGCTGGTGTTGATGTTGGTGACAGATATGTTGCTTGGCTATCAGAACTTATTCTCCATGACCACACTTATATGCAGCAGAGAGGAAATGACTTCAATTTCCCACTCTACAAAAATGGATCGAGCAATTTGACCAGCCCCTATCCTGCTTTGTCAAGCATTGCATTTGTTCCAACAGTTCTGTAGAAAAGGACACCTCATCAGCATCACTGCACAATTGTAGTAGCAACTCTTTATATTTGAAAATAATTTTTCTTCTAGATAGATAAATTCATTTATCAACACATTAGTAGTCCAACTCTTGCCAAAGTGCAGAAGCCCTTCAACTGAAAAAGGGCAGTGCAACGAAGGAAAAGGTGTGGCAGAAGAGGGGACAGAATTGGCTACTAACCCAATTTTTCAATCTCAGTAATTTTAAGTTGGGTGGACTTCAACTCCCAGAATTCCCTAGCCAGCCAATTCTGGAAGATGAAGCCAACCCATCTTAAAGTTGTTAAGATTGAGAAACTCTGAACTAGACCATTTGCCTTCCGCCCACTTTCCAAAAGTTGTTTTGTCATTCTACCATTTATACAGCTTTGGGAATTTCACTCTATGTGGCATAATTTAGGTGATGGGTAGGGAGTCTGTTCTTTGCAGATTAAGTACTGTGGTCAGTGAATCTGAAAAAGCATAAATGTTTAACTCATTTACATCCCTGCTTTTCATTTGGCTCAGAGTGTTTTCCCATTTAATTATTAGATAGCCCACAGTAAGCTAGTTATCAATTAATTGCTAAAAAAAATGGCAGCCTGCATACGCATTAGTTCTTAGATCTCTAATTGGTTACATGCTGCTTTCTTGTTCAAAGCTAATTAAAATTTCAAAACAACCGAATATTTGCTAGCTTTTAAAATCCTTTGACAACACATGTGGAGGTCAAAACACATGTTTGATGCTTGTTTGAATAATATTTTATTTATTTCCACTGAACATAAACATAACTACTGGAAGTTGTTAGTTCATTTCTAATGAAAAATATTGATGCTTTGAGCCAAAATCCAAATTCCCAGGTTCTTACTAGACACTCAAGAAAATGCAACGATTCTGTAAATCAGGGGTGTCAAACTCAATTTCATTCAGAGCCGCATCAGGGTTGTGTTTGACCTCAGGGGCTGGGGTGGGCATAGCCAGGGTGGGTGTGGCAGCTTGATGTCATTCATGTTGGGGGCGCCTGTGGTGGCCCTAGCACTCTGCCAGCGAAAACAGGCTCCTGAGCTCCATTTTTGTGATGGCTTCCTGCAACCTTCTGCCAGCAAAAATGGAGTTGTGGGGGGGGGACATGCAGCCCTTCCAAGTTCTGTTTTTGCTGGAAGAGGCACCACGGGCTGGTCCTTCACTATTTCCAGGTGGCCCCATGGACCAGATCTAAGCACCTTGCAGGCCAGATTTGGCCCACAGGCCTTGTGTTTGACACCCCTGCTCTAAGCGGAGACTCTGAAAAACTCTAAGGAGTTAAGAGGACCGAAAATATGTGGCAAAGTCTTAATCTCAGAAAACTACAGTACAGAAGATTTTTGAACACACACACACTCAGATGCATGTAAATTCATTTATTTATTCCAATATATAATTTTACATCCAACAAAATCAGATTTCCTATATGGCTTTCCAAAATAATAACAATAACAGCAACAAATGTTCCTTGAAGACGGGCACTTATTTAAGGTAAGTTGTATTTCATAATTTCCTATTTTAATTTTCTAAGTTTGCATATTTGATAAAATAACTTTTTATTGAAGAGTCCATTTTTTAAAAATGCATGAAGATGCTCGCTGTTTTATGTAGTAACTCCTCCTCCTATCCTACACTGGAGTACTATTTCTTATACACTTTAGTCTGTGTGCAGCTCGACGTGCAGCTAAATCCAACTCACCTCCAATAATTGCTTATTTGTACCCTATGATTATCATTAAGTGTTGTACCTTATGATTCTTGATGAACATATCTTCTCTTTTATGTACATTGAGAGCATATACACCTAGACAAATTTCTTGTGTGTCCAATAAAGAATTCCTTGGCCAATAAAGAATTCTGTTCTATTCTATTCTAAAACAGACCGTGTGTGTAGATCTGAATGCTTTATTGAAAGAACAGGATATGGTGAAACTGGGGAAAATAGGGATACATACAATGAGAACCAAATACAAGATAGACAGTATTAAGTTACTGCTGAACATAACAATTAATAAATGCATGCAATTTAAATCTCACCAGTGGTGCTCTGTGTGTGGGATGTAGGATGACCATGTGCCACAGATTAAGATGGAATCTTCTTTGTGCTTCTGCCTTCTCCAAATGCTAAAGGAAATGGAGTCTGGCTTCCCAGCGTGCACTTGTTTTGAGAGTGTGAGCTGATGGGTAATGGGGTGGGGTCAGCTTCAAACAATATACTTGGTATTTGTCCCTCTGGCCTCTAGATGGAGCTAGAGAGCAACAAGCATATAAAAGTTATATTCTGGGGCATGACATCAAAAGAATTCAGTCTCCTAGCTAGGAAGAAAGAGGGGTGGACTTCTGCTTGAAGAGGAGATTCCTTTACTTTTGAGAGTATACATAGAAATTGGCTTTCAAAAAGGTAGGTTACAGAGTTTTAGTGCTGAAATCTAAAATTTTTATAGGGAAGTGTGTGTGTGTGTGTGTTAGCATGGTGATCATGCAGTTTCAGATGAAGTCCACTTTAATACCTATTAGAGTATATAAAACTTTACTTTTTTTTACTTTTTACTTTTATTTGATTTATATACCGCCCTACTCCCGAAGGACTCAGGGCGGTGAACAGCCAACAATAAAATACATACATACAAAATTTAAAAAGCAGAGATAAAATCGAATTAAATAGTTTGGCCCAGACAAATTTAAAACCCCAATCAATTTAAAACAAATTTAAACTTTAAATATTAAAAATACTAAAAAATATTAAAGAATATTAAAAATGTTTAAAAAGAGGGAGAAAGTTAGGCCAGGTCTGCCTGGTGAAATAAAAAGGTCTTTAGAGCGCGGCAGAAGGTGCGCAGATCTGGGATCCTCCGTATCTCCGGGGGGAGCTCGTTCCAGGCAGTAGCTGCCCCCACAGAGAAGGCCTTCCCCCTGGGTGCCACCAGTTGACATTGTTTGGCCGACGGCACCTGGAGGAGCCCCTCTCTATGAGAGCATACCAGCCGGTGGGAGGCTATTGGTGGTAGTAGGCGGTCCCGCAAGTACCCAGGTCCTGAGCCATGGAGCGCTTTCAAGGTGGTAACCAAAACCTTGAAGCGCACCCAGAAGACCACCCGGAGCCAGTGCAACTCACGCAGGAGGGGTGTTACATGGGAACGCCATGTCACTCCCATTACCACCCGCGCGGCCGCACTCTGCGCCAGTTGGAGCCCCATGTAGAGAGTGTTACAATAGTCCAGGCGGGAGGTGACGAGGGCATGAGTGACCATGCGTAAGGAGTCCCAATCCAGAAAGGGACGCAACTGGCAAATCAGGCGAACCTGATGAAAAATCCTCCCGGTCACGGCCATCAAGTGCTCTTCTAAAGACAGCCGTGAATCCAGGAGGATGCCCAAGTTGCGCACCCTCTCCGTGAGGGCCAATGATTCGCCCCCAATAGTCAGTGATGGCACCAACTGACTATATCGGGTCGTCGGAAACCACAGCCACTCGGTCTTGGATGGATTGAGCCTGAGCCTATTCCTCCCCATCCATTTCCGCACAGCCTCCAGGCACTGGGACATCACTTCAAGGGCATCGTTGGGGTGGTCTGTTTTTTAAAATAAAAAAACATTTATTTTATTCCTTTTCTATGCCTGTCTGGGTGTGAGATGTTGAGTGTTAGGTTTTTGTGTATATATGGAATTGAATCTTTGGGATTTAATTTGTTAGTGTACACCTCACGTCTCCAGCATTGCTGCTTATTATGGCTTCAGTGATTAATCTTGCAACATTGCATTTGCCTTGCATAGTTTTTACAACAATATTCTGGGGTTACCAACAGGCCAGGTTTTAGTGATCAAGGAGGCTTTTATGGGAGGGGGGGGTTGTTTTATAAAAAATCATACCACATGTAGGATAGTCCACTCTAGCATGTTCCCCTTAGCTACCTATGACTGTGAAAGTTGGACCTTAAAAAGCAAAATAGGAAGAAAATTGACTCATTTGAAATATGGTAATGGAGAAGACTCTTGGGTATTTCTTGGACAGCGAAGATGATTAATAAGCAAATACTGGAGCACATAACACCAGACAGGACACTGGAAGGGAAAATCTCAGAACTGTGATTTACTTATTTTGGCCATATCATGCTGCGGAATTCACTGGAGGAAGTAGTTATGCTTGGAAGAGTTAGTGGTAAAAGGAAAGCTCTCAAAGAACACAGTGGCTGGACACCATCAAAGCTGACACCAGCCAGAGCCTAGAACAACTCAAAGAAGTAGTCCAAGATTGGAAGATATGGAGAGACCTCCTGGCCCATAGAATCGCCAAGAGTCAGACACAAGTAGAGAGATAATGTTATCATAATATAAAAACAAAAATTAAACTAACAAGAAAAATACAGAAAAAAATAAAAGTAAAAGTAAAGGAGAAAAAATAGCAGGTACACATTACCTTGAAGGGTTTCAACTATCCTGTCCAAAAACCTTGGTGAAGCGCCAGTTGGGACCCCATTGAGTGAAGAGCTTTTTTGAATGGGGAATTGTTTCTTCCTTGATTGTTCCTACTTATCTATCTAGAAAGGGTTAATAAAGAAAGATGTACTTGAAGCATTTCATGGATGTACTTGGGCATGACTAAACTAGTGAAGAGAAGGACTAGGGGAGACATGATAGCAGTGTTCCAATATTTGAGGGGCTGCCACAGAGAGGAGGGGGTCAAGCTATTTTCCAAGGCTCCCAAAGGCCAGACAAGGAATAATGGATGGAAACTGACCAAGGAGCGATTCAACCTAGAAATAAGAAGACATTTTCTGACAGTGAGAACAATCAACCAATGGAACAGCTTTCCTTCAGAGGTTGTGGGTGCTTCATGAGTGGAAGCTTTCAAGAAGAGACTGGACTGCCATCTGTCATAAATGTTGTAAGGTCTCCTGCTTGGGCAGGGAGTTGGACTAGGTGACCTACAAAGTCCCTTCCAACTCTGTTAATCTAGTCTAATAATTTTTCTGACTTTTGATTTCTTCCTTTTTGAATACTTTATAGATGGAGCTTGTCTCAAAGTCTCTGCTATTAGCTAAAAAGAGTTAATAGCTGGAAAAGGGGGACAAAGAGCCCTAAGTACTTCCTTATCACACACCTATTATCCACATTCAGATAAACAGGAACCAGCACCAGATAAACAAAAACAATCAAGGAAAAATCAATACCCCAGTCAAGGCTGGTAAAGAGAAGCTATAAACAGACAGCAAACTTCACTTCCCCATGCTTGTTTCCTCTTGTTACTCTTACTCAAAGAACAATAGTGGCGTTCTTTCAGTTGTCAATTGCAGATGAAGCCTTTAACAAACTGTAAAGAATAAATTACATCTGTATTTTAATGTTTCTCTAGTTATACTGTCTACACCCGCAGCCTTAGATCCATATCAGCAAGCTAGAGTTAAAACACTGCCAATTCCAATCACAGATTTAACTTCAAGAAAGTTTTTTTTAAAAAAGATACTGAGATAAGAATATATGTGAGTTAAAAAGTGTCTGAAAATAAAGACATATGGGAGACATGGATGTCAACAGTGGGCAAGAAAAGCCAATGATGACGCATACGTAATATAAATGCACAAATACCACAGCTTACATATTTCTATTAGAGGGAATGGCATGTATAACTCTTGCTTCTGAGTTAATGACTTCACTTTGATATTATTGAAATACTACGGGTTGGAGACAAAATTTCAGCAGGATTTTGTAATGGCACTATCGTTGAAGTTAGATATTCTTGGAATAATTGTAGATTTGGCCAGGGGCTGGATTCAACGTTTATAGTATTTATAGTGCAATATAATTTTACATTATGAATTTGTTATAATGTTTTTATAAAGTGTATATCTATCATCTATCGATCGATCGATCGATGGATGGATGGATAGATAGATAGATAGATAGATAGATAGATAGATAGATTGATTACATATGTGCTTCAAAAACAATTCAAAGAAAATGCTTTAGACCTCATTCAATTATGAGAGCACTGGACTTCTTTACTATTCATTAAAACAGTCCTTGATTTTTTACGCTTCTATGCAAACTTTTTAAAAAAAGATGCAGCTGGAGGGTGAAAAAAGATGGACCACTTGAATGAACAGCAGAGTGATGCTAGGCTCAGTTGAAGTTTGAAGCATTCTTTTTTTCAACTCATTGAACGTACCCAGATGGTTCACATAAAGAGAATGATCATTAACAAGACAATTGTTAGGTGTAATGTTATGTTCTTGGACTGATAAGCTCGTTATCCCATGTAGCTATTAAAGAAAACTTGGTCTCCATTTAATCTGTGAGAAAAAGGATTTAATTGAATGAATTTTAGCTCAGCTGTTCTGTGCAGAAATTGGTCTTTCTAATTTCCTTTGCTCAGGCATGGCCATCTGAAAGTCAGCAACAGGAGTCTTTAGGGGTCATCTGTTTCTTCAAAGGGGCTGTTGCAACACAATGACTTCTCTCTTTTTTCTGAAAGCAAAATAATACATCTTGACTCCACTTTGGTCATGGAAGATTTGAAGGAGCACAAAAATGGAGGTGTTTCCAAGGAATGGAACAAAATATAATCAGTACCACCAGTGGTGGGTTGCTACCGGTTCACCCCGGATCGGGTGAACCGGTAGCGGTGGTGGCGGGAGACTCCGCCCAACTGCCTGGGCGCTTTTGCGCATGTGCAGAAGTGTTGTGCACGCCAGAGGTGGGTTTCAGCAGGTTCTGAGCAGTTCTGGAGAACCGGTAGCAGAAATTTTGAGTTGTTTGGAGAGCCAATGAATACCACCTCTGCTGGCCCCATCCCCATCTATTCTCTGCCTCCCGAGTCCCAGCTGATTGGGAGGAAATGGGGATTTTGCAGTATCCTTCCCCTGGAGTGGGGTGGGAATGGAGATTTTACAATATCCTTCCCCTGCCATGCCCACCAAGCAACGCCCACCAAGCCATCCCACATCCACCAAGCCACACCCACAGAATCGGTAGTAAAAATTTTTGAAATCCACCACTGGTGCACGCACATGAGTGTGTGCTTGCCCCCGTAACGACAGGTTTTGAAATCTGCCCTTGAATACCACTAATACATGTGAACAGGAGCAACTAGTAGATGATTATGAGCCATGGTGGCACAGCGCTTAGAATGCAGTACTGCAGTCTACTTCTGCTGACTGCCAGCTGCCAGCAGTTCAGCAATTCAATTCTGACTGGCTCAAAGTTGACTCATCCTTCCGAGGTTGGTAAAATGAGGACCCCGATTGTTGGGGGCAATATGCGGACTCTGTAAACTGCTTAGAGAGGGCTGTGAAGTACTGTAAAGCGGTATATAAGTCTAAGTGCTATTGCTATATGTATGTCTGATTTGATTTGATATTATTTGCTATTAGTCACTGGATCAGAACAATCATTTATTAAATCCAGTATTCTATACTAAAACCCCTGGTCCTGGTAACCAACCGAGCGCATCCTGCAACATTATCCTGGGGCACGTATATTTGCCTTCATTTTTGATTCAGTATGTGATTCAGTGACCAAACTGATGCATCCAGGTGACTTGTACGCATGGTTGAGAATATCATACTATCTTCCAGAGTTACTTCTTACTAATTGATATTTAAGGTGGCTGAAATGTGTTTCCAAAGGACTTAAGCAGCCATCAAGATTTCTATCCATTGAAAGATCTAATCTATCCCTTTTAAAGCTGTTCAAATTAAGACATTCCAAGAAACAGTATTATACAAGGGAACATTTTTATTAGTCTTGAAATTCTCTACACTTAGTTGGAATTGATAATCTTGAGCTCTAACACTGCAAAGAAATAGATCTCTCTGGTTGCCCATACCATTCCTGACTGTCTATATTCTTATCACATCTCCCTTATCTTTCTTCATTTGCCTTTGCCATCATCATGCTTTCTCCTAGGAAAGTGTCATCTTTTCCAGAAACAAAATAAGGCAAGATAATTAGAACAGTATACAATATTCCCAGTACTGCTCATGTTTTAATGTACAGTAATAAATGTGTTAAAAAGAGAGCTAACAATCCTTCAATTAGTTAGCAGCTTATACATCACAGTCTACATACAAGTGGCTACTCCAGCCTGATGAACACACTGACAATTTCAGTTATTTTGTCTCAGCAGATTGGCCTATTTTAGCCACAGGTAGAACAGATGGAAGATAATTGGTTCCACTTCTGGAATTCAGCCTGGTGAAACAGCCAAGACTAACAACCTTCGATATTAACAGTAGTTACTCCCTTAGGAATTGACATTGCCACTGCCACAACCTGACATTGACCACATGCTGGTCCACAGCATGTTTCCCACCCCACCCCTTCAATCAAGCAGCTTTTTGTATCCTCAACCACAACAGTTTTCCTAGCCATCTGTTCTGCTTGGCTGAAGCTAGGAAAAGCACATAGACATCATATTCCAAAGTAGCAGTTAGTTGGCAAAGGCAATCAGACTGAAGGGTTCAAGAAAAAACAAACCATGTGATACACCAATCCCTAGGAAAAGAAAAATTAGTAAATTCAGCAGGATATGGGCATGTGAATTATTGTTATGACCCAAGTGGTCAAGGCAAAGCAGGTCTCTCTAGAGAGTCCCTTATTGTTCTCAATAAATGTTCCAGCAAATGGTCCTCCAATGACTGGTAAGCCTCCAACCCACCCTACCCCAAAGGCAGCCATCCTCAGTCTCCCAAACAACATCCCCTACATTTACAAATAAATCCACAGAATAGGAGCACACTCACAGGGCAAGGTCCGTGGTTTCAAATCCAGTCCGCCCGGCTAAGCGAATCCAAGAGTCCAGGTGCAAGACAAATGGCAGTCCTCAGGGCAAAGATAAGGTACAAGGCAAGAGGCAGCTCTAAAGACAAAGCAAAGCAAAGGTCCAAAATCATCCCACAAGGTCCAAGACAAAAGGCAGAATGCAAGAGGGGGGGGGAGTGCAAAGAAGAGCAACTAAAATGATTAAAGGCCTGGATACTAAAATGTATGAAGAACGGTTGCAGGATTTAGGTTTGGCTAGTCTAGAGAAAAGAAGGACTAGGGAGGACATGATAGCAGTATTCCAGTATTTGACAGGCTGCCACAAAGAGGCAGGGTCAATTTATTTTCCAAAGCACCAGAGGGCAGAACAAGAAACAGTGGATGGAAACTAATCCAGGGGAGAAGCAACCTGGAATTAAGGAGAAACTTCTTAACAGTGAGGACAATTAACCAGTGGTACAGCTTGCCTTCAGAAGTTGTGGGTGCTTCATCACTGGAGGTTTTTAAGAGACTGGACAGTCACTTGTCTGAAATGGTAGGGTTTCCTGCTTGAGCAGAGGACTGGATTAGAAGACCTCCAAGGTTCCTTCCAGCTCTGATTTGATTCAGTCCTCAAGGCTAGGCAAAGCAAAAGGCAAAAATCAGTCTTCACAGCAAGACAAAGCAAAGCAAAAGGCAAAAGGCATGTGTCAAAGTCAGGGGAGTGTAAGCCAAAACAAACAATTGTTTCTGTCAAACTCCCCATAGCTTCTCATTCCAGGTGTTCCTTGTGAGGAGAGGTGAGGTGACTTCCTCCCGAGTAGCCTTGCAGTCCTTCTCTGGGCTTGCCTATGCTCAGCTCTCTGTGCCTTTGGATTGGTGGAGGAGGCAGCCATTCCTCATCAGAGAATATCTTCTGCCCTATCAGCATCACTGCCTGTTAGCAGCCGATCCTCCCCTGTGTCTGTGAAGGCAGGTAGCTCTCCCTCTGATGGGCCAGCTTGCCCAATGTCTAAGGATCCGGGGACAGCATCGTCCTCAGCCCCTGGCCTCTCCAAACATGTCAAGAGAGATGTGCCATCCCTTTCAGATGGTCCCAGTTCCAATTCTTCCTCCTCCTCCTTCTCCAAACTAGGTTCTGATGGGGCCATGACAATTATTTTTGGTAGATTGTAAGTCAGCTAGATATTTAGACCAGATGTGGCATTTTTACAAACTTGTCAAGTCTTCCCAAGGACTTGAGATAGGCAGATGTTGTTGTTTTATTTATTTAGATTAATGAAACTTATGTTGTGGCCCGCCAGCGGCCAGCGGAGCTGGGGGCAGACTCAGACAGTGAGGCAGTTGGGGAGGAACAGTCCTGGAGTCTGGGGAAGGCTCTGATGAGTGCTCTGTGTCGGAGGCAGAGATGGGGCCGGGGCCATCCGATAGTTATCAACTGCCTTCGGAATTTGATATCAGTGGGGCAGAAGAACAGCTGGAGCCTGTTCCTGATGTGTGCATGCGCAGAGCTGCCAGGGGAAGAGAACAACTAAGGAACAAGGGCCGACTCGGGAGTAAAGGCGCAGAAGGGGAGTTTGCAGGAGACAATTAGGTCAATTCATTAGGGTGAAGATCTGTTCCTGACTTCTTGCCAAGTAATTGCTGCTGCTACAGCGTGGCATTTGGAAGATATCAGCCTGGCAAGTCTCCAAGCCTGATAAAGGTATGTAGTTGTGAAATCTCATGAAAAACAGTTTGCCAGGACTTTGCTGGAGAGGAATTTCCCTTTAACCTAAATAAAAGAGGTTTTATCATGAAGAGGAGTCTGCTTCATTCTTTTGGGAAGCCTAGGTCAGAAAAACTTAAAAGAAATGTCTCCCATACTTTTTGATCAGACAGTTAAGGGATGGAATTTCAAAGACTTAAGTAGAAGCTTTAATTTATAATAACCAAAAATATTTTGGAGACGATGTGATTACATATTATGACTACTCATCTTTGTATATATGTTATTGCATGTGTCTTACTCTAAACAGTTTGTTGTTATCATTCAGCAAACTGTTTAGTTAATCAAATGGTTAACTAAACCATTTGAGCCAAACTAAATCTTTTTCAGTCATGGTGGTGCAGAGGTTATAATGCAGTATTTTAGGCTAATTCTGCTGACTGACAGCAGTTCGATTCTCACTAGCTTAAGGTTGACTCATCCTTCCATCCCTCTAAGGTCAGTAAAATGAGGGTCCAAATTGTTGGGGGAAATATACTAACTCTGTAAAGTGCTTAGAGAGGACTGTAAAGCACTATGAAGTGGTATATAAGTCTACATGCTGTTGCTATTGCTATCTTCATGTCTTGGGTAAAGGATGTAATTCTTTTACAGGAAAATCATAGGGCACGAGTCTCCTCTTTTTAACAAGAAAAAGGGCCAGAATGAATGTGGTGATAATGCAAAGCAGGAGGCACATCTGTTCAGAGCTGGGAGTTTTCTTCTCCCATCCTGTCCCAGCCCTCAGGTTTTAGGTCCAGGGTTTCCAAGAGTGGTGAAATTCAAATTTTTTACTACTGGTTCTGTGGGTGTGGCTTGGTGGGTGTGGTGTCGCTTGGTGGGCGTGGCAGGGGAAGGATATTGCAAAATCTCCATTCCCACCCCACTCTGGGGCCAGCCAGAGGTGGTATTTGCCAGTCCTCCGAACTACTCAAAATTTCTGCTACCGGTTCTCCAGAACCTGTCAGAACCTGCTGGATTTCACCCTGGTTTCCAAACATTTTGCCATCACACCTCTGTAATGTAATCCTGATGTACAGTCCTACCCTAAGAACCAAAATGTACACAAATGAACAATGAAAACAGTACATTGAAACTTTGGGAAAGGTGAATTTATTGTATCAATGTAACTAAATGGTTCTTCACACCTATCCTGGACTCTGTCTCAATCTCCCAAGGGAGGTATATTTTACAATTTACAAAAAATCCTGCTTTATATGAAGAAAGGGAGATTTTGCATGAGCAAGCTAAGTTTTGGGGACGACTTACATGATATTTTTCATGTGTTTCTGGCCTCATGCCACTAATTTTTGACAGTCATGCCCTTGAAATGCAATGTTAGTCAGACATGAAGCTATGGGAGAGGTAATGTAATACAAATGAAAAAGTTGTGACATACTATTATAATACCTAGTTAATATTTCAAGAATGTGTGTGCATCGATATATATATATATATATATATATATATATATATATATATATATATATATTCATTCTTCCTCTCCCTTTCGTATACAAATATTTAAAATTAATTAAGTAGAAACAAGCTACTACTGAATTTTAAATTCTGATGGAGTATCCTCCTTTGCTCTTTCATCATACCTTCCACTGTTGTTTGTTTATTAGACTCAATATAATTGTATATATATTTATAATAAAAGCTTCACCCTGAAAAAAAAAATCAATCCAGTAGAGAGAGCGTATTCCTACCTTTTGTGTTTTAAAACTAGTACAGAGAAGAAAATACAGAGCCAAGCAAAATATCTGGCTTCTTGCCATAAATGAAATCTAATTGAATCTAGAGACACAAAAGCACACTGTTGTGGTGCATAGGCTAATAATAGCTACAAAAGTGACAGGGAAACAAAACAAACAAAAATCTGTACATACCCTGCAGAATAGGGGTGAAAACCACTCAGTTTTTATTGAGTGCAATTCCAAGACGACAGCCACCTGAAAACATCATACAGAAAGTGATGGTACTTCACTGATGCTGCTTTTAGCTGTTCTTCTGAAGCTTCAGTTAAAAGGCAAAGCTGTTAGGAGATATAGCAAAGTAAATATATTTCCAATCATGTCCCAACTAGTAAATACATTGATTTGATTTAAATCAACTCTACAGAGAATAGAACTTTGCTTGAATGTGATTTCATCTGACAAACACCAATATTCCAGGTGTAGGAAGCAATTTAGTTAGCAGCTCCCTCTAGCAGCTGCATTGCAAAAAACTGCTGGGAGACAAAGTGGAAAAATAATTTGCAATGATGAAGAGTCCAGAAATAAGCTGCGACAAGTGCCATCTTCAACACCTTCCTCCTTCAACTACAGAGCAAATTCATTGTACTTCAAAGAAGAAGTGACATTAATCAAAATATCTCCTTGCAAAATAGCAAATTCAATTTCTAAAAATAGCATTTTTCAACCAGCTTTCCTCTTTACAAAGGGACCAATCTACACGTGCATATTAAAAATATGAATTGTTTTCTTTCTGAAATATCTAGGAAAAATAACTTTTTTGGTAAAAACATTGTCATATGATGCAATTCTCCTGCAGTTTTTCAGGAACCCATCCAGTTTATTGCATAATACAAACAACTTCCAATAGAAGAGAATATTTGTAGCTCAGGGTTGAACGGTGAGGTCCTTGATGCTGTTGAACTTGGCTGTTTTCTTGCAGACATTTCATTAATCAACTAGGTAGCATCATCACTGGTGCTGTCTGCAAGAAAACTGACATATTGTTTTGAAAAAATGAGAAACTCTTACTTTAAGTGGGGTGGAAAGTGCGGGAACCTTTAGTACTGGCTTTCCACCAGTTCATGCCAGGATGATGTCTCTAAATAAATTTGTTCTTTGAGGAAGTGAAATGCCTCGGAGTTCGATTTGTGATGGGTCCATTAATTGGAACCTGGCAAAAACAACCAAGTTTAGTGACCCCTCAAACAACTTCACTCTGCCAGAAAAGGCTGAGCAAAGTCTTCCTCTGATATTGATTGTTCTTTTCCAGGCTGGACTGTTAACAGCTTTTAGTCAAACAATCAAGAGTTGCATAGCAGCAAGCTTGGAAGAATTTGGAAAGACATAACTCAAGGTGTAGATTTAGCAAAGAAAGAAATCAAGTGATTCAATGAGATCAGTATGATCATTGTAGCCTGAAAACATCATCAATGATCTGGCAGTTAGGAGAGAGAAAACAAAGAATGCATGCAAAGAGAAAGAGAATATCGATATATCCTGGTTCACACCGAAATACTACTTTTATTACTAGTTTTGGAAATGACCAATGTCCATAAAAACCAATAGCGGGGGGGAAACGCAACATATTGGGGGAAAACCAATGTGGGAAAAGAACCAACATAGGAGAGGCAAGAGAAATGGGACAAAGTTCAAAGTTACTAAGTGACTTTGGGCCAGTCACTGTCACTTAATCCAACCTATCTAAATGTTGTGGAGAAAAAAATGGAAGCTTCCACAAGTTCCTAGTAGACTTTAAATCTCGCAAATAAGGGTGAAATAGAAATCAGTTAGAGAAAAACATAAGAGTCAGTGCAGGTGAAGCTGCGTAAGAGAGGAATTGATTGGGGAAATCTTCTGAAGAAAACCAAACCTTAAACTATTCTGAAGGCATAGCTTACTTTTGATGGAAAGAGTATTATGGGAAGAATTTATAAATTTTATAACTGTGATAGAAATATTGTACGGGGAATCATAAGTTAGCTGACTCAAGTTTCCACAAAATTACTGATTTACAGCCTCCAAACTTTTTAAACTTGCAAATATAATTCCGTATTTTTTGGAGTATAAGACGCACCTTTTCCCCCCTAAAAGGGGGTGAAAATTTAGGTGCATCTTATACACCGAATGTAGCCCCGCCCACCCACTGGTCCCCACCCTTTGGCCTCTGCCACCCAGCAGTTACCTCCTTGCAGCAAGCAGCAAGAAGAAACAGCTCATTTCAGCTTCAGCACAGCCTAATTAGTAATTAGGCTAATTAGATCGGGAGGCCGATCCAAGTTGATTGGATCGGCCTCCCGACTCTCAGCTGTTTTGCTCTCAACTGTTTTGCACAGGACTCTGCTGCTTGCTGCAAGGAGGTAAATTGCTGGAGCAGATTTTTTTTTTTCCTTGTGCTAATCAAGCTATGCTGAAAACGAAAATGAAAGTAAAGCAGGCTGTTTGCTGTTTGTGAGGCAAAATTGCTGGGAGGCAGAGGCAGATTTCTTTTTCTTGTTTTCCTCACCAAAAAAGTAGGTGCGTCTTATAGTCCAGTGCGTCTTATACTCCGAAAAATACGGTAATTAATTAAACCCGTATTTCAAATTATAAACCCACACAAGCAAACACATGAAACTCAATTAACCCACTGTAAAGATGATATAACGTTTACAATTCAAACGAAGAAACACAATCCACATCACTTGATTTAATCAACTCCTTCTCTGGCCCACAACCTTCAAGTGTCACCCTAGTGTCAGCATTCTTCCACACCCAGGCTAAGCTCCTCTATAAAGCAATGTCTCTGTAGATGTCATCTGCAGATGTCCCTAGGGGCAAAACTCTTTGCTTTTGGGAAGAAATATTTCTCCTTTCCTCACAGCTGTCTGGATTTCATTTTTATTTATTCTTGAGCAACTCCGGCTCCAGTTAGAACTCCAAATTATTTTTCTGACAGAATCCAGGGGCTTTCTCACTTTTCAAAAGAGGACTTTTCCATCCTGACTCAATATATCACTTTGGTAATATTAACCCTGGGAGTACGCTTCAATATCTTCCTTCAAGATCCATTTCTTTACTTACCTCATACACTGTAGATAGGGCTGCTATTCAGGTTGCAATCTTTTGAGCACTAGATGAATACTCTACCTTCCCAGATAACTTAATGAAGCCATACTTGGTTAGTTCGCCTTAATCTAGCTGCTCTTCAGTTTTATGAAGATGCTATGTATTTGTGAAGGTTGGAATTGTCAAGCAGGAAAACAGGAATCTGAAACCAACACGAGCATTTTGTAAATAAAGTATGTGTTGCTGTCAACATCCCAGCATGAAAAATAAGCTTCAAAAAGTGAAGAAAGATATTCAGGTTACCTTGGGAAATATATACAAGGAGAAACATAATTGGAGATATTCTTAGACTTTTTGCTTTTACTAAAAGTATCTTGCAATGAAGCTATTTCACTATTCCATCAGAGTCCTTGTTTTTTCTATGAGAGCCTTTGCGTGCAGCTAAAGTTCCTACGAAGAGATTTATTGCAATGGCCAATTTGTAACTCCTAACAGTATTGTTCTCTTATTTGTGTCTTATTTTCTTAGAAATTATAAGAAGTTATTTGCCACTGTCTTCTTTTGGGATATTTTTTCAACATTCTAGTCTAAGCCTCTAGTTCTGATGTTCCCAGTTGATTATACTAACTCCACTTAGCTTTTTCCAAAATCAACCCAGACTAGATTGGCTTATCTCAAAAGCTATGAAATATTTCTCAAATATGAAAACCTATCTGCCGAGCCCTTATGTTCAATAGTGAGTAATGCTTGGACAAAAAAAAAAAAAAAAAAGCAAGATCTGAAAAAACTAAAAGCTCCCCATCCCATTTCAGTTTCTGGGGTCACTTTGGGTAGTATTTACTAAGCTATGAGCTCTGCTAGATGCCATCTCCATTTAACTAGACGTACATGGTGATATCCCTGACCATGGATGAAAGCTTAACTATAGTGTCCTTTTCCATCAGCGAAATTCACTGAGGTCTCATATGTAAGAATCAAATCAGAGTAAACATTTAAAAAGGGAAAGAAATTTTCCATTTCTATTATCCAAGTTTATTTTGAATATGGTATTTATCTATAAAGTAATATATGTTATTCCCCCATTGGTCCACATAAAGTCAAATTTGCATACACTGGCTAGCCATTATAGTAATCTTTACCAATAAAGGAGAATATTTGTAGCTCAGGGTTGAAAGGAGGGATCCTTGATGTTCTCTGAGCTTGCTTATTTTCTTGCAGACGTTTCATTACCCTAGCTAAGTAATATCATCAGTGCTAGTAAGGAGTGCTGTTTGCTGTCAGTTTATATTCTGGTGTCTTGCCTGTCTGTGTGGGTGGGGACAATCTTAAGACATTCTTTGGTTGGGCTGTTTACTGATGGCTCTTTGGCAATTTCTTGATTGATTCCCAGTTCTCAATATAATATTAGATGCAAGACATGTGCTTGGCAACTAAGCTATGAAAAATGTTTAATATTTAAATGCGAGCAAAATTTCACTTAGCACTGTAAAGAGATGCACAAGCTAAGGAGCATGATTGACACTTCCATTGAATTTTTGATCAAGTCAGTGACTATTTAATACAAGAAATGAACTGAATTTCCATTGAAAGGCAGCAAATTTGGTACTAAGGAAACATGAAAAATAAAAAATATTTCAAGACTTTAAATTTTCCAAAGATGCAGCTTTTCCTGGGCCTATACAGATTACATCTTTACTCTTTCTACTTTCACCAATTTCAGTGCAAGCAACATAACAATCATATTCTTGCATGTCAACAGAAATATTTAAATAGAATCACATAGACTATTTGTCAGATTTTAGTGTATCCTTTCTAATCTGTTCCATTCCCAATGTATCTACAGTATAATTGTTCTCATTAACGTGGTGTATTTTAGTAATGGGAATATAATTGCTAATGCTTATAAGTCATATAAACTCATTATTTCCAAACATATCGGTATTCCTTAGCTTTAGTCTGCATGCTATGTATTTCATTGTCCATGTCTTTGGAATGTAAAAATATTTCTCTGTTCTTTGGCATACAAACATTAAGACATACTGATAGGTTTTTTTGGGGGGGGTTGGACAGATCCCATGGCACATGAGGGAGACAAGACTGCCAGCTTTGTTTTTAAAACATTTAATTTACCATGTTTGAAACAAAGCCAAAATGTGGAAGGATAATGCCACAGTGTAATTAGCATGTAGTGCTCCCAACTCTCCAGTTAAAAAGAAGAGAAATTACAAGGTCATTAGTTCTCTAGAAATGACACATACACACAAATATTTGTCCAGGAAAATGCAGCTAGTCCCTTATCAGAAGTCAGATTGGGAGGCAGAATGGCATTGTAGTGAACTGGTTAAGATTCTGGATTTGCATAGGAAAACCTAAATTCAAGACACCTTCAGGTATGCAAGGTCACCAATTCTTTTTTGAGCCAATCACTCCTTCATAGCTCAACCACCATACAGTGTTGTGTAGAAAACAAAAAGGAAATACTTTATTCGTTGACACGCTTCTATAACACAAAAACACGCTTCTATAACACGCTTCTATAACACAAAAAAGCAAGTGCAGCACCGTGGTAGTAATAACTGATATTACTTGTTGTTGTTTTTATTCCATTCAGAACAGGGATGAGAAACCTATAGTTTGCAACTATATTTGAATTTGGATTCAAAGGATTTTAAAGATTAATGCACAGTTGAAACCAGAGATCTTTAGACTAATGGACAAGCAGTTGGAAAAAAAAGTCATGGCTCTTTGTTTTTGTATATAATAATTGCAACAAAATTATTGTATGCACAAAGATGGAAAGATTCGACAATACCTACAAGGGAGAAACAGATTGGTGAAGATGATGGACTGACTGAGACAGCCAAATTGATTTCTTTGATTAAAGAAAAGATAACATCTACAGTTATTGATCAGTGCTTATGAGTGTTTTGCACAAAACAGAAAAAAAAATGAACATATGATTTATGGTTCTCCCAAAGGTGCTTTTTCAGGAGGCAACTGGACTTCCTTGTTTTTTTTCTTTGAAGACGTTTCACTTCTCATCCAAGAAGCTTCTTCAGCTCTGACAGGATAGTGGGGAATGGAAGGATTTCTATTCCTTGCAGACAGCTGGTCATTTGCATACTTTTTTAGAGGATCATTGAAACACTTGGAGGCTTATCTGTGTCCTGAGGGTCACCTGAGTAGGTGCTCCTGGTTCCTGTAGCCTGAAATTTTTCCTCTGGAAATCCATTCTTACTCCCACACCATTCAAAGGGTGTTCTCAGTCATCCAGGTCATGGTTGTCCTAGATGACTGAGAATCTCTACAGACTCCCCTATAATTTATGGCTTTGATTATTAGACAGAATAATTATATAGATAAGAGAGACATGTAACTGCTATAAGGAAAATTAGAAATTACTTTATAACTTTTTCCCCCATTTTCTATTACTTTTTTCCTTTCTTGCACTTTTAGCTTTCTCATTCATTTCTTTTTATTTCTTACTTTATTTTAATTTGTATGTTCTTTTTTTTTTTTTTTTGATAAAATAATAGAAACAAAAACCTAAACAGCAAGAATGTCTATGGAGGTTCTCATTCATACAGGTCATGGTTTTCCCAAAGGTGCTTTTATTTTAAAGGCTACTGGACATTTTACTTCTCATCCAAGAAGCTATTTTAGTTCAACTAAAAGCACCCTTAGGACAAACAGCAAGCATATTGCTCAGCCAAGTCCAGGGATAATATCCGGTCATTTTGCTGCCTCCTGTGGCTCTCAGACATTCTGAGAAATATGAAATAAAATAAAAACCTCCTGGCCCCATAGAAAAAATGGCCAGCCCATTGTTTGTCTTTGTAAACAGGTGTTCAAGTAAACATGGCTTCTCTAGGATATCAGATTTCTCTTCATTAAACAGAAAGATTCTGAATTGAACCCAGGTGCTTCCAGATGCAAACATGTTCTCCATATTGAGAAGTTATCCCTGCCTTCTTATCTGCTTGCCTTTATTCCTCCAAAAGTAATGTTTTGAATGGAATAAAGTTCAAAAGTAGATGGCAGCTACCTAACCAATACCACAATGTGGGGCTGTTTTCAAACCGGAAAGAGAGACATTGTGTTTGTTTTGGTTCTGTGTCAGTTTAACATTGAGTCCTCTCAAAAGTAAACAAGAAGCATTTATTTATTTATTTATTTATTTATTTATTTGTTTGTTTGTTTGTTTGTTCCTATTTCTATACCGCCCTTCTCCAAATAGGACTCAGGGCGGTGAACAGCCAAAGTAAAAAACAGAACATCCAAAATTTAAAAACAGTTTAAAATAATTAAATATTTTGGCCGTAAATTAAAACAACCCAATTTAAAATCAATTTAAAATTTAACTCAAGCCAGCCCAGCTAGTTGAAATAAATGGGTTTTCAGGGCCCGATGAAAAATGCCGCCCTGGGGACTCAAGGCAGCTTACAAAATGACAAATTCCAATACAAATCACAATGAAATAAAATTAAAATCAGCGACCCTATTAAAAGCAGTTTAAAATTATGGCAGTGTACTCGCAAACGGATCAGTTGAGTTGACGAAAGAGCCATGTCTTCAGCTCGCGACAGAAGGAAAGAAGGTCGGGGGCTGTCCTGAGCTTGGTGGGCAATCCATTCCAGAGGGTCGGGGCTCCCACAGAGAACGCCCTCCTCCTGGGGGCTGTCAGTTGACATTGTTTGGCTGATGGCACCCTGAGGAGGCCGACTCTGTGAGAGCGCACAGGACGGTGGGAGAGTGGCTGGAGATGGTCCTGCAAGTACCCCAGGCCTAAGCCATGAAGGCTTTATAGGTGAGCACCAGCATCTTGAAATGTATCCGGAGCGCCACCAGCAGCCAGTGCAGCTCACGCAGGAGAGATGTTACACAGGAGTATCTAGATGCCCCCGTAACTACCTGTGCGGCTGTGTTCTGGACTAGCTGGAGCCTCCGGACGCATCCCAACCGCAGCCCCATGTAGAGGGTGTTACAGTAGTCCAACCTAGAGGTATATCCCAAACATTAGCATTAGCAAGTTTTTCTTGTTGAAACAAATTAAATAGATTGTCTTCCCAAGCAGAAGCAACTTTGAAGGATTGATCTGATGCCAAGAAATAGTTTCTGGGGAAAGTTTTAAGCACTAATTCCCCCCTCTTGAGTCTGTCTTCTGAATTGGCCCTTCTCTTTCAGTTGTTATTGCTTAGATATACCAATAACGAATGTTTCATTAATTATACACAATTCTATTTAGCATTTTGTAAGACTCTCAAAGGAGTCTCACTAGTCTTTTTCAGATCAGAAAGCTAAAGAAGATCTGAAATGCACACAGAAACGAATGCCTGAGGCATGATGCAGCAACACATTCCTTAATTCTCCTCACACAAAGGAAGAAGGACTTAAAATGACAGCAAGTAGCCATTACAGATTAAAAAGAAAAAAAGTTATTTTCTCTTCTTGGTGATGATTCCCATACTGAGAAATAATTTCATTCTATCTGCATTTGCTAATCCCATGCAAAAAAGAAAGAAAGAAAGAAAGAAAGAAAGAAAGAAAGAAAGAAAGAAAGAAAGAAAGAAAGAAAGAAAGAAAGAAAGAAAGAACCATGACAATTGTTACTGCTTTGGAGACAATAACCAATTTAGCTGTTGTATCTTTGCTTCAGAATAAAAGATTTTTCGGCTACCAGAATTTTCATTCTTCTGTTTGCCTTGCTAAACCTGTGCAAAGATCCATGTAAATGGATCAGGATTTTTAAACATTTCCTTGACATATACCAAAGATCTAGCCAGTCCAGCAACCTATTTTCTATATTGCTAAACATGAAGGGATCACAACCAAGACAAGAAGACACTAGGAATTCTTGGGGAGTACTCTTTGCGTTGACATGTTCAGAAGAAAGCAAATTTCAGGACAATGTTGCATGAATATAACTCAAAGAGAAGATTCTCTGATCATTTTCCAGTGAACAATTTTCATTACCGGTTTCTGAAAGAAGAGCTTATCTGTGCAGGCTATGACAACCTCAGTCCAGAAAGAATGACTGCAGCTGAGCAAAGAACAATGGTAACATCTTAAGCCCTACTCAACTATGTGATTATATGATATTTGTATATGTAATGGTAAAGGAGGCTCATGGGCTGCCATTTTGTTATTTTTGTATAAAAAATAATTTTTTGTATAAAATGTTTTGGATAAATTTAAGATGATGAGCTGATGGAAAAATATTTAACAGAAGGGGATTTACATGTCTGTAAGCTTCCTATTGTGAGCCCAGACAGTTTGAGGAAAGGAATTTATGAACGTCAGGAGACAGAGCTGACTCTATCATTACTCAATATAAAAGGCTGATTCAGACAGTAAATTCTGAAGGATGGAAAATGACGGGAGATATTGGAACACAGAGCTTGTATTCCACATGGTCTGCCCTGCAGACCTTATGATAAATGGCTGTTCTGGAGTGCATTGGATGATCTTATGCCATTATCGCTATTGAGATAAAATTAAGTGTATTTATTTATTGTATTTATCAACTAAGTATCTTTGCCTCTCCAATCCTAAACACTCTGAGCAAATATACAGCAGATACAGAAGTTGGATACAAAACATGTACAAATGAAATACATATATCACAATATCCCAGTAAAAACTACTGTGGTCCTATATGACCTTCCATCCTGGTGGAAGGATCAAAGACAGAATGTTGACCCCCCAAAGACTTGCCGGAAAAGCTAGATTTTAGCTACTCTTTGAAGGCTCAGGATGATAGCACTTAGCAATAGCACTTAGACTTATATACCGCTTCACAGTGCTTTACAGCCCTCTCTAAGCAGTTTTACAGAATCAGCCTATTGCCCCCAACAATCTGGGCCCTCATTTTACCCACCTCAGAAGGATGGAAGGCTGAGTCAACCTTGGGCCTGATGGGATTTGAACTGCTACAGGCAGCTGGTAGTCAGCAGAAGTGGCCTGCAGTACTGCACTCTAACACTGCGCCACTGAGGATCAGTGATAGGGGTCGCTCTCCAGGACAGTATTGTTCTAGAAAAGGGGGAAGCAACTGAGAAAATGCTAGTCTGTGAAGCCTAGAGATGGCACTGCCTCAAGGGAAAAGGACCAAAAGGGAGCCAAAAAGGAATCCACTCTTTCAGATCTTAATTGATAGGCAGAAATCACATGGAGGAGGTGGTCATGAAGCAACCTGTTAGCCAGGGCAGCTTTCAAAGCTGTTGTGAAATATCCAAGGCATAAGTGATGATGACCAGAGGCTCACGATGAAGAAAAGGTCATGGCTTAGGGCCAGGGTATTTACGAGACTGCCTTCTGCTACCGATAACCTCCCACCGGCCAATATGCTCTCAGAGAGAGGGCCTCCTCAGGGTGCCGTCGGTCAAGCAATGTTGGCTGGCGGCCCCAGGGGGAGAGCCTTCTCTGTGGGGGCACCCGCCCTCTGGAATGAGCTTCCTCCTGGAATACGACTGATCCCAGATCTCCGCACTTTCCGTAAGGCCCTGAAGACGTTTTTATTTCAGCAAGCCGGCCTAGCCTAATTAGATTTTTTATGGGTTAGTTTTTAATTGTATAGCTTTGGGGTTTTAAATTGGGGGCCGATTGATTTAATTTATTTTAGCTATCTTAACTTTTATATTGTATGTATTTTAATTTTGGCTGTTCACCGCCCTGAGTCCCTAGGGGGAGAAGGGTGGTATATAAATTCAAATATAAATAAATAAATAAATAAATAAATAAATAAATAAATAAATAAATAAATAAATAAATAACTGATACAAGATAGAAGGGTACAAAGTTCCTCCTATCCACAGTTGCTACTGTATTGGCTTTTGAGCAATCTAGCAAGAGTCCAGATTACAAACTATTTTGACCAGAGAAATATAGTCCCATTAACAATTAAAGATGGAATTTCTTTGGAATCAGTAGGCTTCCATATCCAAATTCACTCTGTTGTGCTAGGACTAAGCCTAAACTATTTATCCCTGTCTAGATTCTAACAGGTATCAAGGCAGGGCTTTGAGAAAGGGCTTTGTCTTAATCTTTTGTTCAGTCTGCATTCTGGTTATAAAACTGACCTTCATGGGCTACTCTGGTCCCGTGCAAGACATGACCCTAGACTGAAGAGGTCCAGGCAGGGGTCTCCACAACTGTAGAACCAGCATTGACTCAACAACCTTCCTTAGAAAGAGAAAATCAAAGAAGTTAGTTTGATTACCTCAGGAAGCTCTGTCAATTTTCATTCCTCCGTGATGAGTAATTTCAACAGAGTAATCATATATTGAAATAATCTTTCATGGCTTTTTTCTATTCATTTATCAGACCTTAAAGGAAAAGTTCTGGCTTCACTTGAACATTAATCTTTAAAATCCTCTGCATCAATATGTGAATTTGAAACCAATTCTTTTTTTTTTAGCTTTTTATACATCTCCACCAATAGGATAAAATGTCTCTTCATATTATTTAATTTCCAATATGCATTTAGAATGCCTTTATGCATTCTAGATAATTTCTCTGGCATCATATACCGAAGATACATCATTTTATAAACATTCTTTTTAAGATCATAATATAATTATGTTACATGTTATATAATAAAAAGTACCTTCTTTTCCTGGGTAATAACATGCAAGGTTGACTCTGCCTTTCATCTTCTGAAGTCAGTAAAATGAGGACCTAAATTGTTGGGGGCAATACGCTGACTCTGTGAACCGGTCAGAGAGGGCTGTAAAAAGCACTGTGAAGCTGTATATAAGTCTAAGTGCTATTGCTATTGTGGAAGGGAACTCAGTAGAAGAGAAATCAAGCTGTTTGCTTGATTTCTCTTCAGTAGAAGAGAAATCCAGCTGTTTGCTGTCAAGCAAAAATAGTATTTAGGAAGGCTTGTTGTATTTAAATTGCTTTGTCTGCTGGGACAATTTCTAACTGCTTGGGGGGGCATTTCTTTCTTTTTTAAATCAAGTTTTTATTATTTTTTTAAAATTTATACATATTGTGTGAATGGCGCGATGTTTGAGTATCATACATTTCAATACATATAAATATATTCCTAATTATTACATTCCATTCTCCTTATTTCGTATTATTTACTCCTACCTTTTATACAAAATTTTAATTTTCATATAAATATTAGCTAGTATGCAATAACATCTAAACCAATGTGCTTTAGCATCTGTATTATCTTCCGTTATAGTTTCAATAGTATAACCCTCAAGAAAAAAAATACAAAATTGTCCGTCTGTTTTCTTTTCTCCTGTACACCATATTTCACCCATTTTTACAACATCCCTCTCCTTTCCTCTTCTTTCTCCTCCCTCTCTTCTCTCCTCCCCTCTCCTTCTCTCTCCTTTCCTCCTTTCTTTTTCTCTCCTTCCCTCTCCTTCCCTTTCTCCTTCTCTCCTTCTCCTGTCTCCTCTCTATTTCCGCTCTCTCTTCTTCTCTGCTTCTATCTCCTTCCCTTTCTCCCCTTCTCCTCTCCTCCATTTCTTTCTTTTAACAATATGTTTTCATTGTGTTTTAGTTGAACTGATATATTTTTATAATAATTGTATCTTCATTATTGTTAGTTGCCTCCAGCATGATTTTTGGCAGAAAAAAAATATATAAATGCAGCAAATAAATAAACAAACAAGAAAGATATTGGAAATCATGTAAATGAGGAAGAGTGAAGAAAATTAGTTGATATCTTAGTGGCAGACAGAAGAATGAATATGGAGAGCTCTTATAAATTTGAGGACTGGAACATTATAATGTGCCTAATAGTTTCTGTACCTGTTTTTCAGGTTTTGTTCTGTGTGCTTTGCAGGTAAAATCAATTCCTGGTGAAATTTAGATTGGCAGTGACTAATTGCCTGCCACCATAATAATGGCAGTGTATTGAGATAGGTTTGACCCTGGAGACTTATAAAACCTGAATGTTTCCTGACTACATTGGTGGACTTCCTATTAACATGATGGCAGGCCTGGAGGAGCAGTGGTCTCACCATAAAAGAGTAAAATGTAGAGTGCTGTCTATTCAATCATCCCTCTTCTACTAAAGAGCTGTAGAATCCAGTTGCAGCAGCCAGAAAAAAATATGGGTCTTGTGTACTCTGTATTACTGTATTTATTATTTATTTTATTTATTTGTCAAATATGTACAAAATAGCAGGTATGAATATGAACATGGACATGAACGAAGGACATGAATACAAATAAATGGGGACAGAGATGGTAGACATGCTGGTGCGCTTATGCACGCCCCCTTTACAGACCTCTTAGGAATGGGGTGAGGTCCACGGTAGACAGTTTAAGGTTGAAGCTGTGAGGGTTTGAGGATGTAACAACCGAGTTGGGTAGAGCATTCCAGGCGTTGACCACTCTGTTGCTGAAGTCATATTCTCTGCAGTCAAGTTTGGAGCGGTTTACCTTGAGTTTGTATCGATTGTTTGCCCGTGTATTATTGAGGTTGAAGCTGAAGAAGTTGTTAACAGGTAAGATGTTGTAGCAGACAATTTTGTGTACTATGCTTAGATCAGACTGCAGGTGGTGCAGTTCCAGATTGTTCAAGCCCAAAATTTCAAGCCTGGTGGCATAAGGGATTCTATTGTGAATAGAGGAGTTATGATGCCTTACTTGGCAGCAGAGACAATTCCACTGGCATTCGGCAGTCCTTTTTGCAGTGGTAAATTGATTATCGAAATTTAATCCTAAAAAGGAGGCCGGTTGTGATAATTGCGTGAGGCATGTTTTGATAAAATTACCTTCTGAATTTAACAGCATTGTTGGTCTCTCTGGTGATACAGACCTTCAGACAAGTTCTATCAATTGCATTTTTTTTTACCATCACTTAACACAAAAAATAAATAAGACGAGACGGGTATTAGATGATCCAATCAACTGACATTTTTTGCCAGTTGATTTGAAGGAAGGCAATAATGGAAGTATTTTCTTAAATACAATTACACCTAGAATTGCTAATATAATATCTGGGATAAGACACTTGAGAAGATATGGAATTCAATTCCAGACATTTTTGACCAAGGGTCTGAAGTTATTTCAATCTAATTTTAGGGTGAGGTTCAGTACTGGAATCTTCTTGGACACACTATTTAATGGAATCCCATCATGGGAGAACAAATGCCAATAGTAAAGCTAATTTACGTTGATTTGTTACATTTTTTAACACTGTCATTCATGTTTTTATAGACTAACATTATGAGATGAATGATAGGGGTCATAATGATAAAAGGGTTTCATTTCTACCACATTTTCTAAGGTTATTTTCAGAAAGCAACAGTTGAAAGTTTCTGCTCAATTCCATAGTGTTAATGGAATTCTGAAAAATTCCCTCTAGTCTTCAATGTTTCCTAGTATTTACATGAAACTGCTTGATGGTAATGTAATCCTAAGTGATGCATTTTATATACATTTTTTCTGAGAAATTGAATTATAAATTTCCAGAGGAAATATCAGTTTCTAAAATGATGTACAAGAGGGCAAAAAAAGCTTTGGTTCATATTGAGCCTGGAGAGAGAGGGGGAGGAGGGGAGGGAAGGATAGATGAGAGACACAGAGAGAGAGAGAGACAAAGGGAGGGAAGGATAGAAAAAAGAGGGGGGAAGGGAAGGAGGGATAGAAAAGAGAGGAGGGAGGGAGAGGGAGGGAGGGAGAGAGAGAGAGAGAGAGAGAGAGAAAGAGAGAGAGAGAGAGGGAGAGAGAGAGAGATGGCTGAATGAGAAAGTTAGGCCAAAGCTACTTTGAAAAGAGTACATTCATATTTGGGATCATGTTTAGGATACTGTTTATAATTACACTGTAGTCACTTTCCCTTATTAAGTTTGTGCAAGATTTGGAGAGGTTGCAGAAATACAACTCTGATTTGTGGAAAAGTTACAATGATTAAAAGGCTATAGGAATTTTTACCTTAGGGAAAAAAGAGACCACAATAAAGATAGATAAAGGTGTTAAAGATACAAAGAAAATAGAGATTTTTTCCCCACTCTCTGATTTATAATTCTGGAAGTTGGGTTCATCAAATGAAGCTGAATGTTATAACTTCAAGAAGACATAACAAAGAAATTCTTCACAAAGTGCAGAATTATAGCATTGGCTAATATAAGAAGGCTGCTAATTTAGATGACTTTAGAAGGGAATTAAATAAACGCATTGAGATACATTTAAACAAAACATACCAGTTATACTGGCTTTATAAGACCTGGCTTTATATTACTAGCAACATACATGTACTGTATGTATGTTCATTTATAAAAAGCTGATACTGAAATTGATATATTGAGTGTGTGTGCATGCGTTGTGTGTGTAAATATATATACAGAACTGTGATGGTGAACTTGTGGCACGCAGAGCTATATCTGTGGGCATGCGAGCGTTGCCCTAGCTCAGATCCAGTGTGCATGCGTTCTCTGGCCAGCTGATTTTCAGGCCTTCTGGCCCACCGGAAGTCAGGAAATGGGCTGTTTCCAGCCTCTGGAGGGCCTCTCAGGGGGTGGGGAAGGTCATTTTCGCCCTCCCCAGGCTCCAAGAAAGCCTCCAGAGCCCGAGGAGGGCGAAAAACGGGCCTACTGGGCCCACTGGTAACCTTTTTGCTGTCATGTGCCAAAAGCGGGGAGAGCGCGGGGGGTCGCATGCACATGTGCGGGGGGAGGGGAGCAGGGGGACATTGAATTATGGGTGTGGGTACGCACATGTGCAACCTCCCGCGACTACCACTTTTGGCACGCGATGGCAAAAAAGTTAGCCATCACTGATATAGAGAGATGATGATGACATCAAGCTCTGTGCTAAAGGTGAATGAAATATTGACTCATTGACCCACCTGATAGAGATCTACAGTGAGCACAGTATGATGTCATTTGGACTGGAGAAGTGTAGTCAAATGGTAGTCAAGAGAGGAAAGGAAGTTAAGACTAATGGGTTGAAACTACCAGCAAGCCACCTAACAGACATATAGACCAGCATAAGTACTATGGTATCCCACAGTCATGGGAACAACAATGAGGAGACAAGGAAGAAAACAACATCTAAGTACCATCAGAGCTTTGAAGACCTGGAAGCTCTTCACGATTTACAGAAGTTTCCACCCCAGTACAACACTTTTAGCTGCTTGATCCATTAGGGCAACTCCTTCCTACATTTCCTTCTCAGACCATTGAGCCACCAGGACTCCTGTCTGTCTTGTCTGATTGCTTCCTAGGCAGCAACTCTTTTCCTTGTTCCCAAAGAGCATCCATAAATTCTGTGGCAGATAATTGGGAAAAATTTAGTCAGAGACCACAAGTTAGCCAATGGTAACAGGAATTGATCTTAACTATTATTATTTGCAAACCCATTTCAAAACTCATTTCAAACCTCCAGACAACAGCCCTGATTTACCTTGATTTGAATATATTGGTAAACTACTTTTACATTCCAATTCAACATTATCATGAATTTGTGGGAGTCTGGAGTCCAATACTTATTTGGAGGACACCAAATTGAAGATGTCTGGTACATGATTTGGAGGGAACAATTATGTTAAGAATATTAGCTCCAGATTCTTCTGCAAGACTGAGACAACCCTGTCTAATAGTGGCATTTAATCACTATTTTAAAATGGTCCCCTAACATAGAAATTGAAATATATTTTCCCTTTTGAATCCAGAACAGCCCTGAGAACAGGAAAGCAGCCTGCAAATTGTATAGAGTAATTCACTCTATAGCAGTGAATTACTTCTGTAAGCCTCCCATGGACTTGAGCTGAGCAGCCATATAATTTTTTTAAACAAATAAATAAACAAATAATGATGAATTATCTTATAATTTTAATAATAACATGGCTGGAAAAAGCCGATTGCATGCTTCTCCAACCGAAGAAATGTAGCCGTGACAGGCAACATTGTGGTAACCAATATGGTCATATCTCACCTACTTTAGAGATCAGTTTTAGGTCAGCAATTGTCTCAGATCTCTAGTTCCAAACCTTTTCCATAACTCTCTTAATCATTGTGTGTGTGTGTGTGTGTGTGTGTGTGTGTGTGTGTGTATGTGTATATATGTGTGTGTGTGTCATACCACAATCTGGATGGCTTCAAATCAAAAATTAAGACAAATCACTAATAAAACAATATGAAAACCATATTAAAACTAATAAAACCATATTTTTTTTAAAAAAAAAAAACCCAGATCATATATATGGAAGTAAGTAAATACAAAAGCCTAGATCAGCCTACTTGGCAACTTGCCTTTTCTCTATCCAATAAGAGGAATTTCTGTGTGGTTACAATATGAGGTAAGAACATCTGGTAAATTGTGCAGTTTTAACTTTTTGAAAAATTCTCATTCTTTTGAGCATAATGGCTTGATGTTTTATTAGAATGCTGTTTGCGTAACTGTATGTTTGTATACTAGCCGAGAATGAAATTTCATTTATTAATAAATAAATCATGAAGGAAATGATAAAACATTTTAAAGAAGAATCATTTCCATAAGACCATTCTTTTTTCTATAACAAACACACAGGGAACTTTAGAATTTCTAAGGATTTCTAAGGGGACTGGGATTTATCAAATACAAAATTCACGTAGCAGTCCCAAAAAATTCAGTATATTATCATTTAAACCTAATTTTTGTTTAAATTATAAACCCCTAATTCATGTCTAGAGATGTGTTTCTGTGTGTCATTTGCATCTCATGTTTCTTGCAAAATTAACCCCCTTAGAAGGATAAACTGAGCATCCAAATTTTACAGATATGTCTGTATAAGAGTGTCATTCATTTGTGGTGATATATAATTCATAATGTATGTAGAATGATGCAAGTCTTTTGCTGATGATTTTTAGTGATGAAAGAAATGTCAAAATCTGATGGCATTTGGCTTTCAGTTTCCAGCATTATATGCTGGCTTCATAAAATATACGATCAATTCCTGCTTGGTTCTGTTGCCAAAATAGCCATCAAATCAATGCCATTTGCAATTTGAGAACTCATTCTGGGCTGCCTATATTCTCCATCAAATAGTCTTTTTCCACAGAGTTTTAATTAGCGTTTACTGTTCCAGGGTCATTTTTCTTTTATACCTCTTTTAACAATCCTCAATAATGCCCTTTGTCAACAAAATTCCATTTAATTTTGCATATTCCTGTGACTTCTGGGAGATCTTGCCATCTACCTACAAAGACAAATTCATGAGCATCAGAATGATCCATAATTGGTCCTTATTATTAAGTACATCTGTTGTGTTTACAGTTGCACTGTGATGACAGGGTTTAGATGGATCAGTTTGTTTGCTAAATGTTTCTAGTGACCAAAAAGTGACCCAACTCACTTAGAATTGCCACCCCTTCTATCTCCTTGGGTCTACTTTTTGTCCCTGATACTTGTCCACAAAAGAATATCAATAGGGATGTTCAAAAAGTCAAGAATGTAGCTATGACCATGTGATCAAAGTCCCACCAATGTTTTTATGCGTTGCACAGCATAAAAACATAAAAAAAGGGCAAGGCTTTGATCACACAATTGTATCACCAGATTTCCTTTTCTGAATATGTATTGCAAGAATGGACAATCTGAAGTTTTTAGGCCAATTTTGGTTTTCAATCAAATTTTAAATTTTTACTTCTGACCTCCAATATATCCATGTTTTGTTTCAGTTCACCCTGTCATGCTTCCTTTTAAATACCATAAATACAGTATATCCTAAAGGGCTATCTCTTGAGTTCTCACCTTGAGTAACATGTAAAAGGATTGGATTATAAATGATGTTAAAATCAATTTAAAAATTATGGCTCTCGTTGTAATCAGAAGTTACAAATAATGCAATTGAATTTGGGAAAGATTGAGGGTTGAGAAGATATGATCTGAAATGGTTCTGGGTGAAATTGCGGTCCCTTGGATATCAAGCTTTTTACAACTTTTTTTGTAAAAAAAAAAAAATGACCTAGATGATGCCAAGAGCACCCCCGGGGATGGTGCTCTTGGCATTATCTAGGTCAATTTTTTTTTTAAAAAAGTTTTTTATTTTTATAGACAAACAAACATACAATACATAATCAATCCATCAGTGCATCATCTGAGTGCATCTTTTGTGTCTTCTCCCTCCTCCTCAATTATTTCTCATATCTTAATATTTATCATTTCATTTGTTATAACATTTCTTCCCCCGTTCTTTAACATCTAGGTCATTTTTGAACTTCAGTCAAGGCTGAGGTTAGAAGTCCTTTTTAAGAGCTTCCACTTTGTTGCGATCCTACCTGTGGTGGTTGAATCTGGCTTCAATCCTTCAGGGTTACCATAATGTCTCTAAAGCTACTGTAACTCAATAAGGCCCAATGTGTACTAATATTGGTTACTGTTGAAGGTAAGGAATTTAATTTTTTTAAAAAAAAAAAAAGAAGAAGAAGAAGGTAAGGAATTTAAAAGCAGAATACTGACGTTTAACCATCAGCACTGGACATCAGCTAGCTCCCATCTAATGGAAAATAAAAATCTTAATCTTCAAAGCCTTGTATTTGATAGAGTTTGAAAAAAGCTATTTCAAGGATATTCTGTATCCATATAATTCAGTGTGTTTTCTATATTAAGGATCCTTCTCAATTTTCCTTATGGCGCTTCATTTGCATAAAAGCTCTTTCCATCTCTCTCCCTCCCTCCCTCTCTCTCTCTCTCTCTCTCTCACACACACACACACACTGTAGGGACCTCCACCACCACCCCAACAAAAATTATGGACTTCTCTTTTTATTGATGTGCACCTTTTTGTATATGGTGGTTGTTCAGATTTTTTAATATTAACCTTGTCATTTGTGAACACGGTCAGACAGAGAATGCTCTGTATGCTCGTTATTTTGCCAATTGTGCTTTTAACCTTGCTTTTGTTGATATACTCTTTGCAAGGTCATAGTCCTGAAAAGTAGTGAAAATCTCTTTAAATAATTGGTAAACAAATATATAAATTCCCCTCCAACAACCAGAATATTTTTCCCTCCTTTCAGATAGTTGATCTTTGGGGAATGATGAGGCAAAATGAAGAATCTGCATAAGAAAACACTGAGTTCTGTAACATTTGTCTGCTCAAAGACCTTCCCTAAGCACTTACATTTAAAATTTACACGCTTGAACATTTGCCATAATCCCAGAGAGGGAAAAAAGCAAGTTGTAGAATGATTTGTGGATGCAAAGTTAGAAACAGTTGAGTATCCTTTCCAACCCATGCAAACTCATTTTTCTGATTTTCCCTGCTGAAAATTACTTCTGATTTGAAAAGAAGGGCTACCTGGTGTAACTAACTGAATCAAATCAGTGGGTACCAACAACAATTTTGTTGATATGCAGCAGGATCTCCATGAGAGTACATTCATTTTCTTCAATAAAACTTCAAGGCATTTATTTCGATTTATAATCCATTTATTCCAAGTTTGCAGGGTGAGTAATAATAAATTGAGAAAAATCTACTTCGTTCCCAAGACCAATAAATGGAAGGAAACACATGAAAGGAAATTTTCCTGCCCTTTCCCCTCCTGTCTCCCCACCACAGCACTTGTCTCACCTTCTCACAAAAGGGGGAAGTTCTACTGAAGAACTGAAATTGAAATGGGGTTTTGTTCAGTGGTGGGTTCCTCCTGGTTCAGTCCGGTTCGGCCGAGCCGGTAGCGGTGACGATATGACCGGTTCTCCCCCCCCACCCTCCCACCCCCCCACGTTATTCTTACCTTTTATTTGGTCCCACTCCCAATCTATTGCTGCCTCCTGAGTCCCAGCTGATGACTAGAGGGGAAAAAACTGTTTAAACTCTTGCCACGGGGCTTCAAAGGGCCGTCCTACAGCTGATCAGTATTAAAAGCAAACAAATGAGTCGTGTCGTAAGTGCGAGGACTGGTCATAAGTGCGAAGACCTTCCAGAAATGACTCTGACCAGCTAGCCACGCCCACCTAGTCACATGACCTCCAAGCCACACCCACAAAATAAGCCACGCCCACAGAACCGGTAGTAAAAAAAATTAGAACCCACCCCTGGTTTTGTTGTAGAAGAAGGACATAAATAAATAATAGTAGAGCCATATTATTTGGGGTGATTCTCTAGTTTCTGAGAATCTGGGACATATTACTGATTGAAATAGAGTAGCAAGTGCCTCCTTGAATCTACCCCACCTATCAAAAGGCATAGTGCCCTAGATAGGTCTACCACCAAGAAACTATAGGACCTCAATTCCTCGCCTTCTCCCTGATATTTAAAAGCTGTGGCAGTAGTGGAATCACCAGCTAAAGGAAAGGGATTGGTAAAGGCATTCCAACCAGAGGTGGGTTTCAGCAGGTTCTGACCAGTTCTGGAGAACCGGTAGCAGAAATTTTGAGTAGTTTGGAGAACCGGTAGTAAAAATTCTGAATGGCCCCACCCCATCTATTCTCTGCCTCCCAAGTCCCAGCTGATTGGGAGGAAATGGGGATTTTGCAGTAACCTTCCCCTGGATTGGGGAGGGAATGGACATTTTACAGTATCCTCCCCCTGCCACGCCCACCAAGTCACGCCCACCAAGCCATGCCACGCCCACCAAGCCACTCCCACAGAACCGGTAATAAAAAATTTTGAAACCCACCACTGATTCCAACATAGAGTCACTCCGTGGAAGGAAATAACAGAGGCCAGATTAGTGAAGTCCTTATCCCAAGAGAATGCAGTCATCTTGTGAGATTCTTGTAAAATAGGTGAGCAACAATAAAGGAAATATACATGGAGTTGTTTTGGTTCTTTGCATCTGACAATCTTTGCAGCATTGGCCTAAAGATAGGGCAGCTCATCTCTACCAGTCTGAACTCCTCCCCCCCACCCGTCATCCATCGGTCAGGAAAATTAGAAACAAATTTTCAACAAACAATCTCATGTTCTAAAAAGATAGGAACAGTCTGACCATATAATAAGGACAACTGTCCAGATGTGCCCATAAAGACAGAGGATAAGACCAGCAGAGAATATGGAAACAGACGGGCTAGCATGGTTCTGCACTCGCCTTCCTAAGACCCTCACTGAGTGTGTAGAAAATAATTAGGATATATAATAAGCAACACTTCCATCATTCCATTTCATAAAAGTCATGAAATATTTGGAGGACACCAACTTGAAGATGTCTGGTACATGATTTGGAGGGAACAATTATGTTAAGAATATTAGCTCCAGATTCTTCTGCAAGACTGAGACAACCCTGTCTAATAGTAGCATTAAATCACTATTTTAAAATGGTCCCCTAACATAGAAATTGAAATATATTCCCCTTTTTGAATCCAGAACAGCCCTGAGAACAGGAAAGCAGCCTGCAAATTGTATAGAGTAATTCACTCTATAGCAGTGAATTACTTCTGTAAGCCTCCCATGGACTTGAGCTGAGCAGCCATATAATTTTTTAAAACAAATAAATAAACAAATAATGATGAATTATCTTATAATTTTAATAATAACATGGCTGGAAAAAGCCTATTGCATGCTTCTCCAACCGAAGAAATGTAGCTGTGACAGGCAACATTGTGGTAACCAATATGGTCATATCTCACCTACTTTACAGTTCAGTTTTAGGTCAGCAATTGTCTCAGATCTCTAGTTCCAAACCTTTTCCATAACTCTCTTAATCATTCTCTGTGTGTGTGTGTGTGTCATGAAACCAATATTTCTGTGCCCGCTGAAAAGGCATGAGCATTACTTTCTTTGTAGCATTATAGGAAAATGTGTCATGATGGGAAATGCTCAATTTTCTATTTCCATAGATATGGGAAACAACAGGATTTAGGTAATAAACTACTGCAGACCTTTGTCATCCATCTTTCCTGAATCTTCCTTGGATATTTTAATAAGTAACACTGGCCTTGTTATTTCGTGGTGTGATAGTGAATGCCAGTGCAATTTTACTGCAAATAAAAACATAGTAAACATTCTGTGCAAATGGCAAGAGGTGTCAAAAAGTCAAATTAGTGGATTCTAATTTAATCACTAGTATAAATGCACAAGTAGGCTCTGCAATGCTCCAGGCCAGTGGTCACCAACTGGAGGTCCGTGGACTACTGGTGGTCCGCAAGAAAATTTTGGTGGTCCGCAGAAAAATTATTTGCATTTTTTATATTGCACTAAATCAGGGGTCCTCAAACTATGGACCCTGGGCTGAATACGTGCAATGAAAGTTTGCGTTGCTGTGGAGAGTCTCCCCCTTCAAGGTCTTTTTGTGTGAATTGGAGTGGGGCAGAAATTCCAACTTGGGGTCTGCTTCAGCCTCCTGGTGTGGGGTTTTGGGCAAAGGCTGGAGGAAAGTGCCACTGGTGGCGAAGAGCTGGAGTGCTTTGTTCCAGTGAGACTGCATCATGGCCTGGAACTGGCTGACCATCTCAACCCACTGAGGCGCCAGTACCTGGCCTTGCACTCCCGCAGGTCTTCCCTCTGCTTGGAAAGCCTATTCTCCTAGTCCCCAGTGAGGTGCCTCTGCTAAGTCTTCTTCTTGGTCAGATCCAATTTGAACTGAGCTGTTTTGCCAACTCTTTCTCATGGTGGCTGCTTAGCTCCAATAAGTGCTTCCTGTTGGGGCACTAAGGAGCCTGGGTGGGCAAGTGAGGAGGGGCTGGGAGAGGAGGGGCGAGTAGAGGCCGGCGAGGTGCCCCTCAGTGTGAGTGACATCGAGTTGACCACACCCACACCCAGTCACATGACCACCTAGCCGCACCCACCCACCCACCCAGTTATTAAGCAGATCATATTAGTGGTCCGTGGGATTTAAAATTATGAATTTAGTGGTCCCTGAGGTTCGAAAGGTTGGTGAACCCTGCTCCAGGCAGTCTCCCAGTCCTTCATTTGTATCCCTTGTTACAGAATGAGTTTTGATGCAAAATGTTTTGGTAAAATACAGATGAATACTGAAGGGCTCAGAGTCACATGAACTGAAAGGTGGCATGGCAGACCTTATTCCCCCTGTTGATCTGTAGAATAACTTGGATAGAAACAGTTCATGTTTGCTTTTGTTTCTCTTAAAAGATCTTCGTGCCAGACTATTATGGCAACCCTGCTGCTAGGTTTTATCAGCCACTTGCAGAGGGGAAAAGCAAGTTATCTCAAACTATTTATAAGTAAGTTACACAGTTTTTGTTTTACTGGAAATTAAATTATCAATATTGGTTAAGTGAAACGATTTATATTAATTGACTTACGTATAATCAAATAATATATGTTCTGTCTAGATTATGATCTCATAGTACCTGTTCACTCCCTTTCAGTTAAAGCATGCATTAGTAACAGGGACGCAAGGCAAAATTCAAAGGATAACTGCAGAATTTGAGACATTTCAATGCTAAAACTGATAAATGGGACCTGGGAGTGCAATGCAATTAGGAAATGAATAAACAGAAATCATTATATTTGATTTAGTGACACAGAAACCCTACTTAAAGAAACAGATCCCAAGGTCTCTGGGAATCAGGAGATGTATACAAATTTAATAAAACAATCGTAACTATATAATAGGAGATAAATGAAGAAAGATGTTACTCTTCATCTAACATGATGGCTAAGGATTATGATTACCAAGATCCAATATGTCTGACAGATAACAGATTAGAGAAGGGCATATAACAAATAGTCAACTCATGAAACTCTCTACCTTGCAAGACTATGATGAAGAGGATATTTGGTGAAGGCTGTCAAGGGAGTGCAACCTGGAGCCATCTTTTTTGTGCTATATAACTCATAATTTCCATTCACTGGCCATTCTAGTTGTGTCTGATAAGTATTATGATCCATAGCATCTGGGAGGAAGGTATATTATTCCTTTCTTATATTATCTATACATGACTTATAATAACAGCTCCACAACCACCAAAGCTTTGAGTTAAAAATCAAAAGAAGGTTGAAATGTTTAAGCTAACTTGGGAATATAAGTAAATGAGGAATGGTTGAAATACACCAAGGTCAACTTATTCATTCATTCATTCATTCATTTGTTCATCTGAATGATATGCCAGGCATTACAGCATGATAGTTAAAAGACTTCCTTAGAAGAAGCTGCCAAAAATTGGGTCCCATGGAAACAAGACAGATAAAGATCAAGCAGAAAACCTTTGATAGCTTCTTCTGACAGGCTTTATCCAAAGCCTTTTGAAAGTCTAAACAAATTATATCCACAGCTTCTCCTTTAGCCAGTATTTTGTTAACTCTTTAAAAGGATTTGAACAGGTCAAGAAGCTACACTTTCTGCAAAGAAATTCTGTGGGTTGTTACTTTTATTCATTGATAAATATGAAATCTTCAAACTTTTTACAGGTAACCTTCTGTGATAGTTTCTTATTATATTAAAAATGAATAACTCTTTTTTTTACCCTCTAAGCACCTATAAACTCTCAATACTTAAGAAGCAGATAATTGGGACCTCATAGAGTAACCAGAGGTTCTTTCTCATTCACCACTAAAATTCACCAATGATATTTGCTTTTGAAAATGAATAATGCAGCTGTAGTCAATTTTTTAATATTCAGTGCTGTCAATTTCAGTTATATTACAGTAAATTCAATGCTGATGTCATCATCAGCGCTGGATTAAGAGTTTCCTGCTAAATGTGACAAACTGTAATCAGGAATAAGAGACACAGTGGCGCAGTGCAGTGGTGGATTTCAAAAATTTTTACTACTGTGGGTGTGGCATGGTGGGCGTGGCATGGCTTGGTAGGTATGGCTTGGCTTGGTGAACATGGCAGGGGAAGGATACTGTAAAATCTCCATTCCCACCCCACTCCAGGGGGAGGATATTGCAAAATCTCCATTCCCTCCCAATCAGTTGGGACTTGGGAGGCAGAGAATAGATGGGGGCAGGGCCAATGAGAATCTTTACTACCGGTTCTCTGAACTACTCAAAATTTCTGCTACCGGTTCTCCAGAACTGGTCAGAACCTGCTGAAACCCACCTCTGGCGCAGAGGTTAGAATGCAATACTACAGGCTACTTCTGCTGATTGCCATTTGCCTGCAATTTGGCAGATCAAATCTCACCAGGCTCCAGGTTGACTCAGCCTTCCATCTTTCTGAGGTGGGTAAAATGAGGACCCAAATTGCTAGGGGCAATATGCTGATTCTGTAAACTGCTTAGAGAGGGCTGTAAAAAGCACTGTGAAGTGCTATTGCTATTGCTAATAATTTGAATGGCGCACAAGTTGTTTGATCTAATACTTATATACTTTCTGTATAAAGGAATTTATATCTGATTCTCCGGTATAGTAGAAGAAATTAATAAAGGAAAAGATCAGAGTCTGGCTTATTCACAGAGCTAGGCTGATCATGGAAAAAGGTCCTAGAATCCCTAGATCATGAACAATTCCAGATTCAAGTTTTGTACAGATTCTGTGGTGGTTGGTGAGATCCCGGCATCTTAGTCATACAGCAATTTCATCATGAACTAAATTTCAGTCTGCTGTTTGATAATATTCAAGCAGCCTTTGAAAGTGTGGCTATGGTAAGAGCAGTACAAATATGGTGTTTGCATTCCAGAGTAGATAATGAATGAAACAAATGTGGATTAAGCAAGAAAAATAATTAAGAGGGGTCCTTGATGCTCTCTGAGCTTGTTTGTTTTTATGCAAATGTTTCATTACCCAAACTAGGCAACATCAGTGCTAGTAAGGAGTGGGGTTTTCTCTCAGTTTATATTCTAGTGACTTGCCCTGTCAGTCTTGGTGGGGGTGATCTTATAAAATAATTGTATTTATTTTATGAATGCATTAAACTTTAAAATATTTAATATAATTTCCCCATATATTTCACTTTTTAAAACTTTAATCGCACTAAAATAATAAATTGGCAGTACCTTTGGAGGAGATGTAAGGGCTTCACTCTTTCAGAGGCTGCAGCTTCATTAATTCCTTCAGGAAGCAACCCTGGCAAACCAAAATTTACATGAAGATCCCATCTTGATCAACCCAAGCCAAATAGCTGACAAGTTATTTTGACATACGTATTGTTCTCCAACACAAAAGATAGCTCAGAGCTGGTGATTATTAAGTTGGGTGGCGGATATTGATGGGGGTAATTGAGCAGGAGAAAGAGCTTAAACTGTCTCTTCTGTGTAGTCCATAAGACATTTTTCTCTTCCCTTTTTAGAATTGATCATGACTGATATTGATATACCATCAAATTAGTGCCAACTCTTAACGATTCTATTGACAGATCTGCTCCAAGAAGATCAGTCTCCAACCTTCAGGTCACTTCATAGTGCACCTATCAGTGCTGTAATCAAATCTTATTGATGGTCAACCTCTTTTTCTTTCCACATTTCCTAGCATTATGGACTTCTCAGAGAGCTGCATCTTTGTATAAGGTTTCCAAAATAAAATAATTTGACCCGGTCATCTGTACATTGAGAATGATTTGTTCTATGAACTATAGTATTTGTTTCTTTTCTGGTTATCCTTATTGTTAAGTGTGTTCTCCAATATCAGAGTTCTATCCTGTTTATTCAAAGCCTAACTTTACTATCCAGAATGTCACAAGAAATTCTATAATCCTATATTTTATAGATGCAAATATATCATGGCATCTGAATATCCTCTCCAATATCTTCATTGCCTCCCAGCCAAGTGCCAATCCTTAACTGTTGATAGTTGATCCTCAAAGGCAGATGCTACCCACCACCTGAGTGTCTGCATTATAAATTCTAAAGCTGATTGTTCTTCCTCTTGACATTAGCTTGTTCTTATTTATTCCTATTTTTAGTCCTATTTTTTTCACTGTGTTTTTCGATTTTTATTTCTAGAGCTTCCAAAGTATTTGCATTTTAGGCTCTCTTTTTCCCCAGACTAAGACATTTTGACTTTCTCTACTGTTTGGTTCTCTCTTTTAGAAACCAAGTATTTAATCCTACTATATACCATCAGTTAGTCTTAGGAGCGTGTGCTAGATCATATATTAACTAGAGCAGCTGATTCAATGAAGTGGAATGAATGATGTCTGAATTGTGCTCTGAAGAAAAGGAAGCATTAATGTATTATACTAATTTGATAGGTCATGCAAAATATTTTCATAAATTAGCCATACATTTAGTTTCAATAAGTCTTGACAAATTCAATTTACTTCAAAGGTGGAATCCCTGAGAAAGCCAATTAGAAGAATAGATTTTCTAGACATGACTGAGTTTTCCTATAGCCCAAATTTAAACCAAAAGTTTAAAGCCCTTATAGATCTTAAGAGCCTAGCTGACTATGTGTAACAATATAATAACTAATAGTAGTAAATAATATTCTGTTATATACATGTGGGCATGCATGTGTGAATGTTCTAAGAAAAAGCAATTAGAGTTATCTCTAATTAAAAGGAATTCTGATTTTCACTGAACAATGCTAATGTCCCAATGACTAGGTCAGGGATTTCAATATAATTAAGATTTAAAAAAGGTAATACTGAAAAACAAGGAAATACCTGTCACTAGCTATTTACCTGTAAAAATAGAAAAGAAAGTCTTTATTCCACTCTGAAAAGAAAGGTTTGAAATAAATATATCAATGTTTCTTTGTAAGGTGGTTAATTTCAAATTACATTGACTGTGTTTGATTTTAAACAATTACATATCTATATTAAAATGGTTTAATGTGGCTTGGCAAAAATTGGGTGGTTTGAATATTATAAAAATCACAATCTTCTCATGAGGTTCTCCAATTCCCAGTTTTCAGTTGGTCCGAATCAGTGAATGAGAAAAATGGCTGAGGTAAACTGATTTCCAAAACCCTCAAGGAAGTTTGTCTAATTTTCATGAAACATTCCTCTGATGTATGAATGACTATGATATATGAAACTTAGATGAAATTGAAGTGGGAAGGGAAAATTACTAAAAAGTTGGGATTAGACAAGATTTTCTGTTGCTACCACATAGATTAACATTCTCATTTTGTCTGAGGAGAGGAGACCATTAGAGTGGTGATGAACTACTGCAGGGGTGTCAAACTCACGGGCCGCGGGCCACATGCATCACGTGCTGGTCCCACCCCCACCCAGTTTAGCGAAGGGGAAAAAAGTGATGCTGCCATGACGACATGAGTTGTGAACTACTGCTTACTTACCATAGGCAATAGCTCCTATTTCACTGGGATTCAGGGATTGACTGCATGCAATCTTACAGCCTGCTTGTTAGAACTTGAATTTTCTGAATTGTCAAAGTATCCCAGGTAGCTAGAGGTTGTGTCCATGTGATCGAATTATTCCCTTGGAGAGAGGAAATGGATCCTTCGGCCTTGAAAGAGGATCCCCTTTCTTAAGAAACTATTGCTCTTTTGGAGTGGGGTAGTAGCCATACTCCATCTAGGTGATGATCATTTTGATGATGATGATGAATTGTGCTTTTGAGTGCATGACAATAAGGCCAAGAGCTTATTTTAGGGTTCAAAAAAATATAAAACAGGGTCTTATTTTTGGGGAAACACGGTAGGTGTTCACCCTTTGTCAAACCCTGAAAAAATATTTCTTGTTGAACAGCAAGAAATAGGAGCACTCAATATGACCATAAACAAGGAAAGAGTTCTTTAAATTATGGGGAGTGGGAGGGAGTGATATGCCCAAAAGTTGCATTTGCAATGGGTAGGAGGTGTATTCGAAGCAGCGTTATTTGTTCCTCACTCCAAAATTGGTTGCTGGCCCATTCTTAGCAACTAGGCAGTCTGGATAAACTTTTCTCCCAGATTAGAAAGTTCCACCATTTTCTTTCTTTCTTTGATTACAGAGAATGCCTATCAGTGCATTCACAATAAGGGAACAAATATATCCTGCAAATGGAATAATTCAGAGTTCATAATAATGCTGAGTTTCTAAAATAATTCTCTCTAGGCAACACAATGACATTCAAAGGCTGCACTAAGAAGTCAATTTTACTAAGATGTAAGGGGAATTCAATGTGTTTACTTATAAGTAATTATGTTGAGGATTTTGACTAAATAAAAAATATATTCTGACTTTCCCAATAATAATAGCTGTATCTTTGTAAAGGATCCATAGGTTTATATTGTCATGGAAGCAGTAAGACTTCTTCAATTAAAACAAATGATATTTCCCTAGGCAGCCAATGGAACTTAAATAAATAACTGAAAGAGACTGAATATACAGGCATGCATGGCAAGATAGTTAAAATCATTTCATTCTTCTAATGGATTCATAGCCACACTATATTATGGTTGCATGCATTTAGTCCGATTAAATTTGCAACTCTCTGGATAGAAAGGCAACGGAACAAAAAATAAGTGAATTGCTATTTAGAGAGAAAGTAGCTCTTTCTATTTCTGAATTTTGATTTTGCTAGAAAGGGGGAAGGAAAATCTTTTGTATCCTAGTAGAGTTTGTTCCAACTGTAATTGAAAAATTAATATGCCATATATTTAATGCAGTTAAGGGGAACAGAGCAGATAGCTATGTCACAACAAACTGTAAGGAAACTATATCAAGGGGCCAATCTATAGCGTGTGTGTGTGTGTGTATGTGTATTTCTGTGTGTGTTATGTCTGAATCTATATCTCCCTATGTATATTACTAAAATGCTTACCTCTATAATCTTGTACTGAGTGAAACGGTATGTCATAAGGCAAAACTTTCTCAACAAAGGTACCTCAAATTGGTTATCTTACAGATTGATAGGAATGAAATTTGGGGGATTTGTGGCTGCTTCAGCAATGCCAGGCTGCTGCTGAGGTCACATGATCTTCATTTTCAAAATTCCATGATAATTTCCCAGCCACTTCGGCAATCCCTTGTTCCCTCCCCCACCCAGCCATGTAGGTACCTGCTGAGAAGGGGAGGGGAGGCAAAAGGAGGGGAGGGAAGAGAAGGGGAGGGAAGAGGAGGGGAGGGGAGGGTGAAAGGAAGCAGGGAAAAAGGGGGAGGCAAATACTCATTGCCTTTTTTCCCACAAGGAAATTCAATGGGAAAGCTGACAGGAAGTTGTTTCCATTCCATTTTTTTTTCTTCCTATGGTTTTTCTGTTTCATTGTTTTAGTTAAGAGAAAAAACATTCTGAAATGATAGCATGTGATCCTCATTTACAATGTGCTCTGACACCTTCCCATAAGTCAACTGTTGTGACCTAGGCCCAAGTAGTTATTACCAGACACAATCAGTCCTAAACAAACATATTTTATTAGAACAGCTGAGAATTACTTCATTCTCAGTCCAAATTAAGTCCAAAACAAATTCTTCATAAACAGTTCTTGGCTTTATCACCAACCTTGACTTCTTTGGCACCCTGCCAAAGGCTTTTCTTGGCAAAAGTTCAGAAGCAAGAGACTCCAACACGAAACAAATGTAGCAAGACAAGAGACAATTGTAGCAACACTGCTTTCCTACAAAGATCCTAAGAGACGTTGCTGCTCTTTTAAGCCTTATGGGATGTCAGGGCATTTATTAATCTCATGTTTGGCTCTGGGACTAATTACCCTGGTTTAATTAGAGGAGATGAATCGTGGCTCCTCCTTGTTTGCAATATTCCGAAAAAGAAACACGAAGAAAGGTTTCTAATAAAACTCATTTATTTGTTATAAAGAAAATAAAACACCTCACTAACTAAGAAAAGTTAATTGTTACATTTTGGCAAGCAAAATCTCCTGCCGGTCCAGCCGGACCTCTGGCAAGAGAACAAAGGAAAGAATGTGTGTGAAGCAAGTGAAGGAATGTGGGTGGATACGGAAACACGTAGCTTACTGATAAGAAGTTGGCAAGCTACGGAGAGTCTGACAGTCCAGAAATGATGAGTTCAGCTGGCAAATAAAATAACGCAGTGACATGGGAGGGCCTTACTCCTGAGTTGTCCTTTTTACTTTAGCTACTCTTGCCTTCTGGCAGCTCTTCACATGCATGCACTAGGAACAGGCTCCTTCTGTTCCTCTGCCTCTCTGCTATCCACCTCTGGAGGATCCGGAGGCAGCGCATTGCTCCCAGATGGCCCTGGCCCCATCTCTGCCTCTGACACAGAGCCCTCGTCCGGGCTTCCCCTGACTTGAGGACTGGTCCATTGTCCTTCCCAGCCTCCTCACTGTCCGACTCCACTGCCAGCTCTGCAGGCTGCTGGTGGACCACAACATCAATGGGGAAGCTTGCACAGAGAAAGTCAATGCGGATCATGTGACTGTGGCTGATGACAGGAGTGTGGCAGAGGCAGAGGCTTACAAATTCCTTCCTGGGAACATTGCAGGGGAAAATGTCAGTGGGGAATCTTTTAGAAAAGGTGGCAAGTTGCTGAAGAAAATCTCCCAACCCATACATTTCTAAGCTACTCTTCTACTACTTTGGCTTAACCATCAACAGTAAAGGAACAAGCAGATAAGATATACAGTGCAGACTAGCCTTTGGCAGAGCAACTTTGAAGGTGTTGGAAAAGCTATTCAAATGTTGTGATGTATCTATACCTACAAAGATCAGAACCAGATGCAGGCAATGGTATTCTCTATGAGCCTCTATGGAACTGAAATTTGGAATTTGAAGAAGCAGGTTAGATTATTTTTATTCTACCTTTATTACTTTATAAGTAACTCAAGGTGGCAAGCATGCATAATATTCCTTCCTCCTCCTATTTACTCCACAACAATAACTCTATAAATTGGGTTGGGCTAAGAGGGAAAGAGACTCTCCCAGCTATTTCTCATGCCTTAAGCAGGACAAATTCCTGGTTGCTCACCTGGTACTTTAACTACTAAACCAAACTGCTTCCTACAGAGCATTGACACTTCTGAACTTTGGTGTTGAGAAAACTCATAGGAATGCTGTGGACAGCCAAAAAAACCTCCAAACAAATGGATCATCAAACAAATCAACCCAGAGTTCTCACTTGAGATACAATAATAATTATACATTATGCAAAGATGTAATCTTTAGAGAAGGATCTAATGGTGGGAAAGGTGGAAGAATGGAGAAAAATAGGAAGACCAACCACAAGTGGATAGACTCAATGACAGTGGCATTGTTGGAGGACCTATTGGGGGCAGATTATCATGGAAAAATCTTATGTGGTCTCTAAAATCAACATCAACTTAAAGGCACATAATCAGTCAATGCTACTCTTTCTAAGCCAGTTTTACCTAGGGCAATTAGCAATCATCATACTAAAATGCTTAAGAAAATTCAACAATTAAAATGCATGCTGGTGCCATTATGAAACAATAAGCAATAAAAGCAGCAGTTGAGTCATTTAAAAGATTTTTAAGCAGCATGTATGTTTAAAATTAACACATTAATTGAATAGAATGATTAAAATGTCTGGGAGAACAGAACCCTCTTTGCCTGGCATCAGAAAGGCAATTCTGTCAATGTCTGAAGCCGCAAATGTATCTGCTTCAGTATTAATTTAGAGTAATCTATTCTTGTTAGGGGGATGGTATCTTCTGGATGCTTGGAAAGTTGCTTCTAAATGAAGGTTTGATTTAAGAATACAAGGCAAAAGTCAATGATAATCAGAAATTATTTAATGAATGTACATGAAAGAGTCAGTGGAGTGTAGAGGTTAAAGTGCCGAATTAGAAGCAGGGAGGTTCATGATTTTCTACTTTGGCATGGAAGGCAGCTGGAGGATTTGAAGCCATTCGTTCTCTTTCGGTCCTACACTGGAAAGGATCTATCAATCAATCTGTCTATCATTTTTCTGTCTATCATCTATCTGTCTATCTCAAGGTACACTAGACCAGCATGGCAGTTTAAGGTTCTTAATTTTCAGTGAAAAGACCTTCATCCTGCAATTAATCGATTTGCACTGATAAGAATCCTGTATTTCAAGCATACCTTGAAAAGTCATTTCATCTTTTCTGTGAACCTCAGGGGGATGATCACCCACGAAATAATATTAGAATTCCTAAGAGACAGGTGGTTAACTAAATAAGCAAGAAACATATGTGGAGTAATAGGGGAAAATAATGAAGGGCAGAAAAAGCAAAAGGAGTAATTAAAGAGAAAGAAATTGAGAAAGTAGGAGGGGAAACCAATGAGCAGAAAATTGAAAAGAGTTATCTATCATGGCCAGAAGATATGATAGAGTGTCTGTTTAGGAAAAGGAGCCCAAAATCAAGGAATTAAGGAAGCGATGCAAAAAAAAAAAAATCAGCTTTCCTGCATCACTTTTATAAGATACAGAACTATCCAGGTAAGGCCCATTTTGATTTTGAAAGGTATGGAAAGTTTAAAGGACCACATTTGGAGCTCAAGCCTTGCAGATACTTTTTCACTCTTCCAAACTTCCAAATTTCATCTCCAGATGGGCCCCCCCATCCTCAAGTTCATAGAATTTGCTAGCTGCTGGTCAAGGATGCTGAGAGACGTCCCAAAGACATTTTGCTTCTCATCCAAGAAGCTTCTTCAATTCTGACTGAATCGTGGAGGATGGAAGGGTTTATATTCTTGACAATCATCTGGTCATTAGCATTCTTTCTGAGAGTCATTAAGGCCACTTGGAAGTTTATCTATGCCCTCGGGGCCATCTGAGTAGTGCCAATGGGTGTGGAACCTTCTTGGAACTGCTGAAATGTCTTCAAGGGAAAACAAAGCCCAGTTGCCTTTGAAAAAGCACTTTTGGGACAACTGTGTCCTGGATGACTGAGAATCTCCATGGATAATGCTGAGACACCTTTGTAGACTGGCAGTCTAAAGTACTCTTGTGGCTTTCTGTTACTGTCTGTCACAGCTTAGGTTGCAAACTTTTAATAGGATTGCTCAAATGGCCCCTCCCCCAAGTCAATCGCTCAGCCATTCTGCTTAGATAGGATTCATTAGCAAAGGATGATAAACTTTAAAGGAGTGCTAATTGCATCCTTCTCTGCATGTGAAATCCTGTCCAGAAATTCTCCTTTTAATTGCTTGCTGCCTTTGCAGAGATGAACTGTGCTCTTTGTGCCATATGTTACTAATTTTGTACCTATTAAGGTACATCCTTTCCCTCTGCCCAGGTTGCATCACTTTTCAGTGGCTATCAATTAATGGCTGCTGGGGAATAGTTATCAATGAATTAGCCAGAAGGTTCCTATCATTCAGATTTAGTTTATTCCTATTCATTTTGGTAATTTTTGCTGTAGTGTTTTGTTTTGTTTTTAACCACTGCTTAGGGGAAAAATATTTGTGAAGTGAAACTAGATGGATTCAGACAGGGCTGTTTGTGTTTGTTCGATAGGAAATGTACAGAAGATGCTTGTTTGCAGCTATTTCAGCTGCTCCTGCTTGCTTTTTATTGTGACCAAACTACTCTGCCAGCATTGTAAAAGACTATATTTAATTTGGGGTGGGGGTGGGGTGGGTGGAATTGGTTGCACTGAAAAGAGTTTGTGAGAGATCAATAAGGAAATTGCACCATTATAGTTCTGCACAATCTTTCTGCTGACTTGGACTTCGTGATGCTGTTATCTCATTGACTCCTTTGATTATTGTGAAAAGATCTGTTGCAGTGTTTTGCCTCTCTAGCAACTAATGAATTACTGTGAGCTTAAAGTCCAGAGCATCTTTCTAGCTTCCCGTCCTTTAGCAATACAATCAGACAAGGTTTTAGTTTAGATTTTTTTTTTTTAAAAAAAAGGAGACCAGTGAGAGAGGAAACAAGATTTTCTTAAAAACTGAACATTTACAAACCCGTAAATGACACTGACATGATAGGAGTTGCCAGGATGATTACAGTACGGGTCAATAAAATCTGTCCAAATACACAATTTTAAAAAAAAAAAAATATGGCCAGGCAGACCAAGGACTGCCTATCCAAATAATTTCCCCAAGTTATCATTAGAACTTTGTTAAAATGGTCTTTTAAAAAGCTCCTTTTTTTTCCTGATTATATATGAAATTAATTCTTCTTTGCAAACAGCAGTCCACCATCTGGTGAGCTCTCTGTGATACCCAAGGTGGAGGTAAGAAATAAATCAATGTTATTTTCTTGCTATAGTTGTATTCTACTTGCTTCATTGTTCCAATGCTGTAACAATCTCCAATGAGAAATGTATCATGCTGTTTTCCTTCAGGGTAAGCAGTTGTAGGAAGGAAATCAACACCCCCCACCCCCAGCCTATCTTTTGGTCTTCCTTTTGTTTCTCTCATTCAATGGGTAAGGCATTTTAAATTGGGGAGCCATTTTAGATTTAATTCTGTTTTAAACGTATTTTAATTGTTTATATTGTATGTTTTTAACTTTGGCTGTTCACCGCCCCGAGTCCTTCGGGAGAGGGGGCGGTATAAAAATCTAATAAATAAATAAATAAATAAATAAATAAATCTCTCTTCCATTTCCAGGGCAAAAGGTTAGGAATTACATTTGAAACAAAGGTAGCAAACTTGACAAAGAATTTGAAATTGGCCAAAGTCAGCAGCCCGTTCAGTAAAACCTTCCTTTGAAGATGCCAGCGAGTCCACCCATTAATAAACAAAAGTTCGTTTCCCCCATGAGACTTCCACTTCTATCTATAATGCTAATGAGGTGTATGGGGTATTCAGGGAGGGGTAGCACCTCTGGTGTAGGGGCAGGTTGTGTCCTTTTAGGGAAGTTCATCCAGTGGTGGGTTGCCCCCAGTTCGGAAAGGATACTGCAAAATCTCCATTCCCACCTCACTCTAGGGGGAAGGATATTGCAAAATCTCCATTCCCACCCCACTCTGGGACCAGCCAGAGGTGGTATTTGCCGGTTCTCCGAACTACTCAAAATTCCCACTAACGGTTCTCCAGAACCTGTCAGAACCTGCTGGATTTCAGCCCTGCTTCTGAAACAAATAAACATTGTTTTACTGGTCATTCAGTATTCTCTTCATTCCTTCTTTCCTCAGCACCTATTTTTTTCTCTCTCTCCTTGCTTCACCACATGGACTTCTTAAGCAATGCATTCCTATTCATTCAATTTATTTTGTTGTTTCTCCAGAGATGCTTCACTTCCATACAACCCAGTGGACACAGCCACAGTTGCTTCTTTTGATCAGACATTCAGTCCTCCCCAAAACTGTATACTAACCACTACTTTTCTACTACCCTGAATTTCTTAAAATTTCTCTTTTCCTTTTCCCATATTTGTTAACATTCTACCAAGGTACACAAGTTCATTTAGTTGCTTTGATTTTTGGAGAAAGATGTATAATTTCCACTAATTTATTCCATGTCCTCTGAGAATACAACCACCTCAGTCTTTGATACATTAATTGTCAAAGCCATATTCCTCCATATTTCAAATCACAAGTCTATCTAAGATTCACTTGGGGTGGGCTGCTGGGGGTTCTCAGAGGTTCAGGAGAACCTCTAGCTAAGATTCTGTGCAGTTCGGAGAACCCCCAAATCCCACTCCTGGATGGCCCTGCCCACCCCACCCCTCCCAGGAGACCCCATGCAGCCCATTTTGGATGCAGGTAAGTGCAGGGTGCACACAGAGGCTTGGGGAGGGCAAAAAATGGGCCTACTGGAAGTTCAGGAAGGGCCTCTGGAGCCTGGGGAGGCTGTTTTCATCCTCCCAGAGGCTCGAGGAAAGCCTCTGGAGCCTGGGGAGGGCAAACACACACACCCCCACCATGGTGCAGGAGGCTGACTAGGCCATGCCCATCATGGCCACGCCCACCTACAACTGGGCAGAGAACCCCTTGCTAAAATTTTTGAAGCTCACCCCTGGATTCACTGCAAATCATTTCGCTCCCAGCCAAAAAACATGGCATCATCTGTAGATAGAACTGCACACATATTCTCATTCCCAACAATCATATCTGTGATATCACTACAAATATTCCTTATGGATTTATTACATGAAATAATAAAGAGGACATTGCATATGTGTGTCTGATTAACATTTAGTTTAAGATTTCACCTTTAAGTATTTCATTTATTTTCACTCATTCTTTAGTTCTGTCATACTGGTTGTCACTCATGGCACATTCAATGTTCAACTCCATTTGCATACAAAGCATTCTATTATTTAAAATTATTCACTTTATTGTATGCTTTATCTGGCAATTAATTAGTAAATCAATTAGTACATTAGGTAATAGTCACATTGGTTTAAATTTCCAAAAGATTCAAATCAGTCAAAACGCAGTGGGGAAAAAAAATCATAATTTTAGTAATGCACAAAATGTGTTCTTTACTTTTCTACCTGTGGTATCAAGCCCATTTTGTTCATTCATTTACGGAGAATTATCGCCAATCAGGCCAGTATCTCATGCAGTTTTACTTAGTCTGCAATATCAGATAAGGGCAAAACAGAGGTATTCCCTTCACATTTCACAAGCCCAGTCAGTCCACATGGATAGGAGAGTCAATACATTCTTGTTTGATGACTGTTACTTGCTTTTCTGCCATTCTGTTTTGTTAAGCACAAATCAAAATCAATTACAAATCATTTATTATGAAATACCTTGAAAGGTGAATAGTGGGACATAATAGGAGTTTAGAATTCAACAAGGAAAAGGCAAGAAAGGGAAGAAAATAACCAGACATGCTGTATGCTGCTGCTTGCCCATTGTAAGTGATGAATTGTTTCTTACGGATTAAGTGAATGCTGATGTAAAGACTATAAAATGAATGTTCCTCTATTCCTAGAAATTCTGCTTTTCTCCCATTCATTTGGAGATCAACACACCATGTCTGATATATCACAAAACATTTCCTGGTCCTGAAGTTTTATCTCCAGAAAATAATGAACCATTAAGAGCAGTGGTGAAATCCAAATATTTTTACTACCGGTTCTGTGGGCGTGGCTTGGTGGGCATGGTGTGGCTTGGTGGGCATAGCAGGGGAAGGATACTGAAAAATCTCCATTCCCTCCCTACTCCAGGGGGAAGGATATTGCAAAATCTCCATTCCCACCCCACTCTGGGGCCAGCCAGAGGTGGTATTTGCCGGTTCGCCGAACTACTCAAAATTTCCGCTATCGGTTCTCCAAACTGCTCAAAATTTCTGCTAACAGTTCTCCAGAACCTGTCAGAACCTGCTGGATTTCACCCCTGATTAAGATCCAGAATCATGTATTCCAGGAGGAAAAAAACAACAGCAACATTCCAGGAAATTCTTCAGAGCGATACTTCCTCTGAAACAGGAAGACAGAATTTAAGGGTTCAGAGTTTGCATTTCCTGGATGATGATTGTTAACACAAAGTCTATGGAGATTCTTAGTCATCCAGGTCATGGCTATCCCAAAAATTTTGAAAAGGAAACTGGGCTTTCTGAAGGCCAGTTGACTTTTGAAAAAGCACCTTTGTTGACACAAAGAGGACCCTATCTTTGTAGATTGGAATACAGTGTGTAATCAAATTAGGGCAATAGTGATCAGGTTACTTTAAATTGAATCCTATGAAGGATGGAGACAGAAATCCAGAAAAGCTCATACACTGCAATATTAAATGAGGAGAATCTATGCTAAGGTCTATTAAAGCATTCCATGGAAAATTAGAACGAATATTGACTCATAAATTTCATGACATTTTTGTCTATATACTAATGCTCATCAGCCTATAGAAATAAGCAAGATGAGTTTGAAATCTTATTACAGGGAAGCAAATTTGATTTAATAGTTATCACTGAAGCCTGGTGGGAGGATTCTCATGACTGGACTACAGCAACTAAATTATATAATTTGCTCCAAAAGCAAATACAAACCCCCCAAAGAAATTACAAAAGAGAAGAAACTGCATAGTATGTCAAAAATATTCATCTATTCCAAGGGAATTAACTTAGTGTTAACGCCTGAATTAAAATAACTGAAACAAGGAATAAAATAAGCACTGTTATTTGTGTTTACTACTGGCCACTAAGTGCAGAAGAAAAAAAGGAGTACACCAGGAGTGGGTTCCACTTATCGTTACTACCGGTTCGCAATGGGAGCGCATGCATGCACAGATCATCCATGATGACATCTGGGTGGGTGGGCGGAGCCTCCCGCTGCTTTTACTACCAGTTCGCAAGAACCGGACCGAACCGGGAACAACCCACCACTGGCGTACACATCCCGAAAGTAAATTGCAGATCTTCCTATTGTATACAGTATGAATTAACGGGAATTAAAGATTAATTCAAAAGTTTGTTTATCATTTGTTGAGCAAATGTCTGACATTTATAACTTGAAAATTGTTGTAATCTTAGAATAAACAATTGAATGATAGTGATAAAGTCTGCCAAGATGTCTCCTTCAGATCTCTGGCCTATCCTAAATGTCATAATATGTCAGAGAAATCTATCTTTTTTATTCTGTTCAGATTTTTTTGTTTATACCTTGTTTGCCTGTTGCAATTCAGATTTGAACAGAAGCCAGCGCAAGTTTATTTTAATATACACATTAATGAAACGGGTTGCTATGATTGACTCCCTCCCACTCTTAGGAAAAGAATGTACCCACTCTTTATATACAATGTTTAGGTATACTTCATTCAAATCTGTGACTTGTAACCTCTGTAGAAAAATCACTGTGGAAGTACAGCCATTTCTGATAATTAAACTATCTTATAAAAGGAGAAAGAATCCCTGAGTTAAATATTGTTGGAAATGACTTCAACAAACAAACTTGGGTCGGTGAAAACACAGAGATTTTATTTCAAAAATAAACAAGAAAGCAATTTTGCAAAATGTGGTGGGGTATCCCAGCATAGACCTCAACAAGGAGTTTGGGCCAGGAAGCCACACCCTTAGATTTAAAAAACATTCATTTTATACAGTTCTATCCCGAAGGCCCATTTCCTTCCTCCTTTGGACTTATTGGACAGGCCCTCCGGGGTTTTACTAATCCAAGATGTCTCAAAGGAAAAATTATCTCTCTTTTTTTTTCTCAGATTACTTTCTTTTCTCCCGTACCTATCTGTTAATACATTATTACGTAACATCTCTCAGCTCTCTAGTGTTAAGGAATGTCTCAGTGCACCGTCAGCAGGGCCCCTCTCCTATGCCAAAGAACAAGATAATGCCCACATGTTCTTCTCCAAGCATAGGGAATGCTTGGAGGCATTCAGGCATGGGGAAAAAAATTCCACAAAGCATATAATCTAACTACATTGTAAAACTCAGTCATATACCCTAACTTAGATTTACATCTCCCTGCAACAGATTCCTTCCTTTTGTCTTCCTAATTGGCCACTAATTGGCCCCTTATTAACCGCACAAAAGGTGTGTGGATTGTTATGGTAGCTTGAAATAGAGATATAGTTACGTGCCAATTCGGGGTGGCATTTTAGGGAAGAAGGAAAGAGGATTTATGAAGGATTTAGATCTTAATAAGGAAGGATACAATTGATTTCATACATATGTTTTTACAGAGGTACATGTATTATAAACGCTTAACAAATAAATGCTTAAATGGAAAATACTTTTGTAGCAGCATAACATATATTGTACAATAGAATAACAAGTCTCTATTCATTTATTACTCTTCATTACTATTTTATTTTTGAATTCCCTTATTCCTTACAGTATCTCTCATTTTTGCTCCAGTACTCTACTCTGAGATTTTTTTTTCCAATATTCAGACAGTTATTTGCAGAAAATCTAATTTGTGGTTTTTTGAGCTGCATGCCATTGACCAATAACACACAATGGCTCAGCTAATCAGTGAAGCTCAGATTATTGTTTTCCTTTTAAAGATCACATTAAACTTTCAGTAAAGATCATACAGATTTTTGTTCCCTGCCCACTATCGCTCATTGAGAAAAAGAAAGGTGGAAGATGCCCATCCCTTAAAAACAAATCTAGATCCGTAAAACAGACTAGTTGCAAACATGAATTGTCGGTGCATGATCCGTCATGACTTTGCAGAGGAAATTATGTAGGATTATAAATTTAGCATCACCTACTTCCACAACTGGTGCATTACTCTTTCTCTCAGTTAATCCAAGTTTCAGTTTCTTGTTTATTTTTTCACAGTGTTTATGCTTCTTCTACTAGTCATTGCTTTATTGTTCCCTACCACCAGCTTATTTTTACTTTTCCTCTCAGCAACCTTTGATCTCTTCTTCAGTTGCTACCCTGTGCCACATTTCTTAGGTCACAAAGACATTGAGACAGAATTTACAGACACACGAATTGTCTTAGAAAAGGGCAATGCAAACCTCCAGGGGATCTCTCTCAGCAGACCTCAGCGGCAGCAAGTTTCCATGACTTCACCTGATAGATGGATATTCCTGTAGCTGAAAGACATGAACTATCAATTTGATATTTTAATAGTGCCTTGCTTCTGGGAAATCTTTTTTTCCCTCTCCTCTAAGTAATAAATAAATAGAAGCCCCCCCAAAAAGGCATACCATATGCGTATTATTTTTCATTTCATTCATAGAGTTTTCATGTTTCCGGTTACCCTCTTTGCAAAATATGGGGAGAGGGAATTAGGTCATAAACTAGATCCAGTCATTAATTAAAGTGAGATGGATGATGGGGGGAAACAGCATTTCTCTAGTTACTGTTTCTGAATCCTCCATTCTACTCTGTTGAAAAGCTGATGGCCCTATTAGAAGATTTTCGGTCTGATTCCAAGCCAGGTCACCCAATGAAAGACCATTGCTCAAAGTAGAGGCAGTGGTGGGTTTCAAAATTTTTTTACTACTGGTTCTGTGGGTGTGGCTTGGTGGGCGTGGCTTGCTGGTGTGGCAGGGGAAGGATACTATAAAATCTCCATTCCCTTCCCAATCCAGGGGAAGGTTACTGCAAAATCCCCATTTCCTCCCGATCAGCTTGGACTCTGGAGGCAGAGAATAGATGGGGGTGGGGCCAGTCAGAATTTTTACTATCGGTTCTCCGAACTACTCAAAATTTCCACTACCAGTTCTCCAGAACTGGTCAGAACCTGCTGAAACCCACCTCTGAGTAGAGGTAGCGATTATTCAAAAAGACAGACTGTGAAACAGATGGTCAGCAATTCGAAGGAACCCCTTAAAGATAGAGGCAACAATACTTATAGGGGAACAGGTTCCTTGTTCATAAATTCTGTGGATATGCCTGCCAGTGCGTTTGTCCCAGGAAATGTGTGGACTTCAGAGGGGAGAAAATGCAGGTTTCTCACTCTGCAGTGGTGACAATCCTTTTGTCTCTTTTGCTTGAATAGATGTTGGATTCTTGAGAGGTATTGGGACAATGTTGTGTGGGTAAAGGATTCCCATATCTTGATTTATTGTTGCACGTGTTGCTGATATTTTCCAATTTCCTAATGGGAGATACGCTTCGCCTATGTGCCAATATAGGCTTAAAGGGTTAAGCGATCTTTTGTTTTATTCATTATAGGTTCACTATTAGGTCAGGGGAGATCCAAGCCTGTTTGTGGAGTGGATGTCAAGGGGTGAGGTGGATGATATGGTTGGCATAAGGCAGGGGTGTCAAACTCAATTTCATTGAGGGCTGCATCAGGGTTGTGTTTGATCTCGGTGGAGGGGGAGGGGTGGATGTGGCAAGGGTGGGTGTGGCCAGCATGATGTCACTCATGTCAGGGGGGCACCTGTGGTGGCCAGACCGCTCAGCCACCAAAAATGGGCTCTTGAATTCCACTTTCAGCTGTGATGACCTCTTGCAGCCCCCTGCCAGCAAAAATGGAGCTCGGGGGGGGGGGGCATGCACGGCCCTCGTGAGCTCCATTTTTGGCTGGGATGGCCTCCTGCAACCCTCTGCCAGAGAAAACAGAGCTTGGGAGGGCCACACATGAGCTCCATTTTCGCTAGCAGAGGGACAGTGGGCCTGTCCTTTGCTGTTTCCAGCGGGCCAGATCTAAGCACCTTGTGGACTGGATCCGGCCCCCAGGCCTTGAGTTTGACACCCCTGGCATAACTGCATTATTATTATTATTATTATTATTATTATTATTATTATTATTATTATTATTATTATTAAATCTTTAGTGAGATTCACAGCCTTTGAGTCTGGTTAATAGCTCAGCAGCTTGAGTCCTAACCAAGGACCTAGGAACTGTTAAGGTATCGTCGGAGGATGTAAACTGTTCCGAGTAAGGTGGTTTTTTGTAAAGTCAAAATGTTCAAGTCCGGCAAATTTAGAATTTCTAAATAGCGGGGTAGCCCTTTGGGTATTGCTCCAAGGGCTCCAATTACAATCGGGACAACACACGATTTCTTTTTCCACAGTTGCTCAACTTCAATTTGCAAGTCCCGGTACTTTGTGATTTTTTCTTGCTGCTTATCTTCAATCCGTGCATCACCAAGTATTGCAATGTCAATGAACCATACTTTTTTCTTTATTATTTTTTATTTTATTACTTTATTTATTTATATTATTATTATTATTATTATTATTATTATTATTATTATTATTATTATTATTTCTATGCTGCCCACTCTCCGAGGACCTCTGGGCAGCTTACACCAAAGACAGTATACTGTCTAAATATGTATAAATAGCATATTGCCCCCAACAATCTGGGTCCTCATTTTACCCACCTCGGAAGGATGGAAGGATGAGTCAATCTTGAGCTGGTGAGATTTGATCCGCTGATCTGCTGAACTAGCAGTCAGCTGAAGTAGCTGCAGTACCTCACCTTGGCTCTGTTATCCTACAGTCCAAGGATCACCAAATTCAGCAACACACTCTTCTAAAACTACAAATGAAATTCTGCCCTTGACTTCGGCTTGCCATTCTTTCATCATCCTATTTGCCTCTTTCTTGGTTCCCGCTTTTGTTTCCTTACTTCATTGTGGAGTAAATCCAACATATTTTCTATCTTTTCCCTTTAACTTTTAAAAGATTTTGAGACCATTGCAGAGCAATCTTAACCAATCTTAACTACCTGGAGGATCTTTATCCAGCTCTTTGGGGGCGGGAGGAACAATAGAAAACATGCAACCTGGGAATGAAATGGAGAGAAGGATTATGAGTAAGATACCAGAAGTATGGGGGTGCATGAATTTAATTTTTTTAGCTTTATCTCATAATGCATTGTGTAACCAGTATATAGCTGTAGGTGTTTTGGTTCACTGAAGTTTCATACAGCTGCATAATTTTCCATTTTTGTTGATTGTGGAACAGCTGTTACACTACCCTTGGTTGAGTCTACATGTTACTAAATGTTCTTCCACATGCTTCAGCCAAGATTTTTCTGGAGTCAATTACTGTACTTTCCAATCTAAGAGGTATAATTGCCAGAGCGATCGATAGGGAAGTTAGCAAGGGTTCGTGTGATGGATGTGATAATGCCAGCATATTCCATACTTCAGAATTTCACTAACTACCATAAGATTATTGTGGCACTATTCTTTAATGTTTTCAATTTGTATTTTATCATAGATTGAAATTCCTACTCTTCACCACAGGGAGCGCCTTTGGAAAAAAATTGTGACTTTTCAAATCATTTTGAAGTAAGAATCAAGATTCTACACCATGCAGAAGCAGAAGTAGTATTAATTGACACAGAAGATGTACATTTTGGTAGCAATGCTTAAGCTGTTTTTTCCCAGAGGTACCATGCCAGTGCTCCAAAGGCTGAGGCAGCCTGACTGATTAGATTGTTGATAAAAAGCGGTGGCAGCTATTTTTGTTGTTCTTGCTGTCTTTCTTGGATAATTGAGTGGAGAATTTAAATTGCTCATCTTGTTCAAGCTGAGCTCCATCAAAGAAGAAGGCTGCCATCAGTTGGAAATACCTTAGTCTTGTCAGTATTGATGGTTAACTTTTTATATTAAGTAGGATGTCACTGACTTCTTTTTTGTTGTCTGCAAGGATCACATTCTTATTAGCAATCATTATGTCTTTGATGAATTCATTGTGTAGAGATTTGACATTGCATCAATTGGACAAACTTTCTACATGACTGCATCAAGCAGAATGTTGAAGAGCAAAGGAGATGGAACACAATCCTGCCTCTCACCAATACATACAAGTCTTTGGACATTTTGCCATTATCAAAATTAGTATTGTGATCCTTCATATACCTGATATTAAAAAACATATTATTAAGATAAGCAGGTTTCTGCATGAATGCCTTCCATAGGATTGGCCAATGGACAATGGACATTGTCAAATCTTGCTGCAAAATCAAAACATCTGATGCATTCCTTTGCCATTTGGTTGTGGCATCCTTTTCCAGGCTGAAAACTGGCCAGCTCTTTTTAGGTTATGATTAACAACAGGCTAATCCCACAGTAATTATTGCATTCCTAAGTATTTCCTTTTTTGAAAAGTGTTCCTTTATTGCCTGCTTCTATCAATTTGACAAACACTGTGGTGGCACAGTGGTTAGAATGAAGTACTGTAGGCTACTTCTGCTGATCACCAGCTTGCCAGCAGTTTGGCAAATTGAATCTCACCAGGCTCAAGGTTGACTCAGCCTTCCATCCTTCCAAGGTGGGTAAAATGAGGACCCAGATTGTTGGGGGCAATATACTGACTCTGTAAACCGCTTAGAGGGGGATGTAAAGCACTATGAAGCATATATAAGTCTAAGTGCTTTTGCTAAGCACTATTGCTATTAAAAGCCTTGGTGGCACAGCAGACTAAAATGCTGTTAAATAGCACCAGCTGCCTGCAATTACTGCAAGTTCAAAATCGAACCAATAAATAAATAAATAAATAAATAAATAAATAAATAAATAAATAAATAAATAAATAAATAAAATCACCAAAATTTGGTATTGGTAATCAGGATTAGTTCTCTTCACAGCAATGAATCCAGGATTGTTTGTAACTGCATGTAGAACTGTGTTTGTAACTGTGTTGTTTTTTTAACTCATCAATGGTTATTTCTGTAGGAACATAAACATAAACTTTTATTAGGTGGCTTTTTATTGTTATTGAAAAACACATAAATACTTGAGATCATTGAAACTACACAGTACTATTAGAGACTCTCTGTGGTCTATAGGAATGCCAATATTGTCTGTGTGTCTCACTCCAGAATATTACAAGAGTGGACATGGACATTTCCAAATCCAATGAGTTGTAGTTCTAATATAGCTACAATTAAAATTCCGTATTGAAATAATTTGTAAATAATTAGCTCATGATGTCCAACCTGAGGTTAGTTCTAACATTCTAAGTGACACTTTACGATGTTTACCTGGCTTCCAAAAATTTGGTTGTGTTTTATCAGTTACCTGCTATTCGCCAGCACCCTGACTTCAGTTATCCAACAATGCTTATGCATCTGCCAAGGTACAAATGCAGTAACATTATTCTCACGTGAAGTCTTTCCATAGTTCTTTCCATAGACCTTTCCAAAAACTTTCCATAGTTTTTGTGATCTGTCAGCAGGGCGCGAAATGTCATTTGGGATTGTCTGTAGTTGCCCGCAGATGGAGTTAGTATAGGGAAGTTCTTCCTCAATCTTCTCTGCTCCTTTGTGAAGTTCTATATGCCACACAGGTATCCATGAGTTTTCTCAAGTGCATCAGAGGATGCTATATTATCACTAGGGTTAATATTCAATTGTCTTTCCAGTTAAGCTCTGTACATATTGACCTTTCCAATATTCGGCTCAATACTCCTTGCCTGTCTTGATTGAGCCAGCATGAAGTTCCATTACTTCAGGTGGATGAATTTAAACTTCCTTTATCTTCATAATATTGTTCCCATCATAAAAAAGAAATTCTGAGCTTATCTCATATTTTCATCTTGCAGTAATATTCAGGACCACAAATCACATCAAAAGACCTTTAGAAATAGGATCAATAGGACTGTTGTCACATCTTGAATTTTGAAAATAGTGTGCCTAGTTGGAAGCACTAAGAACAATCTAGAATGACTGTACCAGAGGTGGGTTCTAAAATATTTTACTACCGGTTCTGTGGGCGTGGCTTATTTTGTGGGTGTGGCTTGATGGTCATGTGACAATTATTTAGGATTTAGCAGAGATACTGGTCTACCAGGCTTTTAACTGCTTGCAGAGCTGTACCGATCTACCTATTTATTTTTGCAGGCACTGATCTACTCATGTATTTTTGCAGGCACTGGTCTACCCATTTATTTTTGCAGACACCAGTCTACTCATTTGTTTTCTTTTAACACTAATCAGCTGTAGGGCGGCCCTTTGAAGCCCGGCGACAAGAGTTTAAACAGTTTTTTTCCCTCTAGCCATCAGCTGGGACTCAGGAGGCAGCAATTTATTTTATTTATTTATTTATTTATTTATTTTGAATTTGTATACCCCCCTTCTCCCTGAGGACTCAGGGCGGTGAACAGCCAAGTAAAAACATCAAGTACAAATATTAAAATACAGTTAAAATATACATATATAAATTTGGCCCCATTAATTAAAAACAATAAACAAAACACTTAAAAACACTTAAAAAATTAGGCCAGCCCAGCTTGCTGGAAAAGGAAGGTTTTAAGGGCACGGCGGAAGGCACTGAGGTCTTGGATTCTCCTTATCTCTGGAGGCAATTGATTCCAGAGGGTAGGTGCCACCACAGAGAAGGCCCTCCCCGTGGGAGTCATCAGCCTGCACTGTTTGGCTGATGGCACCCCGAGGAGGCCCTCTCTGTGGGAGCGCACGGGTCGATGGGAGGTCGTCGGTGGCAGCAGGCGGTCTCGAAGATAGCTAGGCCCTATGCCATGGAGCGCTTTAAAGGTGATAACCAACACCTTGAAGCGCACCCGGAAGACAACTGGGAGCCAGTGCAGCTCGCGCAGGAGCGGTGTTACATGGGAGCGCCAGGCTGCTCCCGTCACTACCCGCGCTGCTGCATTCTGGACCAGTTGGAGCCTCCGGGTGCTCCTCAAGGGGAGCCCCATGTAGAGAGCGTTGCAGTAGTCAAGGAGAGAGGTGACGAGGGCATGAGTGACTGTGCACAGGGAATCCCGATCAAGAAAGGGCCGCAACTGGCGGATCAGGCAAACCTGACAAAAGGTCCCCCTGGTTACAGCCGTCAGATGTTCCTCCAAGGACAGCTGCCTATCCAGGAGGACTCCCAGATTGCGAGCCCTCTCTGTGGGGGCCAATGACTCGCCCCCAATAGTCAGTGATGGAGTCAACTGACTATATCGGGATGCCGGGAGCCACAGCCACTCAGTCTTGGAAGGGTTGAGCCTGAGCCTGTTCCTCCCCATCCAGATCCGCACAGCCTCCAGGCACTGGGACATCACTTCAAGGGCATCGTTGGGGTGGCCTGGGGTGGAGATGTACAGCTGGGTGTCATCAGTGTACTGGTGGTATCTCACCCCAAAGCCACGGATGATCTCGCCCAGCGGCTTCACATAAATGTTGAACAGGAGGGGCGAGAGGACCGACCCCTGAGGCACTCCACATATAAGAGGCCTTGAGGTCGACCTCTGCAATAGATTGGGGGTGGGGCCAAATAAAAGGTAGGAATAACACGGGGTAGGTGGGGGGGCGGGGGGGGGCAGAACTAGTTCGGTGATGTCATATCATCACCACTACTGGCTCAGCGGAACTGGGCGGAACGGGGAGGAACCCACCATTGGACTGTACCTAAGGTTAGATAGAATTAGGTTTGGAGTTGTATCAGGGTTATGAAATGTAGTTACCCAAATTATGTTGGGGGAAAAAGGACTGTGATCTGAGTTTTCTGGTGAATAGTCTGCTGGCGTGAGAAACGCTGCATCTCACAAGAAATAGAGTCAGATGTGCTACCAAGACTGCCAGAAATATAGACTCTACTGGGTTTTCAATGCAAGCTACTCTATATAAACAGGTAGTAAACCCCACACTCACTCACACTGACGATGTGAATGTCTGCAATGTCTGCAAGCAAACAACCTCAGAGAGCATCAAAGAATCCACTTTCCTCAAAGTCTTAGGTCCATGATCATGAACCTATGGCACGTGTGCCAGAGGTGGGACACAGCACCCTCTCTGATGGCACACAAGCCATCGTCCCAGTTCAGTTCCGCTGCACATGCGCATGTGCCTCCTGATGCCCAGCTGGCCTTTGAGTCTCTACCACGCATATGCAGGGGGTGGACCACATGCAGGGGGCTGTGTGTGCATGCATGGGGGGTGGGCTGCATGCAGGGGCCATGCACGCGTTGCATTTTGGGGGTTCAGGCACTCACGCTTTGGGCACTTGGTCCGGAAAAGATTAGCCATCGCTGTCTCAGGTTCAACTCCAGAAGATACCACCCTCGCCGCAAACATTGCTGCTGAAATATAATGTCCAATGTGACAAACTGGGAGTAACTAATTGTATTGAATTAAAATAAATGTATTGTTTCTCCTACCCTTGCCTATTCATTGAAACCTGGTCCCTGGCATACCATTCAAAGATCATGTGCAGCCTATGACTTGAAAAAGTCTGTGTACACATCTAATATAAACATACCTTTTTTTGGCATGTGAAATGACAACATTAATGTAAATTCTAATATAATTTCCCAGTAACCTCATTATGCAATGATTTGATCAGAACCCATAGATTTTACCATGCATTATGCATTAAGTGAAATCTAGCAATAGAGTTAACTTTAGTAAAATTGACAATTAATTTAATGCCCACTGCTATAAGGAACCAAAAGAAATATGTACTGACAGGACCCATTGGCTCATGAAATGTGCTGTCTGGCAGAAGTATAGATCAGAAATGTGACAGAACAACTTCCAAGTCTTAACAAGCACACTGACAATTATCTGTTCCTGCTAATCTAATGTAGAGAAAAAGAATACTTCAAAGAATGGCTATATTCTATATTCTATATCACCATGGGCTTTATTTAGGAAGGGAATTCAAGATTCCAGAGGCTCAATTAGAGTTCCAATTTACCTCTCCAGTCTATAGAAGAGGACTACAAAAGAAAAGAAGAATGGCATGAAACGAACAATATCTATGCAGATGATACAGAAACAAGACACCTGGACCATGGTCTTTGTTAACGGGATAATAGACTGCTGGCACCAGATAGGTTGTACCAAGCACTGGTGGGATTCAAGTAATTTAACAACCAGTTCTCCCAAAGTGGTGCGAACTGGCTGAATCCCACCACTGGTACCAAGGACTGGCAAAATTGAGATTGGTCAATGCATAGTGAGTTTAACCAGAAGGGCTTTGGACCAGAGGTGGGTTTCACATAATTTTACCACCAATTCGCCATGCACTGAAAATGTAAGCGTGTGCACACATCCTTCTGCGCATGCTCGTGGCCTTCTGCACATGCGCTTTGCTCATGCATGCGGCTTGCATGCATGCGTGCAGCTGAGAAAACATGGCTAAATAGGACAGCATAGCACCAGGTTTCTGTGCATGTTCAGAGCGCCTGCATGAGCACTGCAAACCGGTAGTAAAGGTAAGTGGAACCCACCCAGGGGTGAAATCCAGCAGGTTCTAACAGGTTCTGGAGAACCGGTAGCGGGAATTTTGAGTAGTTCGGAGAACTGGCAAATACCACCTCTGGCTGGCCCCGGAGTGGGGTGGGAATGGAGATTTTGCAATATCCTTCCCCTGCCATGCCCACCAAGCCACACCCACAGAACCAGTAGGGAAAAAATTTGGATTTCACCCCTGAACCCACCCGACTCTGACACTGATGATGTTACCTAGCTTGGTAATGAAATATCTGCAAGAAAACAACCAAGGACCTCACAGTTCAATCTTGAGCTACAAATATTCCCTTTTTATTGTAAATCTGTGATTTAAAAAAGAGAAGGGGGAAAAAATCCAACCTGATATAAAAATCTTTTAGAAAATTTTGGCCACCCCAAAGTATAAATCTAAGGTTCATGACAACAATAGTGCAAACAGTTCAAAGTCCCTGTATTAATTATGCATTTATTTTATTTTAAAATGATTTGCTTTTACTTTCCACCTAAATAGATCATGCATCTATAACATAAGCGTAAGATTTACTGTATGATGTTTTAAATTGTTATGCATTTTTAGAAGTTGAGCTGCATATCACCTGGAGAATTCTGGTTATTTGCTGGAACGTTAATAATAATAGTAAAGAAAGCAAAGGTAGTACCAATAATAATAGGTATCTTGGGTGCAATCCCAAAACAACTGGAGCACCACTTGAACACCATCAGCATTAACAAATTCACCATCAGTCAATTGTAAAAGGCAGCTTTACCTGAAACAGATTACATCCTGCGACTATATCTGTAGCACCATCAAGCATCCACATCTGCCTATCTCAGGTCCTTGGAAAGGAACTTAATAGGTGGACAAAAATGCCAAATCCAGTCTGAACATCTGACTGACAGTGCGACAAACCACAATAATAATAACAACTGTAAACAAAAGCTACAACTATCAGAGAAAAAAGCTTTGCAAACTTAAAATACTTTTGCTAACTTTTTGAAATCTAAAAGACAGACATATTAATTAGTTTTTCTGAAAAAATAATCTCATATTCTCAATGCCAAAATGAAAGTGAGAGGAACCGTGTCAGGTTTGAATCAAGTTGTTTTATGGGTTGTTGCATAAACTGGGAATGAGCTAGGTGATAAATATCTAATTTCATGTCAAGACTCAAGACTATCAAACACAATATTTTTTTATTTGCGCATTCAGAACTCTTTAACCTCAAACATTATTTCTTAAATCCGAGAGGTTTCCTTCTTTTTTTCCTTGAACTTTTTCTTTTCTTTCTTCTTTTTCTTTCTTTATTCATAAATCAGGCAACCATTCTCTCTTACTATTAGTTCTGAAAGCTGCTGTCTCAGGGAAACTTCTCAGCTTGATGTTTGAAAGAAGTGCAATTGTTTAACCTTTTGAAGTCCTGCATGGGTCTCAGTTCTTTTGAATTGGGTATCAATGGCCACTTTCAGCACCTAAATAGCAGAGTTTAGAAACTTCAGTAGCAAGGCTTCCCAAAAAAGGGGGGAAGGGGGAAACCCATTCTAGATTTCTGGTGTTAAATGACAGTACTTTTCATAGCCTCAGGGTATCTTCATTTTATCTGATTTTTTTGGTCAGTTGCTTTTTGCTGGATAGTATCCTACAGAGGATTTTTCCCCCTCCTTTTTGACTATTTTTTTATCACATACTTTTGCATATGACCTTGTTGTATTTGATGCATCAAATGATAAAATTCAATATTAGTTTCTTTTGCAGATGTACCGTAGGGGTTTCATCTGATCTTTTTTAATCTTTGGATTCTTTGCATTCTTGCAGCCCAAGAAATGATAAAATAATTCTATGACTGTCTGGTTGATGGCTCTGTCAATTGGTTAATTATAACAAATTCATGTGGAGATGGTTCATTTATATTATTAGTGAATCCCATTGGAAAGAAGACACATTTTGATATGTAAACTCATTTCTCCTACTTTATTTTATAATTCTTTTTTTTAAAAAACTTGCCCTGCTGAATTCCTGATAATACATTGAAATGCTGTGTTATCACAGCAAAACCTGTGATAATGTTGTCATAGTAGAAGCATTGGTTGATGTGGTACGTAGTCTTGAAAAGTGACAAAATGTAGGAAAGACAAATGGAAATTTTCAAGAACAAAAATGGAGATTTAAGTATGATTTATTAGCTGAGAGTGTTTTGCTGTTAATTCTTTCTTTGGGCCAACTGAGTTATCTCAAAAGCTGCTAGAATGAACAGTTCGTGGGTTTCCATTATACCTTTCGTATAAATGGGATGTGAGTCCCACTGAAGTTTATACCTCCCTCTTGTATGGAGGTCGAGTTCTTTCAAAGGGAATAGTGTTACATATATTTCTTTCCCAGAAAGGACACAAATCTAGAATTAGATTATATACATTAGTGATTCATATTGTATATCTAGGACGCCCGCAACCACACTGAAATAGAAGGTACTTCCAAATTCATAAAAAAGATATTGCCTTCCATTTTTATTTTTCGGTATGTTTTATTTTTGGCCTCAGGCACTGCATTTTGTTATCACTTATCTGCTATTCCTCATTTTACAAAATCACTTGCTATATTTCATCAGTACCAGTAGGCCTTTGCACCTGGATTTTAGTCATATCAGTTCTTTAGGATAATCTATTATAAAATTATCAGTGAAAAACCTCTAATGATAGAATATGTACCTGTAGAACTCAGAAAGGCACTATTTATCTTTGTATACATGACCTGCAGAGAATAAAAGTCAATCAGTGAAAACAAAAAAGTGAAATACATTAACTTGGAGACTAATGACTGAGCTCAGAGCCAGGCCAATAAAATATTCTGGGTAATGCCATACCAATAACCACTTTGTCTAGTCTGGTTACTCTGTACAGTATACAAAAAAGTTATAAAACAGTAACATAAAAAGTACTCTTTACAAATCACAAGGCTGAGATAGAATAGCAGATATTAAATATAATAATGGGGCACTTCAAGGTCTCAACAAATGTTTGCTTGTAGATGTTTCATTACCCAACATCATCAGTGCTATTACATGTCGGGATTTATATGCATAGTATCAGGCCTGGAAGCCATCTTTTTCACTGGGCCTTCAGGCCTGCCATATTTACTACTGTGGGAAAATGGGAGGGGGGATTGTATGGAGCCAGGGTGATATATAGTCATAATAATATTCCTTTCTTAGAAAGTCAAAGCCATCTTGTCCTACCCTTGGATGGCTGGAACTGGGAGGCATCTCCAGTTGGGACAGTGCTTGGATTGGACCATGTGATAGACATGTGGGTGATGGGCAGGAACTTGAACTTCCCTTTGAACTTCCCTTTGGGTGAGGAAAACCTGGAAGCTTTTGGATTTTCCCAGATGTGCCAATATGACATCTCTAATAAAATGGAACTTTGAGGAAACTCAAGCCTCGGAGTTTTCTTTCATTGGAGGTGTTGCTTGGAACCCTGACACATAGCTTGCCTATACACACAGGAGATGTTGTGTGAGTCAGTTCTAGTGCTGGTGAATTCATCTTTGAACGAAGGGATTGTTCCATTACCTCTTAAAGAGGGCTTGGTTTACCCCCCTCCTTAAGAAGCTATCACTTGACTCCAGCTTGTCCAGTATCTAACCTCCCTTTTTTAGTTAAGGTGATTGAGAAAGGTTGTTTTGCAGCAGCTTCAGAGGAGTCTTTCAATTGGGATTCAGACCTTGGTATGGGATGGAAATGGCATGGGTTGAGTCCTGCCTCTGGTGAAGGCAGGATAGAGTTTTGAATCCATCCTTGACATACTGACCTCTCTGCAGTTTTTCATGCCATCAGCCAAGACATTCTTCTGGATCTGTTCAAAGGATTGGGTGCAGAGGGTGGCACTTTGTTGTTTCAATTCCCCTCTTTTCTCCAGGGTCAATTCCAGTTGTCAGAGGAGATATCCTACCTTCGGGCCTCTGCTGTGTGTGGGCTGCTGCAGATTCAGTATCCTTTTTGTTCCTATATGAGGCTGCTGGGTGAGCTCATCTGTCAGGCCTCAGGCAAGAAATGAGAAGACTATGAATTCTATCCCTGCCTTAGGCAAGTAAGCCAATTGGATGATTTTGGGAAAGTCACTCTTTCTCAGCCCAACTCACCTCACAGTATCGTTATGGGAAAAATTAGAGAAGGAAGGAGTATCAGGTATGCTTGTTGCCTTTTGTTACTTGTAAAAAAGAATAAAGGCCAGATTAAAAAAATCAAGGACTCCACTTATTTGAAATTTTGTCAGGGTAATTCAAATTTAGGATTAGGATAAAAATTGTATGCTTCAGATATTATGAACAAGGTGTTATTTATACATTGGATCCATGCTTTTGGTTTTTGTATGTGTAGGGGTATGTTTTCTAGACACTGCACTGCAGTCTCTGCTATGAGTCCTAAAGTGATGATCCCATGGGCGTTCCTCCGATTTATTGATTTATTTGTCCATAAAACTAAAAGTAAGTAGTGAAGCAGAATTTGATGAGATCCATGATTCTGGCTATTTCAATCCTAGTGTATTTGGCTAGATTGGGTATGTCATGTAGTAGTGCTGCCATGTATTCGTTCACTAGTTCCGGATCTATGGGCGTAAAGAGTTCTGTGACATTGAATGAAACCATAATTTCCTCTTTCTCGATTTTTAGGTCTTTATTTTTCTGGAGGCAGTGTAGTGGAGAGTTGCTAGATAGTTTCTCTCCTCTGTCAGAGGTCCAAGCTTTTAGGTAAGTTATTTGCTTATGATAGGCTTAGAGGTAACCATGTGCAGATTAATAAAAGTATTTCATATAGGTCTATTCAGTTTCTTCCAATTATTACCTAAAATTCCAATTATTACCTAAAATTCAATATTTTGCCTATTTATGGACCTTTGAATTAATTAGAACAACTTTAGTGTTCAAAATGTAAAATTTCATGCACTTAATGTATTATCTGCATACCTGAAACTCATGTTGGAACATCTATGAAGGTCCATCTACAAAAGTCTTTTTTTTTTTAATGAAGCAAGATTAACTATCTACAATCCTCTGAATTTCTTCTTAATATTTTTCCATGAGGAAGTTTCTGTATCATTAAAAAACCTACTTATTTGAAATATTACTTTTACCTACTGAATAGCTACTGAAAGAAAGGATACATCCTTTTCATTTAGGAAGTTTTAAATTTAGCTGCTTTTATATAAAAATAAAAATAAATTAAAATAAAATAATATTTGTGCAGCTTTCTGAGATTTAGTGTGTTTCTGTAGTGTTTCACTCTAACTACACAAACACACAAAATCTCACAAAGCTATATGTGGAATTTTGTGTGTGTAAAGTGTGAAAGTTGTTTTTTTGGCTTTTTGTGGCTGTGTGAGGTTCCTGCTTGTTGCGGGGCCATTTTGAGTCTAGCACAGCTGCTTTTACATTGTGGGTGAGCCAGTTGTGTTGTGTTGTATTTTGTAGGTTAAAAAAGGGCAAAGAAGTGACATTGACTTGGCCACGCCCACCCAGTCACCTTACCACCAAGCCCCACCCACTAATTAAGCCCACAGAACCGGTAGCAAAAAAATTTAGATTTCACCCCTCTATCTATCTATCTATCTATCTATCTATCTATCTATCTATCCATCCATCCATCTATCTATCCACCCACCTACCCACCCGCCCTTTCTTCCGAGGTTGGTAAAATGAGGACCCAGATTGTCGCGGGCAATATGATGACTCTGTAAACCACTTAGAAAAGGCTGTAAAGCACTATGAAATGGTATATAAGTCTAAGTGCTATCTATCTATTGCTAACATTTATTTTTTTATATAAGGTTGTATCTTTGGAGCGACTTCTGGTACTTTGCAGCCTTATTTATCAAATTTAAATTGTTGTTTATCTCACATACTTTGAGCAGCATGCAATAAACCAATAATTAAAACATTATATAAAATGTATTTATATTTATTTCATTTGAATAGAAATAGAAAACAAGATGATGGAAGAGAACACATCAGAATATTATATATGATATATCTAATGTCAAGTGACGTGGTGGCTCAGTGGCTAAGACGCTGAGCTTGTCGATTGAAAGGTCAGCCGTTCAGTGGTTCAAATCCCTAGTGACGCGTAACGGGATGAGCTCCCATTACTTGTCCCACCTTCTGCCAACCTAGCAATTCGAAAGCACATAAAAAATGCAAGTAGAAAAATAGAGACGTCCAACAAGCCACACCATGCCCACCAAGCCACAGAACCGGTAGTAAATAAATTGAATCCCACCACTGCTCAGGAGATAATTCACAAATAGATTTCTTATAATTGTTGAGCCAAATTCTCCCAAAGCTCCCCTTGGACTACCCAGGTATATGATTGAACCCCTTTGAGGAAAGAAACGGCTAGAGGGAAAATTTGAAAGAGAGAAACATCAAGCGCCCCTTTTTCTGTTTCAAATTGTCTCTGTCTGAAAGCTGCTTGTACTTAGAAATAGCAACCTACAGGAATTTATTAACTGTAATAATGAGGCCATGATGAGCAGGAATAAGAAGGCTATGAGCATTATTTGACTCTGTATCCAAAAGGGCCAGGAAATAAATGCTCAGGAAGTAAATGTGAATTTTGGTGAAAAAGGGCTTTTAGATCTTTATATAACTATTTTGTAGGAAAATGTTCAAGATAATACTAAAATTGGCTTCATGTACAGCCTTCATATTCATTTCTTATATGGTTATTCCATTAATCATATTTTTCAGAAATTGGGACATTCAGTCTGCAGATAAGATAATTGTCTGGAAATAGCACCTGTTCGTTTTGATAGACATCTGCTTTTCATGAAATAATGATTCTGTTCCATCACTAAACCATAGATCAGAAGATACTATCAAGCTTCATTCTTGCCCTATACCAGTATGAGCAACCAAACTTTTCCTTTCCTTTTTTTTCTTCCTTTCTTCCTTCCTTCCTTCCTTTCTTCTTTCCTTCTTTCTTTCTTTTTAGTACAGGAATGGATACTGTCTTCCACCCATTCCCAATAGAAGTGAAAGAAATTTAAAAAGATAAATAAAACAAACATACAATCATTAAAAGCTCAGTTAAACACAAAATATAATCACAACCACTAGTGAGTACAGCCATACATTCCATTCAGTAGAACCATTGAAAAGGCTCACACCATCTACCAGAACCCCAAGCACAATAACACCGTCATTTTTCAGGCCAGAAGACCAGAAGACAATCTAAGTTATGTGGATATGATGTTCCAAAGGGCAGGCACCACAGCAGAAAAGGTTCTCTTCCAGGTCCCATCAGATGACTTTCTTTAGTGGATAGGATCCATAACATTCCTTTCCTGTTGCATCTGATGGGATAAGTAGATGTAAACAAGAAGAAGTGGTTCCTCAAATATCCCGGTTCCAGGCCATGTTAGGTTTTCTAAGTCATTACCAGCACCTTGAACTGCATCTGGAAGCATCTTGGTGGCCAATGCATCTCAAAAGCAGAGGTATAATTTGCACTGGGGAAGTACAAATATCTCCCTGTGTTGCTACCAGCTGCAGCTTTTCTCTAGTCCATTTCAGAGGTAACCAGAGTATGAATGACTGACAGCAGAGCACCAGTTCAGGTTTCTGAACTAAGACCATCAGAGGTTTTATAGACGTGAGATGTCTTCTCTTTGCTTTATCAATGTAACTTTGAAGCAACAATATTACAGTAAGGGAGCAGGAGAGAGAAAGGGGTGACATGACTGTCAAAGTAGAACATCCGGGAAGGGTGTTCAAATATCTGGACAAGGAAAGGGGGATACTACAAAGAGGAGGAGGAGGAGGAGGAGCTGTACAAAGAATAGCCAGTGTGGGTTGACATCCCTCTACAAATGGGAAAGACAAGAAGCAAAGGAATGATTCAACAGCACCAGCCCTATTGTCAAAACACAGCAGTAGTTATCATTCTCTAACTGAATACACTTGTCGTGCCTCAGCATATTATTTTTATATACTGTTGTTGCTCTCTAGTCCCATCTAGTGGCTGGAGATGCAAAATACCAATTATATTGTTTGAAGCTGACCAAACCATTTACACATCAGCCCACACTCTCAAACCAAGTGCACGCTGGGAAGCCAGACCCTGTTTTCCTTTAGCATTTGGAGAAGGCAGAAGCACAAAGAAGAACCATCTTAATTTGTGGCACATGATCATCCAAGGACAAACCCATCCCACACAGAGAGATTTAAATTACTTGTATTTATTAATTGTTATGTTCAGCAGTAACTTAATACTGCCTATCTTGTATTTGGTTCTCATTGTATGTATCCCTATTTTCCCCAGTTTCACCAGATCCTGTTCTTTCAATAAAGCATTCAGATCTACACACACGGTCTGTTTTATTGGAGGATAGGTGGGTTTAGCTGCATATCAAGCTGCACACAGACTAACGTGTAATGAGGACAGAACAACACTCATACATTAACTGAAAAGCTTACCATTTTGTAAAGATAACACAGTTAATATTTCAACTAAATATATATTTCTCTTTCATTTGAATTGCAGTAAAGTACTCAGCCTAGCCAATACACAATATGCCAGAAATATTCTCTACAAAGATGTGGCATTAGAGTTCATTAAATTCCTTGGTACCACACCAGTTATTTTTTAATTGTATACAGTTCAGGTAGCATGTTGTTCCAAGCTCCAATTCATAAAACAAACATCTTTTATCCCAAGGTACTCACTTGAGAATACTTAGTTGAAACAATAAGACTTAATGATACATCTTTGTATTTACTATTTAAAGTTCTGCCTTCCTTGAGTTATGATGCTTCCATTCATTTCAAACATTAAATTTCTCTGGAGACGCATGGTTGCTCCTTATGTAAAGGTATTACAAAAAATATTCCTGGAAGATCATGTGACTTTCACAAGTTCCCCTTCAAATCTGATAGCTATTCCTTTTTCTTTCCCTATACTGTCCCATTATACTGTACTGTATATTGGTCTTTCCCTATACTGTGGCATTATGCTTTTTTATCTGAATAGTTCAGAAAAAGCTAGTAACAACCAATGCATCCTTAGTAAATGAAAGTAAGCTTTCTGCATTTTAACCTTTGTACAGAACTGAAATACTAACTGGTGTAAAAGAAAATCTATTCTACAAAGGGAAATTCCTGCTCTATTGTCCATGCACACTTCAAGTTGGCTCCAATATTTGCATGGTAACTTCCCATTTAAGCTGCTTCTGTTCTGTGCTCAGGCCAGCTTAATTCTAATCCGGTTAAAGAAAACCCTATCCAGACCGAGACGCTTTGTCAACCGTTCGTAAAATATTCAATCTGGGTTAACTCCCATTGAATTTTTCCTTTGATCATGTGCCCTCCTCAAGGCTCCCTAGGAATTGGGAGGTGGAGGGAATCTTGGATGTAAATAAAAAATCTCAGGGGGAAAAAATCAGGTACTCAGAAAAAGGAATATAAGTTTTAAAAATAATACTTTGGGATTTGAACTGCTTTTTGAGAAGAACTGGTGTAGAATTACTATATTTACAGTCCATGGTGAGCATTGTCTCAGTTGAAGGAGAACCCATCTTCTGAGAAGTAGCCAATGGAATGACGGAATTAGCCTGCAGCAAGCTGAAGACCTCAAGTTTAAATAGACAGGAGCACTCCAGATGATATAGTAAGGAAAAATATACTTTGGAAATGGAGCAAAAATAAATATGCCTGGAAGTTATTTTGGAGGTGAATGGGAAAGCAAAGCCATCTGTTTTTGCCCTTCAGAAATGGTTGCCTGTCTATTCTGTGAGAGGCAAACAACGCCATGTTAACAAAAGTAAAAATAAAAAAGTAACTGAGAACAGCCACAGGTAAAGTGGTCTTCCTTCACAGGAGCAAACAGGTTGAAGTCAGACAAAACCAGAGGACAGCCAACAACAAATAATGCTGTGAAAGCGATCACCAAGCAGCAGGTCTTTATATAAACCAGCAACAGCCACTGAGCATGAAGGAAAGGAGAGCAGAGGTGATGTGTGATGGAGGGCTGCTGGCATGAAATTGAATGAATACAAAGGATTTGTCAGAAGATCCTCTCTGCCTACATAGCCATCTATTGACTGCTCTATCTTCCCTTTCCATTACCTGCTTTCAACAGGACTTCTATATTCAGGGGTGTGATAGCTTGATCTATCCACACAGAACTGCTTCTATCCCTTGCAACAGTAAACATCTTTTAAAAGAGAAAGAAACCATCCCCAAGGACAATTTCCATTAGAAGTAAAGTGGCATTTGTCATTCCTGAATGGTAGGCAGTTTTAGAAGCTGTTTTAGCAACTTTTCAAGATGTTTCCCTAACTTGACTTCCTGCATCCTCAATAGACTTTCTGTGAGGTGGACTTCTGCCTAGGCTTAGTCATTTTGCTGTTAAGGGTGAAAATCCTATATGTTAGGACAGACAAGAAAGGAGTTTTTATGTGTGAAACATTATGGTGAAAATAGATGCTAGTCAGGAAGGATGAAGTTGGAGCTCATATTTACTTCTATTCTCTGGACAATCATTATGATTAAGAAGAAAAGTCAGAAATCACATGTCTTTACAATCTTTGAGGCAGATCTGTTATTTTTTTTCCAAAAGCAATGGAATTTGAGCAGCTTGAGTGAATATTGATTATTCTAAAGCTAAAAAGAAATAGATTCAATCTTAGTTTTTACAAAGTTTTACTGAACAGTGTATCAATCATCTTTGTAAAAGTTGCTGCTGTTACTCCTTCCCCCCATTCCAGAGTTAGTTCATTATTTTCAATCTTAAAACAATTCATTAGTTTGCAAGATGAGATGCATTAGAAATCAGGTGCTTGAAGAAGAAAGAGGAAAAAATATTGGGAGAAAATGCTGATGTCTCAACATTAGTAGTATGATCATCGTGCCTTCTGAGCCTCCTGGAGAAATGGAATCAAACTGTTGTGCTACCATGACAGGATACTGGGACCCCAAATAATAGAAAAAAGGGACGCGATGGCTCAGTGGCTAAGACGCTGAGCTTGTCAATCGAAAGGTCGGCAGTTCAGCAGTTCGAATCCCTAGTGCCGCGTAAAGGGGTGAGCTCAACACTGCAGGGCTGACCTTCTACCTTTTGATATAAACTAATGGGCATTGTTATCTTAAAAAGAAAGTCCATAGAAAAAGGACTTTTGAAAAAAATAGTGGCAATACAGTTTATCAGTTTGACATCTTCAGTTTGACAACGGTTTTAATGTTTGTCTTTTTAGGGGGAAAAATGTTGTAAAGGAATACAGAAGACTTCTTGATTTTTATTACTTTTATGTATTTTAATCAAACCATTAACTGTGGTCTTAATGGCAATAATGGAGAATAATTAATTTGAAGATTAAATCCAAGACTTGGAAATAAATTTATTATGCCTGTCCCCCCAAACAATATTTGATTTCTGTTCCATACCCCATCTTACAAATAGAGTTTTTTCTGCTTTTCCATAAAAGTGGTTTCCATTTTCCTATTTCATTATCAGGATGCTTTAGGATTTATTTTTGCTGCTTTAGTTTAGAGAGGTGGAATTTCCCTTGTTATGCAAAGTGATTCCGAGCTCTGTACTTTCCCCCTTCTGTCAGTCTCTAATTTTGTTGTGAAAAACTATAAATGTGACAGGCTCCTGTTGGAAGAAATGTTCATCTGGGTTCAGTTCCAAGTGGGGAGAAAGACACTGGAAACATGGTGGCTGTTTGGAAAGATGGTTTTTAATGGTGGACAGGACCACATGGTTTGAGATCCTGGGCAAAAAGGAGTGGAGAGAGGCAGTGGTGGCCAGTTTGCACCACTTTGGGAGAACCGGTTGTTAACTTTCCGAGCAGTTTGGCAAACTGGCTGTTGGAAGAAATCATTAGGGCAAAGAACCGGTTATTAAATTACTTGAATCCCCACCACTGGAGAGAGGGATATATTTATACACTCTCTTGGGCCCTGCCTTAGAGTTTCCTGTTCCTGTAAAAGAAATGTATCCCATCGGCTGTCAGACTCCCAGGGGGCGGGGTTTTTAGCTAACTTGTCCCAGGCTTGGTTGAGCCTTGTTGGGTGATGTAATCTTCCCAGGTGCCATGTGGTGAGATGGGTAGAGGACTAATCCTATCATGTCCTGAGGGCCATGTCTTAATCCCATCACCCTGAAGCTGAAGGGGAGGGCAGGGAGCTGCAGAAAGTTGCTTTGTCTTTAAAAACATGTTTCTCCTTCTCTCATCTAGGGAAATATAATATTCTGCCTTTTTAATATTTTCTAGAATATTTCATTCTTCTGGGAGGGGGTGGGTGCTAACTTCCTACCCTCCAAAAAGCAAGACAGACACGCTGAGGTTCTTCAAAGCAGTTCCCTTTATTGTTCCTCACCTATAGACAAAAATCTTTCCAAACTAATGCAGACTAATTACATCAAGATATACTCCTAGGATATACTCTCTTCCTCCCAAAGTTTAAACTTTGCTATCTCTTGCTCTTCTGAAATATGCTCCTTCCCTCCTGGGAATCTGGATTACATTCCATCCCACTTTCTGTTTCACATTTTTCTAGCATTCTGACTTCCAAATCTGAAGAAATCTTATGGGAGAAATTCCCTCATGGTGATGTCTTCTCCTAATCTTTAACTGAAATTTGGGAGGTTGCCAGGAGAAAAAAAAACACACTCATACATCCCATTTTTAGTTCCTCATTGAATTTGTAAAGCAATTTATTTTCTATTGAATGGGGGAGGGGGGGCGGTGTATAACTAATTACCAAAGAGGCAGAACTCTTAAGCAAAGAGATCGGATACAATTAGACATTCTTCATACACTCTTTAAACAGAAACTTTAAAAGATGTAGGTTAGATAATGAGCTTGTCTATTGTATTATAAAGCAAGCTGGGTGTGCTGAAGGAGCACATCTTAGAAACAAAGGAAAATGGAGCATTGTGATAATTTTGGTTTTCAGAAGCGGGGGGGGGGGTGTTATGCGAAATAGTTTGGAGGATACTTCCTTCAAAGCATTATCAAAAGGTTAAGCTTTGCAAAGCCCTACCTGATTTTGTTAAGGGTTTTTGTTTTCTCTGAAGAAAAGCAATTTTGGGGGGGGGGGGTCACCTGCACTGGGGTAAACTGAACAATATGGAATCTTACGAGTCTATGGATTTCTAACCATGTCTTTCTTAAACTCTTTCCTGACTTAAAGTACCTAATCATGTGCTCTGGTTTTTGCAATTCCATTATGAAAGCAAGCTAATTGGAGGGTTGTAAGAGGCAGGCAATCTGAAGACTATGCAGAAAGTTAATAGTTGTTACGTTGTTGCTATTTTAATGCCCCATAAACACATCATGGTTGTGTTGACTTGTAATGGCTGAGGTTAAAAATCTATTTCCAAACATGGCATTTTAATCTTCTTTCTTTTTCCATGACAGTGAATTTCCAATACATCAAGTCCTTTTGTTGGCATAGGCTAAATTTTGGAATAAAGAATGAAACTGAGAAAGACAGATGGTTTGTACTTTATAAAATCCCAATGAAAGTATTAGTCGCACATGACATAGTTCCCAATTTCTTCTTTTAGGGTTGGAATAGTTTTCACAGTTGGCTTTCATTTCATACATGAAATTAGACATCCCTTGTTAGTCCCCCCCCCTTTTTTTTCTTTCTAAATACTGTATTGTACTATAAAACTGCAAACAGTGTACTGTATTGGCAATATTTATAAGACGGCAAGATATTTTGACATTAATAGAGTTCACAAACAGCCACCAACTCATTCACTGCAATTTCCTTCTAGCTCTTTTAGACTTTGCTAAAATCAGCTTTCTCCATATTAGAAGTAAAATAACTTTCTGTCTTCTTTTCACTATGCTCAAAATGTCACTTTGGCCATTTCCCAATAGTAGTCAACCAGTTCTTTATAGTTTTCCTTAAGAGAGTAAAAAAGAAAATCTATCCATTTTCTAATTACCAGAAAAGAAAGAGAAATGCCAAAGCTAAAATAATATAACCAACAGGCCTAGTTTTCTGAAAAATCACAAAAGAAAGACCAACTGATTCACAATATTTCCCTAATGGATCTAGTATTAACTACTCCGTATCCAGAAGATTCCAGGGTTGGTGATCTTAAATGTTAGGTCTCCTAAATGAAAAAAGGGGAGAAATAATGAAAACATCAGCAACTGTCAGTTCACAAATAGGATTTGGGCTATAGAAAAATAACAACAAAACAGTTCCAGTTCTCCAGAGGGCATATAATGCCAATAAAAGAAAGAATGAAGCAGCTTAAAGCCTAAGGAGAAAAAGAACAAAATTTATCAGCATTGAAAAGCCAGCCTGGAACAACTGATATTGAGGCATGTAAGGAACAATTAACATGTCTTCCAACCACAGTGGGATGAATTTACTTCTGAAAATGTTGGCACTGCATGACAATAGTGAAGCTCTGAAACTCCTAAAAGGAAGTCATGTGGACAGCAGCTGGAAGAACACACCTGTGCCCCATACATAACAGAATGAAGTACAATTGAAATAGGGTCAGATTCACATAGAATTCAAATAAGTTGGGAAACCCTAACTTATGATAAATGAGCTTTGTGCTATCGATGCAGCTGTTTCCTCTTTGTAAATAATTTCCTCTCATTTGACTTACTGAAGAAAGAAAGAAAAAAAAATGTCAGGTTATCATGGCATCCAATTCTTTCCCAGTTCATAACTTCTGATTTGGGATGTTTTATGAACATGACCAATGAATCCCGTACTTTATGCTAAAAATAGTGTTTTCAGAGAAATGCTCCTATATTAATTAAACAAAACTCCTTGAATTAGTACAGGTAATCCTTGACTTACAACAGTTCATTTAGTGACCATTTAAAATGACAACAGCACTGAAAAAAGTGACTTATGATGGTTTTTCACACTTAACCACTGCTGCAGCATCGCAATGGCCATGTGATCAAAATTCAGATGCTTAACAGCTGACTCATATTTACGACAATTACAGTGTCCCAGGGTCGTAATCACCTGTGATGACTGGGAACAAGGCAGAAAGGTCACACAGCCAGCTGAGAATTCAAACTCCCTTTGAATGCTCCAAATGTCCCCTCAAACACTCCCATGTTCTTGGCAAGTCCCAAAGCACTTAGCAAAGCACGCACGCACACACACACACATGGCAGCCTCTGGCTGCACCCAGTCCAGCAAAACAAAGGAACAGGGAAATGAGTCCAAGAAAAAAGGAACAAACAATGTGTCCACAAACCAAGGAACAAACAATGAGTCCACGAAGTCAGGAAGAAGACACTGGTCGACAAGTAAGGAAGATGCAAGCAGTCATGCAAAGTCCAAATGTCTGTACCAGCATACCAAACTCTACCAATTCAGCATTTGACAAATGCCGCTTCCCAAAGTGTCTCCTTAAATCTCAGTCCCCAGGTGTGCCTTGTGAAAAGGGGTGGGTTGGCCTGCTCTGTTCCTGCTTTCTTTCCACTCTCTGTGCTTGGGGATCAGGAGGGGGCGGTCCTTGCTCATTGCCTGAGCTCTGTCGCTTTTCAGGTCCACTTCTTGCCCTCTCTTGGTCATCCTGACCCCGTTCCTCCCTGCTAACAAGCCGTCCTAATCCTGAGGGGCCCTGGGCTGCCTTGGCCTGCTCCTCCCCACATTCCTCTGAAGCCAATGAAGTCACCCTCTCAATCTCCTTCGGCTCTAGCTCTGGTTCAATCCTCCAGATTGAGGCTCCGACAGGGGCATGACATCACCATTTGAGATTTTCTGACAAGCAAAGTCAATGGGGAAGCCAGATTCACTTAACAACCATGTGACTAACTTAACTACTGCAGTGATTCACTTAACAACTGTGACAAGAAAGGTCATAAAATGGGGCAAAACTCACTTAACACATGTCTCACTAACAACATAAATTTGAGGCTCAATTGTGGTCTTAAATCAAGGACAACCAAGAAAAGAAGAGTTGCCTGATATGTTTTTTTTAGCTAAAGGAGTATTTCATAGGAGTATATGTGCCTTAGGCCTCCACATCAAGCTTCATAAATTCTATTTATATTCTATGAAGTACACTATATAATTATTTACTCCATAACTAATGCATGGTAAATGTATGTGTTTGTGTGGGTTCATTTATCTTTAGTTGACAACTAACCATAGGCTTCAATTTCCTTCTCAGCTCCTTTTCTTCCATTTATTCAACCATTGCTCTACATTGTTTACAATTTCTAAGTCATGAGCCAATCAGAAAGGGTTGCAACTTCCTAAAAAATATTCTTTGTTCTCCTTCTTGTCTTGCTTGTTCTTTTCATCATTTGAACATCACAAAACTGTGAATAAAAAGATTTCTACGATTTTTATTTCTAAAGATTTCTAAAGATTTGTTTTTATATGTGTGTGATTGTTTTTTGTGTTATTTTTAAAGACAGTTTAATAAAAATATTTTTTAATATAGAAAGATTTTAAAAAAGATTTCTACTGTTTACCATCAGCAGAAATTATTTTTTTAAAAAAAGTTGAGGATCTCGTTGAAACCAAATTTAGAAGTTTAATTAATGTGAAATTGTTTGTCTTTGATTTTTTAAAATGTTCAACTCAATAATGGATTCAACATACTACTGTTTTTTTCTCCTTTGTGCCTTCCAGAACAGCCTTGAAAATAAGTCTTATATTATACCCATCACACTTGATCCTTCAAAACTTTTGTTTCTGTAAATCCAAGCAATACATAGGACCTTTCCCCATTGCTGAGTTAGAGTGCTCTCCATCTATCTTTGAGTTGGCAGAAAACTACACGGGCATGAAATTTGCTGCCGCAATTGCCAATCTTTATCCTTTCTCTCTCTTGCCTCTGTTTTGACTCACTGATGGATTGTTCTGTCCTGCTTATGCATGTGAAACATGCAGTAGACAAAGCAACGGATTGAATCCTCTGGCTTGGTTGCCTTTTCTGCAAGTCACCAGTCTGCAAGGCAATATCTGGCAGGCATAGGAGTGTAGCAGGAATGCAGTAAGCCTGGCTTCCTTTCTGGCCCTTCCTGCTACACCTCATCCCAGTGTAACACAAGGTTCATGTGGGGTGGGGGGAATCTATCAGCGTCACAAAACAAGCCAAGTCGCAAATCACACTTTTCATCTGGGATTTTTGACTCCTTCTTTTCTTTTCTTTATAGAGGTAACAAAAGTTGAATTCCTGATTCCTACATCCTCTGTTCAAGAAACAGTGGGAAAGGAACCACTGTTAATGTTTTTCTCTATTTTATCCTTATGCTAAACTGGTAAAACCTTTAGACAGGGGTAGGCTGTTCGGGGTTCGCAGGGGCTCAGGAGAACCTCTAGCTAAGATTCTGTGCAGTTCAGAGAACCCCAAATCCCACTCCTGGCTGGCTCTGTCCCATCCCGTCCCGCTCCGTCCTGCCCACCTCACTCCGCCCCTCTCAGGAATCCCCACGTGGCTTGTTTTAGATTCAAGTAAGTGCAGGGCTTGTGTGGAGCTTGGGGAGGGTGAACAATGGGCCTACCAGATGTTTGAGAAGGCCAGAAATGGGCCTGTTTCCAGCCTCCAGAGGGCCTCCGGAGCCTGGGGAGGCTGTTTTCACTCTCCTGGATGCTCAAAGAAAGCCTCCAGAGCCCGGGGAGGGTAAACACCCCACCCCACCATGGTGCAGGATGCTGACTAGGCCACACCCACCACGGCCACGCCCACCCAGCAACCAGGCAGAGAACCCCTTGCTAAAATTTTTGAAGCCCACCCCTGCTTTTAGAGCCTTCTGAGTTGTTGGGCACTATTGCACAATTCTGATAGTGTGCCCTGTTCTTTAGGAACAAGTGAGCAGGTGAACCAGGGATTACAGGGGAAGGGACAAGCCTAAAACAAACTGAAATGGCCTCTGGGATCCCACCTATTACCAATCTCTGGTTTCACCTTCTACTATATGGATAGTGAAGCGTAACAGAATCTATACACCTTAATTGTCACTGAACGCTATGGGCTTTATGGGAAAGAATACTAACATCAATTCAGCCAAGAGTCACTGCTTCACTCATGACTGAGATTGAGATGTCATGAGAACAAGGCAGGAAAAGACACATTACCAGTGCTTATTTGTGCTATTGTTAGGTGCAAGTACTAAGTGTTAGCGATAGAGTTTTTGGTTAAGACAATGGAAATCTGCCATACTGCATATAGCTAATAAATTATATTTGTTTGCAATAAATCACTCTCAGTTCTCTACTCCCCCTCCCACCTGCTAGTTACCATCCATCCCTAAAGAATGCTGGCATCCTCAACATATCTGTGTATCCAATTCTATTTTAAATGAAGGTCTTTCCTTTTAGTATCTATAGAGGAACTTAGCGCTGATCTTGAAAAGGGTATGAGAGAGATATGAAGGGAGGGACTTGGAGAAGGTATTTTGTTCAGTACAAAATTGGGTGGAGAGAAAATTGATGTTAGCCACTTCAAGGGTAGGCCACCTCAAGAAACAGGCACTGCAGACATTTCAGGAATGTTACTTTATGGTTCTGAGGCAAAATAAGAGAATTTTGGAAGCCTATCCAAGCTTTTTCTCTGCCCCATCTTCTCCCAGTCAAGGAAGGTTTGTTTTATGTTTCCTTTTTATATTTCCTTCAAGCTCTAGTCTCTGCAATTGCTCGTCAGATCTCCCTTAGCAATTCCTATTTTCCTCAGTCAGCTCTGAATGCACTTGTGCACCAAAGATGACAAAGTACCTGTTATATTGATGATCATAAATGAATTACAGGATTTATTAATAAAAATGAATATTGGCAGCCAGACAATGTAAACCAAACCTGCAAAAAATTCCACAGAAGTCTAAAACTACTTCTATTAAAATGGACTATTGTAAGAGAATTATACATGTGTAATCTCCCTTTTTTCTTTTACATGGATGTTGCATTTTATAGGAAGGAAGGAAGGAAGGAAGGAAGGAAGGAAGGAAGGAAGGAAGGAAGGAAGGAAGGAAGGAAGGAGAATTGTATTGGCACAATGGAAGATACAACCTTTTCCAGTGTTTCCTCCTCCGCTTCCCATGATTCTGGTTATGTTCCTGCATACAATATAAGTAGCAACTGTGGCAAGCTTCTATGTAATCCATCATTGATGGCTGATATTTCTACTATTGTTTCTGCACTTTTCATTTAACATTTTTATCTGCTAGAGAACCTGTGTGCTGCATTAATTCAACTTTGACAGTCCAGCTTCCTTTAATAAAGCAGGTTCCACAGCAAGTAAGGCAGGGGAAACCAAGCACAACATGCTAATAAAAGTAAATACAATTATTCTCTGGTCCAGAGTTGGCCCTACGATGAGGCTCAATGAAGAGATCCACTTCAAGCAGCAGATGTTGCAAGACAGAATATGATAGCCAATTTTTCTATCCCATAGTCTCTAATCTAGGGTTTTTTTTTACTGTTGGATGTTTACCGGTTCTATAGAACCGGTAGTAAAACCGGTGGGAGTAAAACTGGCGAGAGGCTCCGCCCACTGACCCCGACGTCATCAGAACACTTCTGCACATGTGCAGAAAAGCACGCGCGCACGGCCCCATTGCAAACTGGTAGTAAGGGTAAGTAGAACCCACCCCTGCTCTACTTGTATCAGAATGAAATAAGAAGGAAAAATACTTCTTAATTTTTAGTTATGCATTTTGATCAAGGCATAGTAAAAGATCTGAGAGACACAATAATCAATTTAAAAAATCAGCCAAACTTAACAACTAAACCAATAAACAGGTATTTACAACTAAGATAATACTAAGCAAGTATTGTATTCAGCAAGGGCCAGTGTACAAATAAATGACCCAGAAGTATGTGAATAATATCATCTTGCAGCTATATTGTTGTTGCTGTTGTCTCTGGAGTGAGAACAGAAGAAATTACCATCAGTCAAACTGTATCCAGGCAACGATATGTCTCATCTACCTGCAGATATCTACCTTCTGTTTATCTAATGAATACCTTTACTTATTACTTATTTTCAAATGTTTCTGGTCACACTTCAAAACCAAGTTTTTCTAGGGTACCCTACAAACGTTTTGAGATGTCATTTTTAACTTACAAATTAAAAGCAGCAACTAGAAATATGCCAATCAACACTTTTGGGCGCTCTCTCCCCCTGGCTCTCTCTCTCTCTCTCTCTCACTCTCTCGCTCTCTTTCGCTCTCTTTGTTGGAATATATTTCATAACAGATGAAAGAACTTTGTTAGAAAGATTGTGCTGTCAGTTATTGGTGGTCTATAACAAAGAGGCAGTAACAGCAACAAGACGCAAGCTAGCTTGCTTTGTATTTGCAAGTGTTTTTCCATGTACATGAAAGCCATTTCCATTACCCAGAGCTGATGTACAAAAAGGCTGCTAAAAGCTGGAGTATGAGCTTCTAAAGAATGGCTGTTAGCCTGTGAAGTGGCCTGGATTGTTAGAAACTTGTGACAAATGTTAATTGAATAAAGTCTGGTCCAATACTCTTTGTGCATTATTGATAGCATTTCTCTCTCTCTCCACTCTTGAAAAGAATATGTTCCTGCTTCCAAAAGGAAGCCAATTAAAACTGGTACAATGTGTATCAGCCGCAGTATACAGTGGGAGGAGCAGCTGTTCTTTGCAGAGAACTCAGGGAGGAGGGCGTCAAGTAAAATATCTTGCTGCAACCAAATTAAGCGAACATATGTCTGAAGGGAGGGGTTATGCAAATGATGCCCATCTTTCAAGGTAGCTAATTGGGCGTGCCGGCGGCTTTCTTGATGGGAAAGAGTAGTTATGCCATCAACAACAGTTTCTCCTGCAGGAGCTTGCAGTCATAATGGGACACTTGTTGTCTCAGCAGCAAAACAAATGAAGAGTCAGGTGCCATCTTACATTAGTAGCCTAGGGCATAAACTGCTAGAAAAAGATGCTCCTTTGCCAGCCTTTGGGCTCCCTTCAGAGGTAGTTTGTATGCATTCCTTCACATATGCTTTATGGCTAAACAGCCATTAATATTTTGACAAAACGGATATCAACAGCTCCGGTGACGGCAAGTATAAAGAATGTCCAGGATGAAACAGAATATGCTCAGTATATTGTATTGTATTGATCAACATGGAGATATGCTTGGTATTGACCATAAATGGGACAAATGAATGTGCTTTTGTTTGTGTAAAGTGATTAAAATAAAGTCACTTTCCATTTCTCCACCATATGAGAAGTCGGTCATTAATAATACATAACAGGCAGTCACAGGAAGAACTAGGAGATCAAACCTCTTTTTGGTATTCAGTTCACTAACATCTAGTCCTTTAGAAGATTAGTTTTATAAATATATTCAGCAGCGATGTGAAAATCATTACTTTTGGAAGTCTCACACATTTACAGAAAAGCCACTTAGAAGATTCCATAGGATCCTTTTCAGAGTCACTGATCTCAGATAACAGCTACAAAGTGCACGCCTTCATGAATGCAATGCTATCGGAGAAAGCGAATAACAAATTTCTCAAGACTCTATTAATCTAATAATAAAGCCAGTTCATACCTCTTGTAGTAGACAAGATCATTATTTATACTCATCGTTTGACAATAAATTCATTTGAATTGTGGACTGTTAGGTAGTTAGCTGCTTTGCATTCTGTGAGCAAAGAATGCAGCCAAATTGCCTTTTATTATAGCAATGGTTGTTTGAAATTGCACCGCAAAGTAAACCTTGATTTTCTAGTGTAAAGAAAATGATTTATTCAAATCAGGTGGAGTTCTACAATGAATAGATTTATCACCTTACACCAAGATCTGGGTGTTTAAATAATTGATGCTGAAATTTTGAACAAAGGGAACAGTAAAAAAAAAAAAATGCAATCCAACACATACAATTTTTAAGGAAAGCTCCTTTTCTTCCAATAAGAAAATTATTAAATAAAAAACTTTGACGCAATTGTGCTGGAATAGTCCTTACCTTCATGTTATTCTTTCTGTTTGAAAAATAAGTTTGTTAGAAACTCATGATGGACAGAATGCTGAAAAAAAATGTAGTGCTAGTTGGTGAATATCCCTAGATATGCTAGTGGAAAACTTTTTGTGTTAAAACTTCCAACTATGCAAAGCAGAATACCAACTCAACCAGCGTTTCCACTGGTTAATCATTCCCAATATATTTTAAAACCAACTCAGTCCTCCATGTTGCCTTCCCCATTTGCGGTCTTAAGTACTTACAACAGGTTATTAGCTATATGCCTGTGAGTATGGAATTGTAGCAAGTAATTAGAATTGTATCGGGCAATCTAAGTAGCAAATAGCTATCAGCAGAAACCATCAATCAATCAATAAGGGCCCCAGCCCTGTGGAACGAACTGCCCCCGGAAATTCGTAAGATCTCCGACCTCCGGGTGTTTCGCTGCGCATTGAAGACCCTGTTGTTCCGCCAGGCCGGAGTATCAACACAATAGTTTTAAATTGGGGTATTTAAATTTATTGGGGTTTTAAATTTGAGTCACTTTATTTAATTATTTTAAATTTTATATTATTGTTTTGTCTGTGTTTTTAAATAAGCTGTACACCGCCCTGAGTCCAGTATAGAAATATTATTATTATTATTATTATTATTATTATTATTATTATTATTGACTCATTATTTTGGTATCTTATGGATCAGTTATTTACAGTATTGTCCCAGATCTTAAGAATCTCTTCAAAGGAAGGAAGGAAGGAAGGAAGGAAGGAAGGAAGGAAGGAAGGAAGGAAGGAAGGAAGGAAGGAAGGAAGGAAGGGATTAACAGAATTGGAAGGGACCTTGTAGGTCAACTAGTCCAACCCTCTTTCCAAGCAGGAGACCCTACATCTGTCTCTACCTAGGATCAAACTCACAACCTCCTGATTGTGAGGCAAGAGCTCCATCTCTAGGTCACAGCAGCTGGGCGAAGGAAGGAGTGAAGGAAGGAAGGAAGGAAGGAAGTAGGAAGGAAGGAAGGAAGGAAGGAAGGTTTATCTACAATTGAAAATGGCATCAAATAGGTTTCTTGATCAATTTATGATAATATTAACAAATATCCTGAAATCCTCAAAAGCTTTCTGTCTCTGTATTCCAGAACTGGTGTTGCATAGCAAATTTTTGTGAGGAAGATATTTTAATGAACATGGAGAAGAGTGTTATCCCAGCAAATTGAGGGAGTCCCTAGAATGAAGGAGTGTAGCAGTGACAGTAGTATATCGGACGTTGCATTCAGGAGAAAGCTATATTTATTTATTTACTTGCCAGACTTATAGGCTGTTTGAATCACTAATGTTTTGGGTGGTATAAATCCCTGCTGCTGTAAATAAGATTAAAATCATAAATCTGAAGAATCAAATCATATTAAAAAAAATTTCTTAGATCAAATGTAATGCTTGCTAGACGGGAGTGGGTACAATCTACCCAACAGTAAAAACAAATAGCTGCTAAAATGGGATAACCTTGTTGAGATACATATTTCATCCATCTTTGAAATGAGAAAGGGGAAATGCAAATAACTTTTCTGAATGTGGCAAATAGTCTGAGGTTTTAGAAATTTGCAGTCCATTAGCCTGGTTTTCAGATATGTTGGCTAAAACATATAAAGAACATTTGCTGGAATTGGATATGTAGTTTAATGAAAAGAAGGACTAGGAGTGATATGATAGCAGTGTACCAATATCTCAGTGGTTGCCACAAAGAAGAGGAAGTCAAGCTATTCTCCAAAACACCTGAAGGCAGGACATGACGCAATGGATGGAAACTAATTAGAGAAGGAGAGAAGCAATCTAGAACTAAGGAGAAATTTCCTGACAAAACAATTGATCAGTGGAATAACTTGCCTCCAGAAGTTGTAAATGCTCCAACACTGGAAGTTTTTAAGAAGAGATTGGACAACTATTTTTCTGAAATGGTATAGGGTTTCCTGCCTGAGCAGGGGGTTGGACTGTCACTAGAAGACCTCCAAAGTCCCTTCCAACTCTGTTATTCTATATTCTACATCAACAATAGTCTATGCAGTCCAAAAAGAAGAAATAGAAATCCATATTAGGAAACAATGCTATTAGCTTTTCATTCATTTTCTCTATGGCATTCCAAACTAATATAGCTAATTATTTCAGTACCAAATAATGCTTTATCATTACATTAGAACTACTTTTTAAATCCTTTTCTGGAACCATTGGCATTACTCTGATACTGACCCTTAGAAGATTACTGGTACCATGGTTGATTTTTCTTGCTGTACAGGATGCTAAAACATGTTATTTCATTCTCCAGTGAAATAACAAGCACTGTAGCCAATAATTTCTACTCTGGAGAAAAGTAGTTCTAAAATTATTGTCATCATAATTAAACATAATTTTGATTATAGTGTTGTTATCCTTGTGAGTTGCCTGCTGCTTTTCAATATTCCTGCTTTGGCTGTATTACATTGTGATATATCAGCAAAGATGTTTATTTGCTTTACAGTAACTGAATAAACTACTACAGTCCTTCAAAAAATCATATTATGTACTTAAACTAATCATACTATAATGAATTATGATGATGTATCTATTTGTGTGCTGGAAAATACCAAGTGCAATATATGTGCAAATGCAATCTTTGTTCCAGGATCTACTGTCTTTATAGCTTTACTGCAGGACAACATAAAACAGCCATCAATCAATTCCTTTGGCTTCTCCTTTTCGCCCATGTTACTGGCCTGGAAGAAAAGTCAATTGTTTTCCTTAATAAATGAAAGAACAGATGGAGTGAGGCTGGGCAAGTGCTTAAGTTGGATGCTTTACCATCTTATAGGTTGCCAAATAATTGATTACCAATGCAGAAGTGCTTCCTGTCAGTAACCTTTCACTTAGACTACTTCTGAAAATCAGGCCTACCAATTTTCCAGATGATCAATATACTGCATACATGTTTCCCTCCCTCCCCACTCCAAAAAATTAAAACACAGCTGTCAAAGTAACTGTGGAATTAAATGGTAAGAAACATAGTATGTGTCATATTAGACATAAGGCCTATTAGGCATAAGGCCTCACAATCCACAAGCCCTCACAAAATTTTAGAATCTCCGTTTCTTTTTGATTTTGCAAATGAGTTCATAATTTCTTTTATTTATTTATTTATTTATATGCTGCCCTTCTCCGGAGACTCAGGGTGGTTTACAAGGCGTTAAGCAATAGCCTTCATACTTTTGTATATTTTATACAAAGTCAGCTTATTGCCCCCACAAACCGGGTCCTCATTTTACCTACCTTAGAAAGGATGGAAGGCTGAGTCAACCTTGAGCCTGGTGAGAATTGAACTCGCAGTAATTGCAGGCAGCTGGAAGCTAAATACTACCTTCAACAGTAGCATTAGTCTGCTGCGCCACTCAGGATATTAATAAAAGTAATCCTGATTACTTATTTTGTCATCATTTCGTTTATCTATTGAGATATTTTTAAATTACTTTAAAATTATATTGAAGTATTGTTTGCAGGGTGTAGTATACTACAATCTATGAGAGAGCGGCCAAATGATGAGTATCTAATCAGAAGGCTTTCATTTGAAAATAATTTGTAATATTTTTAAGACCATAGCAATAGCAATAGCACTTAGACTTATATACCGCTTTACAGTGCTTTACAGTCCTTTCTAAGCAGTTTACAGAGTCAGCCTATTGCCCCCAACAATTTAGGTCTTCATTTTACCGACCTCGGAAGGATGGAAGGCTGAGTCAACCTTGAGCCTGGTGAGATTTGAACTGCCAAATTGCAGACAGCCGGCAGTCAGCAGAAGTAGCCTGGAGTACTGCACTCTAACCACTGCACCACCGTGGCTCTGCTATTAAATAATTAAAAGATAGGACATTAGTTAAAACATAAAGAGAGATAATATTTAAAGTTCTGTTAGTACACACCTTATGATATTTATTTTTAACAAGGGGGCTTCAAGATTTATATAGTTTAGGACCTCACCCAGTCTAACTCTGGCATTGCACTCCACCAACTTGTCAGCTAAATTACTTTTTTGACAGAGTGTAAAATTCCAAAATAGGCCGACAGGTCAGTGGGCCTGAGAAAGATGCAGGATGAAGCAGAAAGGATTCATTCAGGACATTGAAAAGTTCCCTTCTATAGGAGATGACCAGGCTGAATCTGAGGGAGGAGTCAAACACATCATCAGTCACGAGTCCTTTCGCACCCACAAGAGATCTAAGTCCAGCGGTCCGTGAATTCCTTAGTTACTGCCAAATTTCTTTCACTGTTAGAGGTTCAGATTATTGTAAAGATCTTATGCTTACAATAAATCTGTATACCTATTTGAACTGCCTGATTTTCCTGGCACTTGACACCTTCTGTTTTATTCCATTCCTCCTCTACCATCTAAACAGTTTTGCTAAGCTATGCTAACATATGTGGATAACAAAGTTTATTATTTGCATGCCCTTATTAAAAAGAGAATATCAACTGCTGAGAACACAGCATTCTTTTCAAGCTGTTTTGAAGAATTGATGTTTGAAGTACATAATTTGTGAAATTATAGTAACAGCCATTACTGTTGGATTGAAAAGTTATTAAGAGTTTGTTTACATCCTACAACATGCCTCACATCTCACAATGCTGGGTTAGTCAACTGCTATATTGTAGCCTTTGGGTTGTTATTTTTTTTCTACTCTCAAACAATGTACCGTGATTTTTTTTTATTTTTCAAAAAAGTAGAGCTTGAGAGCAATATCCAATCTGAAATTGCATGTGTTATATTGGTGAGGAAAGAACAAAACAGAAGAGTGCGAGAATTGAAAATGAACAATTCGGAGGAGCCTGGAAAAGGATTTTAACCAGCCCAAACTGGAACTGTTTATGCAGATCAACTGCTCTGATTTCACATAATGGAAAGTTATTTTTTTTTAAAAAAAGCTTTAAATGTAATTTTGGGAGTTTTGACATTTAATAGTAGTATTAATTTCAGGGATGTGGTGGTTCAGAGGCTAAGACACTGAGCTTGTCGATCAAAAGGTCGGCAGTTCAGCGGTTCGAATCTTGAGTGCCGCATAACGGGGTGAGCTCCCGTTACTTGTCCCAGCTTCTGCCAACCTAGCGATTTGAAAGCATGTAAAAAAATGCAAGTAGAAAAATAGGGACCACTTTTGGTGGGAAGGTAACAGTGTGTCATGTGCCTTTGATGTTTAGTCATGCCGGCCACATGACCATGGAGACATCTTCGGACAGTGCTGGCTCTTCGGCTTTGAAACGGAGATGAGCACCACCCCCTAGAGTCGGGAATGAAAAGCACATATGTGCAAGGGGAACTTTTACCCTTACCTTTATTAATTGCAGGAAAATAACAAACCTGGCTTCTCAAAGCATTCCCAGTTTCTTTGGGTTTTTTTTTTTTCCTTAGTTATTATAATGGTGTGTGGGAAAGATCTTAGGAGAGTGGGCAAAAAATTGCTGCTAAGGGAATGGTCAGATAAGAGACAGCATAACCTACAGCTATACCAATAAAAAGAAAATACAGCAAAAATCAAGCATTAATTGCAAAAACAGCTATTGCCACAGATGAAATATGACATTAAAAAAATTCTGATCCATTATATAAAAATGTTATATGTAGCTCATGGTTTAAAACTGCCTAAGAATATTTAAAGGGTGGCAACGATCAGGAATATGATCATTAACAGTTTTAAAAATTATATTTGACTGTAATTTTTCATGCAGCTTCTTGCAAAGGCACATTAACATAGAAAAGGAACAGAATGCTGGTGGGCTTCTTTTGTTGAAAGTGTTAATGCAATAGTTAGACAGCCATCTGTCAGGCTTGGTTTAAATTGGATCCTGACACTGAGCAGGAGTTAGAGTTGGAGTCATAAGTGGTCCCTTTCAGCTCTGTGGATTCTTCTATGGTAATTCTGGTCCAGTTCCAGAAGTGCTGCTGTTGTGATGCCTACTGATTACCAGAGATGATTTTCACATAATTTTACCACCGGTTTGCCGCGCTCCAAAAATGTGAGTGTGTGCATTCTGCACATGCGTTTTGCTCGTGTGCAAGGCTTGCACACATGCAAGTGGCTTAGAAAATGTGGGTAAATAGGATAGGATAGTGCCGGGGTGGCCCACCCCCACCCCCAGGTGACCACTACCAATTCACCCAAATCCGTCCGAACCGGCTGAATACCAGCACTGATGATTACTATACTTTTGCAATATCCAGGACCTGGTGAGATTTGTGCTACCTTATTTCAGATTAGGCAAGGGCCTAATTCTTGTATGACATGACATTTGATGCAATTGTGTTATTACAGTTAACATGCAAATTGAGGATGCATACCAGTGGTGGGTTGCCCCCGGTTCGGGTAAAACTGGTGGGAGGCTCCGCCCACCACCCTGGATGTTGTCATAGGCGATCTACACATGTGCAGAAGCGAGCGTGCCAGCACGATCCCGTTGCGAACCGATAGTAAAGGTAAGTAGAACCCACCCCTGATGCATACGTACTCACAAATAAGTTTCAATGCAACTTTTTGAAATTTATGTTCCTTTTTCAGTGGGAGGCAAATGGTTTAAATAAAACTTTTGCATTTTATTACTTTTGGGAACAATCTAGCCTGGACTAAAAAAAATCCAGTTAGTTTTGTTATGCTTTTACTTTAATAAGTGATAGAACATGTTTGCTCAGATGTAAGTCTCACTGAATTCAATGGGATGTTTTTGCATGATAATAGCTTTGATCTATATAGTTATTTTGCATATTATGGTTTTAATTGATAAGCTATCATCAGGCTCTTCTGGAAAAACAAAAAGCAGGGGAGAAATTTTCTGCAATAACAAATAATTTCATTCTCCATCAACTGAAATTTGCAATGTTGTTTCAAAAATTAAAAAAATATCTGCACTTATAGATAGTCTATGTTTAAAAGATGTTATGGAAGAGAAACAAGCTTTAGTGGACACAATTGAGGCTGAGCTGAAAGTGGATTGAAAAATGATAGGCTGCAAGAATGATATGGAAAAAATACTACACTGAATATATAAATGAAAGCGGCTGAAATCTAAATAATTAAAAGGGGCATTTTTAATTATAAATAACAAACCGAAAGAGCAACTTGGATAGTTTTCCTATACTGGATTTTCAAGAGAGTCTTGTTAAAGCTTTGAAGAATTTTGTGGGAAGGCACAAAGAAAAAAATGAGAAGAAATCAGAATAAAAGTGTTAACTTTTTGGTGACTGCAGCATACTGTCAGCTCATATTTAAGTGATTGTTCACTAGGACTCCAAGATAACTACTACTGAACCAGCTACCAACTATTCTACACATGTGCATTTGGTTTTTCTTGCCTAAGTGTAGAAACTTACCTTTCTCACAGTTGAATTTCATTATGTGCAGATAGAGTTCAGTGTTTGGCTCCTGTCATGATCTTGAGCCTGTCTTCTGGAGTGTTGGCTATTCTCACCAGCTTGGTGTTGTCTGCAAATTTGATGAGTTCCCTTTCTATTTCCTCATCTAAATCATTTATGAGTATAATCAAGTTCCACAACATTATTTGAAGGGATTAAAAGTCAAGATGGTTAAAAGTAAAAGGGAAAAATATAAAGTTGTCTTATTTGATCAAAGTTAAAATAAAGATATAGTTTTCTGCTAACCCTTAATGGACATTTACAGGACTGTATAATGAAGATTTAAGGATTTATTTATAGATAAGAGATTAGATATGGAAAAAGAGATCATTTGTTGAATTTTAAAACAAGATGATAAGTTACTAAAATTGTATATACTTTTGACGATGGGGAAATCATTTCTTTACATATATATTTATTTTTCTTTACCATATTATTTTTCTTTCTTTTACATTTTTTTCCATTTTTTCTTTTCTGCACTTTCTGTTTTCTATTTATTCTTTTATTTTAGTTTTTCATTTTTAGTATTACTTTTTATCTTTTTAATTGTAATATTTAATAAAATTAATATTAACAAATACAGTGTAGCTAGCGCATCCAAATTAAAGCTGCTTCTACATCTTTTTTATTCAAAATTATTGTTGCTATTTGACTCACAGAAAATAATTGGCATTTATCCATCTCAAGATGTAAGAAATGAAATTGTCTAATGTCCATTTTGTTGGGTATGGAAGTGTAAAATCAATTTCAATTTTGCAATTCTTTTGTAATACAAATGCAAAGAATTATTTAGTGAGGCTACTGCATAGTAAAAAAAAATAATTGTTTGCTATCCAGAGTATGCAGTTCCATTTCCATTTTCATTATTTGCTTTGCTATTATGGTGAGCAGGAGTAATTTCCTGCTGGTCTCGATCAAGGAATTCTTGAACAGAATCCCCAATTTCCAATTAACCTATTACAGGAGATATAATCCATGGCCACCTGGTTAAGAGAGATTTTTTTTCAAGCTTCAGGTCTGGCATAATAAATACCAAATGAGTGACATCTCACACAGTCATGCAGACGAGATACCTAGCTAATCACAAACTAAACATCTGAAACAAGGGATTCGTGTAGCTCCATCTTTTTACAGTATTTCCATTGTTGAAATCTGAAATAGAATAGAATTCTTTATTGGCCAAGTGTGATTGGACACACAAGGAATTTGTCTTGGTGCATACGCTCTCGGTGTACATAAAAGAAAAGATACATTCGTTAAGAATCATAAGGTACAACACTTAATGATAGTCATAGGGTACAAATAAGCAATCAAATCATATTAGGAAACTGTCAATATGAATCTTAAGGATACCAACAACAAGGTTACAGTCGTACAGTCATAAGTGGGAGGAGATGGGTGATAGGAACAATGAGAAGATTAATAGTAATGCAGACTTAGTAACTACTTTGACAGTGTTGAGAGAATTATTTGTTTAGCAGAGTAAGCAATCAAATCATATTAGGAAACAGTCAATATGAATCTTAAGGATACCAGCAACAAGCTTACAGTCGTACAGTCATAAGTGGGAGGAGATGGGTGATAGGAACGATGAGAAGATTAATAGTAATGCAGACTTAGGAACTAGTTTGACAGTGTTGAGGGGATTATTTGTTTAGCAGAATGATGGTGTTTGGGAAAAAACTGTTCTTGTATCTAGTTTTTCTGGTGTGCAGTGCTCTATGGCGTCGTTTTGAGGGTAGGAGTTGAAACAGTTTATGTGATGCGAGGGGTCTGTAAATATTTTCACAGGCCTCTTTTTGACTCGTGCAGTATACAGATCCTCAATGGACGGCAGGTTGGTAGCAATTGTTTTTTCTGCAGTTCTAATTATCCTCTGAAGTCTGTGTCTGTCTTGTTGGGTTGCAGCACCAATACACAGTATAATGGAATATAATGGCAAAATGGAAAATGAACCAGAAAGTTATACAACAGATAGTATTCTTGAGCTAATCGAATTCATTCAGTAGAATTTCCACGTGAGAATTTTTTGATGGTGGAGCTACCATCTTGACTTTTTTTACCCCTTTCCTGATAGTGGATAAAAACAAGAGTAGGAGAATATGTTGGTTAGTCACTGCAGAAACAAAATGGTGGACTAGGAATATGTTTAGTCTGATCCAACCTATCTCACCATATGTTTTCCACTAATAATGCTGGACCCAGAGCCAGATCACCATGAAAATTGTTTGTTAAGACATCTGAGACTACAGGACATTCAGAATAACTGAGTTGGAAGGGATCTTGGAGGCCTTCTAGTCTAACCCTCTGGCTTAAGCAGGAGACCCTATACTAGACAAGTGGTTGTCCAATTTCTTCTTAAAAACCACTAGTGATAGAACACCCACAACTTTATTCTACTGATTAATTATTATAACTGTCAGGAAATGTCTCCTTATTTCTATGTTGGTTCTCTCTTTGATTAGTTTCCATTCATTGCTTCCTTTTTCTGCCTTCAGGTGCTTCATTCACACACTGGAATTCATGGAAATACGTTTCTAAAGTAAAGGCAGCATTTTTTTAAAATCAGTTCTTCTATTCATGGAGTATAGCCACACGCAAACTTGCCTTGGTTCTCTGGTATGAATCTTGTGGTAGATTATGAGACCAGAATATTTTTTTTATTTTTTTATTTTTTTTATTTACTGTGATTGCTTTGTTTACACATAGGATTGTGCTCTATATTGTTCCTGAAAATGCATTTTTACAGCATGTATAAAATGTTCATAAAAATGACTAAATATATCCATAAAAGAAGAGAAAAAAACACAATAATTGCTATTCTTGGTTATGCTCCTCTTTATGAAGCCTGCCATTGTTATAACATGCAAGTGCTGATGTTATAGAAACTTTTCTAAATCTGTTTTATATGAAACTTGGCAAGACTTTCATTAGAATCCATCAAGGAATACAAAAGGTATTGACTGACAGCTGAAGGAGAAAGAGAAGTTGTTGTTCACGATATCTAGTTCAAACTCTTATATCTGGACCTGGACCATAGTGTGGGTGGACATGCCACAAAGAATGTAGGCTTTAATAATAATAATAATAATAATAATAATAATAATAATAATAATAATAATAATAATTTTATTTCTATACCGCCCTTCTCCCGAAGGACTCAGGGTGGTGTACAGCCAATTTAAAAACACAGGACACAACAATGATTAAAAATTAAAATAATTAAATAGATTTGGCCGATTTAAAACCCCAAAAATTTAAAATACCCCAATTTAAAATTATTATGTTGATAGCCCTGCCTGGCGGAACAACAGGGTCTTCAGTGCGCAGCGAAATACCCGGAGGTCAGAGATCTTACGTATTTCCGGGGGCAGTTCATTCCACAGGGCTGGGGCTCCCACAGAGAAGGCCCTCCCCCTGGGTGTCGCCAGCTGACATAACTTGGCTGATGGCACCCTGAGGAGACCCTCTCTGTGGGAACGGACTGGTCGGTGGGAGGTTATTGGTGGCAGAAGACGGTCTCGAAGGTACCCAGGTCCTATGCCATGGAGCGCTTTGAAGGTGGCAACCAAAACCTTGAATCGCACCCGGAAGACCACTGGGAGCCAGTGCAGCTCATGTAGGAGGGGTGTCACGCGGGCACAACGAGTTGCGTCCATAACCACCCGCGCGGCTGCATTCTGGACCAGTTGGAGCCTCTGAGTGCTCTTCAAGGGGAGCCCCATGTAGAGAGCATTACAATAGTCCAGCCGGGAGGTAACAAGGGCATGAGTGACCATGCGCAAGGCGTCCCGGTCCAGAAAGGGCTGCAACTGGCGGATCAGGCGAACCTGATAAAAGGCCCCCCTGGCCACGGCCGTCATATGCTCTTCTATAGACAGCCGTGCATCCAGGAGGACACCCAGATTGCAAGCCTTCTCTATGGGGGGCAAAGATTCACCCCAATAGTCAGCAATGGCACCTGCTGACTATATTGGGACGCCGGCAGCCACAGCCACTCGGTCTTGGACGGGTTGAGTCTGAGCCTGTTCCTCCCCATCCAGACCCGCACGGCCTCCAGGCAGCGAGACATCACATAAAGGGCATCGTTGGGGTGGTCTGGGGTGGAGATGTACAGCTGAGTATCATCAGCGTACAGATGACACTTCACCCCAAAACCACGGATGATCTCACCCAGCGGCTTCACATAAATGTTGAACAGAAGAGGCGAGAGGACCAACCCTTGTGGCACTCCCCCATGCGAGACGCCTCGAGGTCGACCTCTGCCCCCCTGCCAACACGAACTGTGAGCGGTCGGAGAGGAAGGAGGAGAACCTCCGCAGAACGGTGCCCCCTATTCCTAACCCTCTCAACCGCTGCAGCATGATACCATGGTCGATGGTATCAAAAGCCGCTGAGAGATCTAATAGGACTAGGACAGAGGAGCAACCCCTGTCCCTAGCCCTCCAGAGATCATCCACCAACACGACCAATGCCGTTTCTGTGCTGTGCCCCTGCCTGAAGCCCGACTGGTATGGGTCTAGATAAATAGCTTCATCCAGGTGCCTGGGCAGTAGTCGTGCCACCACACTCTCAACAACCTTCACCACAAAACGAAGGTTGGAGACCGGACGGTAGTTAGCTAATTCAGCCGTGTCCAGGGAAGGCTTCTTGAGGAGGGGGCCTCACCACCGCCTCTTTCAAGGCGGTGGGAAAGGCACCCTCACTCAGAGAAGCAGTTATAATCCCCTGGAGCCAGCCTCGTGTAACCTCCCGGGAGGCCAGTACCAACCAGGAGGGACACGGGTCCAATAAACATGTGGCGGCACTAATCCTACCCAGAACCCTGTCCACATCCTTTTTATCCATCAAAAGTCTAAGGACTGTGGAAAGTGGATTTCAACATCATGAAAAGATTTTTAAAAGGGTGCAATCATGGCATTATTATTATTATTATTATTATTATTATTATTATTATTATTTATTGGATTTATATGCTGCCCTCTCTCTGAAGGACTCAGGGCAGCTTACATCAAACGAAACAATCCCAATAAATACAAATTAAAACAGACTAAAACAGGCTAAAAACCAATTTAAAACAGTAGACCCCATCAGTCCTGGCTAGGGCGTTTAAACAGCCAGGTCTTAAGCTCAAGGCAGAAGGTACCAAGGTCAGGGGCCAGGCGACCTTTGCATGGTATCTGACTGAACAGAAAGCCAGTTTGGTCTTATGGTTAAGGAACCAGACAAGTAATCAGGAGACTGTGAGTTCTAGTCTGTGCCTTAAGCATGAAAGCTGGCTGTGTGACTTTGGGCCGGTCACTCTTTCTCAGCCCATGACGTCAGGCTCAGGTGACAAGCCGATGGTCAATTCCTATTGTAATCAATGAATCAACTCAAGTTGATCAACTCAACTTGAGTTTGAATCAAGTTAATCGAAAAAACCTGACCCTACACTTGTGGGAAACATGATTGGAAAACTAAAACAGACATTTGGTAGAAATTATGGAATTCTTGGGCCAAACACTTACATACAAATGAAAGTTGAAAATTTTCCTCTACCAACCAACCTGAATGGATTTGCCATCTATGCCACTATGAGAATTATTTTTTAAAAAAAATTCTACAGTAGAACCAAATAATGCAAATTCAAGAATAGTGTGTACAGTTCTAAACTGAAATGCATTTACATCTCGTCCCTTAAAGGTTGACACCAATATCAACCCTGAAGGAGCCTGCAGAGATATTGATAAACAAGACAAAGTTACACAGGTGGCCAGACAGCTGCAGTTTATAGCTTGTGGGCTGGATATTACTCATGTTTGTTCTGGGGAAGTTAAATGATATTTAACAAATACTGTTTCCTTCCTTAGAATGTTATACATTTTTATTTTATTTTTATTTCTTTTTTAAAAAAAACTATGTTTGACTAAAATGTATTCTGCCTTTGTTGCCTATTTGATGCTGTTGCATCTCCTGGTCTTTTAGTCCTGGCTTTAGAAGGCTTGCTCTGTTGTCAGAAAATGAATCTTTACATCACAGTGAGTTTGAAAAATCCGCACATCGCAGCTGCTGCCACAAAACCCCTTGGTTCTGTAGAAGTCACATCAAACGAAAGGAAGGGATTACTAAGAGCGGAAAAGAACTATCTGGAAAACAGACTTCAGTATTTAAATAAAACTGAATTAAAAGACCAGCAAAGGTCAGGGAAGATGGTTTTATCTCTCACTATAAGCAACTTTGAGAACCAAGTTTAATGCAACAAGTATTATCTTTTTTTTTTTTAAGTTTTATTAACATAAACAAACATAAAACACAAATACATGTAAACACTTATACATTAACAAAGAGTCAATCAACTAACTTCTAGAAAACCTTCGCATCGGTGATTAATGTCCATTTAACCAATTTTCCTTAATCATACTATTTACAAATTCACTTGCTTATACCTTGATATATTCATTGAAGTTCAGCAGTATCTTTCTACAAACATATTAACCATTTATTTATACAATCCTACGGCTCATCTCATGTATCTATTTCTGCAATTCTTGAGTTATGTTCTCCTAATGTCCTATGTTGTTGGCCCTATCCTTCTTTCTAACCATGTGTACCATTTTTGCCAAACTAAATAAAAGTCAGTGTTCTCCTTATCTTGGAGCTCTTTTGTGAGCCTATCCATCTCTGTGCATTCATTTATTTTTGTTATTATTTTTTCTTCTGTTGGTATTATCTCGGATTTCCAATTCTGAGCGTACACTATACGTGCCGCTGTCAATATGTGGATGGTAAGATATTTTATCTCCTTGGTACACTGTGGTGTAGTCATTCCAAATAGAAAGAGTTCTGGTTTCATTTCTACACTTTGCCTCGTTGTTTCTTCGATTATTCTCTTAATCTCTTGCCAGTAGCGTTGTGCCTTCCTGCAAGACCACCAGAGATGGTAATATGTCCCCATTTGTGTCTTGCACTTCCAACACATTGGTGATGTGTTTGGAAACATTTTAGCCAAACGTGCCGGAGGAAGGTGCCATCTATAAAATATCTTGTATAAATTTTCTTTGTATGGAATCGACAGTGTCATCTTATAATTTTCTGCCCATAGCTTGTCCCATCTATCCAACTCTATATTGTGACCTATATTTCTTGCCCAGCTTACCATGTTTTCTTTCACTGTTTCCTCCTCTAATTTATACCTTATTAAATATCCATAAATTTTAGATATTATTTTCTCATCTGTGCCTTTTAAAATTTTATCTAGTTCACTTGGTTGGCTTTGAAAATCATAATGTCTCCGGTCTGCTGTATATTTTGACTCAATTTGAGGTATGGCCACCAATCAATCATAATGCCTCGTCTTTCCAGTTCTTGTCTCGTAAGTAGGTCTCCCTCACTACTCAACAATTCTTGATATTTCCGCATCTTTCCTATTTCTATAGTGTTTGGATAAATTAGCGCCTCCATAGGCGACAACCATCGTGGGATTTTACTATAGTGTTGCCTTCTGATATCTTGCCATGTTTTATATAGTGCACCTCTTATTACATGTCTCTGGAAGTACGGATGTTGCTTGTCTGTGCCTTCCCACAGAAAGGCATGCCAACCTCGACTCAGATCAAATCCCTCCAAGTATAGCATTCTCCTATTTGATAGATCTATCCATTCTCTGATCCAATTCAACGCCGCCGCCTTGTAATATAGCTCCCAGTCTGGTAGACCTAGGCCTCCCTTCTCCTTTGTGTCCTGTAAGCATCTTATTTTAATTCTAGCTTTCTTTCCTTGCCAGATGTATTTCATTATTGTCTTATTGAGATCCTTAAAGAAATCTTTTCCCGGACCAATTGGTATCACTTGGAAGAGATATAGGAGTCTTGGTAATATGTTCATCTTTACAGACGCTATTCTGCCAAGAAATGATAGTTGTACCTTATTCCATCTTTCCAAGTCTTTTCTAATTTGCTTCATCAATTTAATGTAATTGTCCTCTCTAATAGTTGTTGCTTTTGTAGTAAGCCAAATTCCCAAATATTTTACTTTCTTCGCAATTTGCATTCCTAATTCTTCTTCTAATTTTTCCTCTTGTGTCATTGTCATATTTTTGGTCAAGACTTTGGTTTTTTGTTTATTGATCTTAAGCCCCGCCACTTTGCCATACTCCTCTATCTTCTCTAATAATTTGACTCCCGCTACTTCCGGTTGTTCCACTATGAAGACCACATCATCCGCGAAAGCCTGTAGTTTATACTCCTCATTCCTTATCTTCAGTCCTTTTATTTCTTCTTCCTTTCTTACTTCCTTTAGAAGGACTTCCAGTGAGATTATAAACAGTAGAGGCGATATCGGGCATCCTTGTCTTACCCCCTTTTGGATGCTTATTTTTTCGGTCATATCTCCATTAATTATAATTCTCGCTGTCTGGGAAGAATATATTTTCTTAATCATTTTCAGGAATTTGTCGCCGAAATTCATAATCTGCAGTTGTGCTATAAGGAATTTCCAGTTCAAATTGTCGAACGCCTTTTGCGCGTCGAGAAAGATTAGCGCTACCTGATTATTGATGTTTTGCTCGTAGTATTCGAGAACGTTTATTATTGTCCTCATGTTGTTTTTTATTTGTCTCCTTGGGACAAAACCATTTTGGTCGGGGTGTATATAATTATGTATAATTGTTTTCAGCCTCTGCTATAATTGTCGTGAATAGTTTATAATCTACATTTAACAGCGAGATGGGTCTATAATTTTGGACTTTAGTCGGATCCATATCTTCTTTGGGGATGAGTGAGATAATTGTTTTGGCCCAAGATTTAGGTGTTTCTGCTTCCAGCAGTGCCTCATTGAGAACTTGTAGTAGTAGTTCGTCTATTGCAGACTGGCAGTTTTTATAAAATTCCGTTGGAATTCCATCCGGACCTGGGACTTTGTTGTTCTTCTGTTTCTTTCGGGCTTCCATCAACTCCATCATTGTTATTGGTTTATTCAGTATTTCTCTGTGGGATTCTTCTAATTTCTGGATATTTGCTTTTTGTAGGTATTCCATAATATCTTGGTCTTGAGTTTCTTCTTGTGTGTAGAGGTTTTGATAGAATTCCCTTACTATACGTTTTTTATCTAAATTCATACTATATAGTTGTCCTGTTTCATCCTGCAATTGGTATATTATTCTTTTTTCCCTCTCTTTCTTCAGTCTGTATGCCAGCCAGCGACCTGTTTTGTTTGCATATTCAAAGTATTTCTGCTTGACCATTTTCATTTTCTGTACAATTTCTGCTTGTGAAATTAAGTTCAACTCATGTTTAGTACGATTCAATTTTTCCCTTGTTGTTTTGTCGTCAGGCTGTTTCTGTAATTGTGACTCATATATGTTGAGTTCTTCCATTAATTTTTTCCTCTTTTGTTGTTTATCTTTATTTTTTTTGCTGTGTATGCTATTGTGAGGCCTCTTATATAGGCCTTAGTAGTGTCCCACAGATTCTGTACTGAAGTCTGCTCCTTTGTGTTTATTTGATAAAATATTCTAAGTTCGTTCTCCATCATCTGCACATAATCCCTATCTTTTATTATTCCGGTGTCCATCATCCACCTCTTCTGCTTTCGCTGTCCTCTCCATGTTATTTTTATAGGATTATGGTTGGCCCATGTATTCGGTATAATTTCAATGTCTTGTAGATCCTTCCTGAGGTCTGGCGTCATCCAGGCCATGTCAATCCGAGACCATGACTGGTGTGGGTTTGAGTAGAAGGTATATTGTTTGGTTTGTTTGTTGGCCTCTCTCCATCCATCATGTAATTGCAATTCTTCAGTCATATCCTTAAATGTATCCGGTAAGATTCTTTTTCGAGTCTTACTTTGTTTATTACTTCGATAGTCATCTTGTATATTCACGATTGCGTTGAAGTCTCCGACAACACAGATATTTTCGTACTCCAAATCTTTAATTGTATCATGTAGTTTCTTGTAAAATTCTCTCTGGTTTCCATTAGGTGCATAGATAGAAGCTAGCAATATTTTCCTTGTTTCTGTTTGTATTTCAGTTATTAAAATACGTCCTTCCGAATCTGTATATATCTGTTTAGCTTTTAAATGGTTTTTGACATAAATTGCCACTCCTCTCTTCTTATTATCTCCTAGGGATGTGAATAATTTTCCTAATTTTTGATTCTCCAACAATATTTGTTGCTGTCTTTTAATGTGTACTTCTTGTAAAGTTATCACATCTAAGTCCAATTTTTGCAATTTCGTAAATATATATTTCCTTTTCCTTGGGGAGTTGAGTCCGTTTATATTAATTGATATAATTTTTATTTCTCCTTCCATCTCTATCGAGTTTATCTATTTGTGATTTTCAACTTTGCTGTGTTTCTGGTAACTCTTTGAGTCTTTTCCCTCGCTCCCTCTCTCTCCATTCTTTCTCTCTCCAATCTTTTTGCCTCTTCCTGATCTTTTTCTTCCTTCTCCATCCGCCGTGTCCCGGGTTCCGCTTCTCTCCTTGTCTCCTGTTCCTCTTCCATTGTAAAGTGCTGGTCAAAGAATTCTTGAGCCTTTTCCAGATTATCAATCTTGTACTTTCTTTCATCCCAGGAGATAAGTAGGCCTTCCGGTAGTAGCCAGCGGAATTTTATTTTAAATTTATTTAGCTGGGTGGTCAGGAAATTATAATTTCTTCTTTGATCTCTCGTTCTTCTTGGTATTTGTTTGAGAGTTATGATTTCTCTTCCCTTATGCATGATTGTCTCTTCCCTCATCTTCCTGTAGATCTCTTCCTTAATAGATTTTTTCGTGAATCTTATGTGAATTTCTTTGGGTAATTTGTTTCTTCTTGCGTAGTTCGTGTACACCCTATATATTTCATCCATTCCATTTCGCAGTTCATCCTTATCCACCTGGGTTGCCTTTGCCAGTATCTCAATCATTATTTCACTTAGATCCTCATCCTTCTGCTCTTCTACATTTTGAAACCGTAAGTAGAATGATGCCTTTTCCATTTCCAGATAGGTTAACGCGTCCTCAGTTTCCTTATTAAATGCCCCTTGTTCTTGTTCCATTCTTTCCATTCTGTTGGTCGCATATTCTACTCTTTCTTCCACCTTTTGGATCCTCTGCTCGTTTTCTGTTATGTTTTGCTGAATTTGTTCTATCTTCTCATCCATATTTTTGATGTTATCTTTAATTTCACTCACATCTGACCTCAATTCTTCATGATTTTTCTTGGTCTCTTCATGATTATGTGCCATGGTTTCCTGCATTCTGTTCATGCCTTCCTGGATCATTGCTAATGCGGAGTGGATGTTCTGTAGGGCAGGACTCATCTTCTCCTTTTCTGTGGTTTCAATTACTTTCTGTTGAGCTGGTGAGGTCATAAGTATCATTTGGCCCGATGGTGTTTTCTTACTTATTTTAGCTGTTGTCGTTATACTTGTGGTCGCCATTATTATCTCTTTTTTTATTCTTTCCCAGATTTTCATATACTGGTCAATATTTCAGGGTCTGTTTTAAAATTTCACCCAAATTTATTTTTCTCTTTTTTCCAGGCTCCTTTGTACTTATAAATCAATCAGCATGGGAAGCTAAGTGGGAGGGTCGAGGGAAAAGTGTAACGTTCTAGCAATCCATCAGCTAATTCTGCCTGGTATTAAGTATTTGAGTAAGTGGTATATTAGTAAGTAGGGAGTAAGTGCAATATGATTTCTCTCAGAAGGTAAAGGGATGTAGTTAATATAAATGTATCTAATATACTATGGACTAAATCTTTAATACTAACTATATATAGATCAAATTAATATATCACTTATTTATTTATTTATTTATTTATTTTTGAATTTGTATACCGCCCTTCTCCCTGAGGACTCAGGGCGGTGAACAGCCAAATAAAAACATCAAATACAAATATTAAAATACAGTTAAAAAATATATATAAATTTGGCCCCATTAATTAAAACAATAAACCAAACAATTAAAAAACATGTAAAAAGAATTAGGCCAGCCCGGCTTGTTGGAAAAGGAAGGTTTTAAGGGCACGGCGGAAGGCACTGAGGTCATGGATTCTCCTTATCTCAGGGGGCAACTGATTCCAGAGGGTGGGAGCCCCCACAGAGAAGGCCCTCCCCCTGGGGGTCACCAGCCTGCATTGTTTGGCTGATGGCACCCCGAGGAGGCCCTCTCTGTGGGAGCGCACGGGTCGATGGGAGGTCGTCGGTGGCAGCAGGCGGTCTCGGAGATAGCTAGGCCCTATGCCATGGAGCGCTTTAAAGGTGATAACCAACACCTTGAAGTGCACCCGTAAGACCACTGGGAGCCAGTGCAGCTCGCGCAGGAGCGGTGTTACATGGGAGCGCCATGCTGCTCCCGTCACTACCCGCGCTGCTGCGTTCTGGACCAGTTGGAGCCTCCGGGTGCTCTTCAAGGGGAGCCCCATGTAGACTTAATCTATTAATATACACTTCTTATAAATAAAGTCATACTATGCAATCAAATGTCAAACGTAGATTCCTTCAGCAATTGTCTAAATATTTATCTTACTTATCTAATTTATCCAATTTATTTTAATTTATATAACATACGTATATGGATATACTTTTGTAATTATAATATAGCTATGATAAGTATAATATAATCCGGATCTTTGATTCTAGTTGTATTAAGACAAATTAACAAATCATTGAGATTCTAACTATATAAAGACAAATTAATAGAAATTATATTTAGCTATAATAAAATCTATATCTCTGGTTCTACGTATATAAATATATAAAAACAAATTAATAAGGCAATAATTCACTTAATGGGTACAAGATAAGTATAAGGTAATGTTATGCAGTCATATAAGTATAGATTTCCAAAGCAGTGAGTATATATACACCAAATATTACTTCTTAGTCACTGTTAGTAATTAGTAGTTGGTCTTGGTAGTATCTTATGTTCTGGCAATCTTTATATCAAATATCCAATTATAGTTCAAGTCCACTTCCTTTCAACTGTCAATAGTTTCAATATAATATGTCCATGTATTATCCACTTGTTCCGTAATCCTCAGTTCAAGTCCTCACCGGGATAAGCCGTGGCAGAAACAAAAATTATAAATCCAATGTATCTCACGTCCGATCGTACTTTTTCCTCCCTTTACTTTACTTTTTGTCCAATACACACCGATCGTGCGCCAAAAGTATCAAGCGTCTGCTTCCCCAAATAACACAATCCAATAGTCCCGTTGCTTTATCATCCAATTATCCAATTAACTCGATCAATAAACTTGATCCTGTTAAGGAAGCCTTTGTCTGGATTGTCCAGTAAGTATCGGCAACAATGTTATAAATTCTAAGTTGACTGTGTTCTCCCTGCCATTGCTCAATATGGCTTCACCGTCCTTTCTTCCATGGATATCCGGGGCTCTAAAAGTCCTCCCGTTAAGTCTTTTAAGTTTTCAGAGACCTTCGCTCTCCCAGCTTTTTGTTATGAAGCTCTGGTTATCAATCACACACTTCGTTCAACCGTATTCCCTCTGGATTCTTTCGGATTCCACTGACTACCAGATTACGCGCTGTCACTTTCAATATGGATTCCTCCCCTTCACTCCACTTATCAGTCGCCGCTTCTCTTTCTCCTCTTTTACTCAAGGGTTCCTTCCGCCCGCTTTCTCCCAACCGTTAGAAAATGCAGATATACCTTTTCAATCTTTAATCCTCACTTCTGTTTTCACCGATGCTTTTCTTTTTCAATCTTCGCTTCCCTCTTAACAGCTGTCAGCGTTTCTGGCCAGACAGGTGGCTGGTTCTTCCTCGTTCCGAGTTAGAGGAGTTATCCTGAACCTTCGGGGGGATTGCCGCCCTCCCCGAGGTCCTCAGAAATTTCCCCTTCTTCTACTGACCTCTACGGGGTCGGTAGCGCCGAAATCAGCGCCCGCAGCGAGGATATTAGGGGCTTTGGAAACGGAGCACCGTTCCTTTTGCCCCTAACACGTTGACGTCGCCGGCGGAAGTCCCTATGCAACAAGTATTATCAAGCACACCAGTAGTGATGACTGCTAAGCCTAGCTGTTTTACGTATCGGATCTTGACAATGTATGTTATTTTGTCTTTCACCTTTAAAGTTTGTAAGATATACTTCAATATAACTTACTGAAAGAATCTCAGAGCAGATAATGCCATCAAAGGTCTTTGGATCTGGAAACAAAGGATTAAGCCATTCAGCATTGAAGAATTCAAATGTAATAAAGGCTGTTGGTCTGTTATGTTCAAAATGTTTCCATGTTGCTGTCATGTTCCAATCTTGGTCCTCTTCTCCATGCCAGGAATCAGGCATGGCCCATTAAGAGGAGAGAGACAAACCATGAGGCATTAAAAAAGATAAATTTGCTTCCTCATTAGTTTACTCTTCACTTCTTTAGAAGTACTTTGGGATTATCCACACTTCTTGGTGGCCCCATCATAGTGGTGAGTTTCAATTTTTTTTACTACCGGTTCTGTGGGTGTGGCTTGGTGGGCACGGCATGGCTTGGTAGGCATGGCTTGGTGGGCGTGGCAGGGGAAGGATACTGTAAAATCTCCATTGCCATCCCACTCCAAGGGAAGGTTACTGCAAAATCCCCATTTCTTCCCAATCAGCTGGGACTCGAGAGGCAGAGAATAGATGGGGGCAGGGCCAGTCAGAGGTGGTATTTACTGGTTCTCCGAACTACTCAAAATTTCTGCTACCATTTCTCCAGAACTGGTCAGAACCTACTGAAACCCATCTCTGCCCCATCACCAGTATTGGCCAACAAGCAGGCTGGAATGAATGATGTCATCTGCTCTCATCCTCCACCAAAAACATTTTCCTGCTGCATTGTCAAAGTAATGGCTTCCTTCTCTGTTGGCTCAAACACTGTTTTTGGTTTTACTGTCTTCTAGGTCAAGCCCTATCCTTCAGCTGATTCACAGAGGCAGAATGTTTGCCCCTCAACAGATTTCCCCCCTTTTAATTAAAAAACCAAAAAGCAGTGCAGTGCAGTGCATAGATGTACTGTATCATTTCACCATTTTTCCTGGATGTGGTATAAGCAGCAGGTTTTTCAAATGGGAAGAGATGATAGTTTACAATTTAGTCTGAACACTTTCCAAGGGACTGCCAATGCATCTCAGGCTGGGCAGGATTTTAAAAAAACAAAAACACTGATTTTAAAGCAAAGACATAATTATAGGAGCAAGTAGATGCTTTCTTTGTAAATTAAATGCAGTTTTAGCCACGCCTTTAGTCTGCTAGATACGACCACGATGCACTACTGCTAAAAAGAAAAAAGAAAAAAAGAAAAAAAAAAACAGTGCACAGATAAATCAACATTTAAAGTATCTAAGACTTGGCAAAAAGCATTTTCAGTGCTTTGGGAGAAAGAACACCCAACAAGGTAGGGCAATTCAGATTGATGAGCAAGTTCTTAACTGAATGAACAGCCCTTTCATTCATGGGTTTCAGACCATATTTGGATTTGATGGGTTAGAAATAATTCTTTTAATGGTGCCCAGAAACAATATAGTAGTCATTCAGACAATCCATTTAGGAGCAAGAACTATTGGTCTCTGCAGCGGTCCTGTATACTAAAGACAAAAGAACAGCACAAACTGTAATTTTCCAATCGACATCCGCATGTCAATGATTATTCTGCTTTATTCGATCAGTTCCAGTGGTGGGTTGCTACTGGTTTGCCCCGGATTGGACAAACTGGTAGCGGCGACGGCAGGAGGCTACGCCCACCCGCCCAGACGTCTCTGCGCATGCACGGAAACATCATGCGAGTGCGCAAGCGTGCAGGCGCCCATGAGCAAACCGGTAGTGGCAGGATTTGAAACCCACTACTAGTCAATTCTGCTTGGCAGTAGACTACAATGAAAGATTTTGCCCTTTTTCAAAATTTTGGTCAGGAGATCTTATCATGTCAGGTATGTGTCCTCTTTGCCATTGGATTTTTTTTTAATGTCTGAAAGCAGCTGCAAATTATTTCTGGTGAGCTAATTAAAATGCACAAGTGGTTCATTCCTGAATATTTGAAAAAAGGCCACCGCTGGGCATCTCATATACATGCATGCACACATCTTCCTCCAAATGAAACTCCAACTTCGTTAATGTTTTGCCTGAATGATTTTGGCATGCAACTTTTTTTAAAAAAGCTGCATAAGAACAAGAAAGTTAACAAGTCACAGCCTAGATGTGATAAGGGGAAACGTGTAGGCTTTTGGCACCTAAAGATGAATCCCCAAATTGTCCCTGCGGTTCCTAAAGTAAAGAATTACCCTTGAGTGATTTGAAGCTTAATTGCCTTGGAAATATGAATTCCAGAGATAGTCTTTCATATGTGACAACTTTCATTTCGTTTCTCCTTACTAAAATCATAGCAACCAACAACTTGCTTTCCCAGCAAATCCAAGGATGGGATTAAATTTAAACCTCAGAGAGACCAGAGATGAGCACCTTTTCAAGGCAAAGGGTTGCAATTAATATTCGTGCTGGAACCTCTAATTAGATATACTTCTCAGGAAAGTGTTCTGCTTCAAACTTGCAGAACTAGAAAACTAGACTTTCCAAATCTCAACATCTTCATCTAAGAATGGTTTATAGAGAGTCTCAGTCATCCAAGTTCATAGTTGTCCCAAAGGTGCTTTTTCAGGAGGCAACTGGACTTTTTTGTTGTTGTTGGGTTTTTTTTGAAGATGTTTCACTTCTCATCCAAGAAGCTTCTTCAGCTCTGACTGGATGTTGGGGAATGAAAGGATTTATATTCCTTGCAGAGCTGGTCATTTGCATCCTTTTAGAGGGTCATTGAAGCACTTGGAGGTTTATCTGCTACTTAGATGACCCTGAGAATACAGATAAACCTCCAAGTGCTTCAATGACCCTCTAAAAGGATGCAAATGACCAGCTGTCTGCAAGGAATAAAAATTCTTCCATTCCCCATTATCCTGTCAGAGCTGAAGAAGCTTCTTGGATGAGAAGTGAAACCTCTTCAAAAGAAAAAAGAGACAAGGAAGTCCAGTTGCCTCCTGAAAAAGCACCTTTGGGATTAAGAATGGTTTACTCACAGGGACATGTGACATGACTAGTATAGAGATCTTATGGCAGACAAGGAGCAAGGCAAATAGAACAGAAGATCTGCCTATTACAATATAAAATAATCAGAGCCTGTCTATGTGTGTGGGTTCCAGGATTTAAATTCTAGGCTTCTTCCTCCTGCCTTCCCAGGAGGAAGGCAGGAGGATATTTGCCCATGTTCTTTAAAGTCACATAAAATAGCTAGGGTTGGTTGACATGAAAGTTATTATTTGTTTGGGAGTGGCTGCCCCTGTTACAGTTGTTTCATACCTTGTTCCAAGCTAGGAATGTACACACACTGAGGAGTACTTACAAGGAGCTTTACTTAGAAATAAATATATACTGGCAGCAGGAGGCAGCAGGATTGTGCAAGTAACACACATAAAACACCAACATCCCAGTCCCTGGAGGGCTTGCCTCCAAAAGGTTCCAAAGTAAGCTTTGAAATATATAGTCAGGACTTGGTCCAGAAGTCCAAGAGACCAAACAGGGATCATTAGCCAGCCCAGTCCAGGTTCCAAGGCAACATGTTCAAAAAACAAATGTATGGAATTCCAGCAAGGAGAACAGTTGTTCCTGATGGAGAACAGTTTGGCAGTGACAGTTCTTAAATGGGGCCCAAGTACAAGCAATCAGGATCAGAATACCCTTGTCATGAATGAAGCCTCACAGGTCTCCTCTATTCTGATCTGCAATCAGCTGTAAGTGTTACAAGGTGGGAAAGAGTCCTAGCACCAGCGACTTCGGCTGGGGAATTCTAAGATATGAAGCCACCCACCTTAAAGTTGCCAAAGTTGGGAAACTCTGGGGTGAATAATCAAGGAGATGAGCTTGCAGGAAATAGATACATCAGAGATGGGTTTCAGCAGGTTCTGACCAGTTCTGGAGAACCGGTTGTGAAAATTTTGAGTAGTTCGGAGAACCGGTAGTAAAAATTCTGCCTGGCCCCGCCCCCATCTATTCTCTGCCTCCCAAGTCCCAGCTGATCGGGAGGAAAAATTGAGATTTTACAGTATCCTTCCTCTGGAGTGGGGAAGGAATGGGGATTTTGCAGTCTCCTTCCTCTGGAGTGGGGAGGGAATGGGGATTTTGCAGTCTCCTTCTCCTGGATTGGGGAGGGAATGGGGATTTTACAGTATCCTTCCTCTGGAATGGGGAGGGAATGGGGATTTTGCAGTAACCTTCCCCTGGATTGGGGAGGGAATGGAGATTTTACAGTATCCTTCCTCTGGAGTGGGGAGGGAATGGAGATTTTACAGTATCCTTCCCCCAGGAGTGGGGAGGGAATGGAGATTTCACAGTATCCTTCCCCTGCCATGCCCACCAAGCCATGCCCACCATGCCCACCAAGTCACGCCCACAGAACTGGTAGTAAAAAATTTTGAAAACCATCACTGAGATACATACCATATTTTTCAGAGTATAAGACAATTTTTTTCCCTCCTAAAAGAGGCTGAAAACTAAGCTGCATCTTATACTCTGGTGCATCTTATACTCTGAAAAATACAGTAAGCAAAATGGGCAGAATCATTTCTTAAATCCTGGGAAATCTGATAATGCAGACTCAGGTTCATCCCTGATTCACTGAGATATAAGAGGATGGGACATGAAGCACAGCCAGGCTTGCAAGATTCGATTATTGTAGCTTCTCTCCACAAAGTCTGAATATTCTTATTTTGGAATTTGATTCCTGATCTGGTCTATCCTGTCAACTTCAGATGTTGCTTGTCCATGTCAGTCTCAAGTGCCTGATTGCTAGGGCCCTTCTCAAGATAGTAGTCATCCAGGACATCCTGAGCAGCTTCTTCCATTTCAGATTTTTTTGAGTCTAGACCAACCCTCACACTTCATTCCTAACAGACAATGTTTTTAGTTCTGATGTATCCATTTTAGGGTTTTCAGGGGGTTTTTGCTTCCCATCTCAAAATGCAATTTATTTATTTCATTGAAATTCAAACTTTCTATGTATAGGAGCTCAGTGCACAAAGGGCTTCTTCCTCTTATTTTTCTCCCAAAAAATATTCTATGAGGTAGGTTGGGCTGAGACTGTATGACTGGCTAAAGGTTGGCTTCTGCAGGTATAAGTGGACTAAAACCTTGGTCTCCCTGATGCCAGCCCCATACCTTAACTACCATATCTCACCAAAAGAAGCTCCAGAGTCACAAAAAGGATTATCTGGAACACCTGCAGGTCCAGGCCTCAGGTGAGGCATCCCCAAGTAGTAAAAGATTCTGACAACAGGATGACACTGATTTTGCCTTAATGGCCATTGATAAGATACATGTTAGGCTTGATATCTATGGATATTCTCAATCATCTTGGTCATAGTTGTCCCAAAGGTGCTTTTTTAAAAGATCAGCTGGACTTCCTTGATTTTTTTCTTTGAAAACATTTCACTTCTCATCCAAGAAGCTTCTTCAGAAGTATCTCCTCAATGGCCATCAAGGCAAAATTGGAGTTACGCTGTTGTCAGAATCTTTTTGTGTGTGGGGATGTCCCACCTGAGGCCTGCCTTTTGGAAAAAGTATCTTTGGATTAAGTTTGGTAGCTGAAAAAACTTCCAGGAAGCAACACGAAGCCATCTCCATATTGTTATCAAGAAAAGTATATGGCCATTTCCATGAAGTACTTATGAGTGGACCTCAGCTTGAAGGAGACTTTAACTTTCTAATGTCTAAAGTCTACTGAAAAGCCCAAGAGATCCTCCAGAATTAGCTCTCACAATATAATTTTTAATTAGACAGAAAGGGAAAGTTATTAAATGCAGAGGGAATAGGCATATTAACTCTAATTAATTTAATTCTAATTAAGCATACATGTAAATTAAATCAATGTCAGATTTTGCCTTCTCCACCCCGCCTACTTCTTTGTCTTAGTTCCCCCCTTTTGGAGTGCATCCAACGAGAAGCTAAAATGATAGTGTCCTTCAAACGCCAGCTGTATGTCCAACGCAAACAAGAAAGCTTTCTCTATGGGAATCTACTATTTTCATCACTAACAAGATCATCATAGCCTCAAAACAAGCCTTGGTTATTTAAAAAGTCAGCATTGATATATTTGAGCTGTTCTTGGCAGACCATAGCTTTTGCAGCATTTGGCTTCCTCGATTATAGGCATGAAAATTAATGATCTGTCGGCAGACATGCCCAAGTTCTAATGAAGCCCTTGTCAGGTGCGAGCGTAGTCAGGTGTGAGAAACTGCCTTCCCTCCATCCATACTTAAAGCTCACTCCTTTTTTTCTCTCTCCTTGCACAAATTTAATTAAGTGCGAATGAAAATTTAATTACTGCTACAGACCAATTGTGCATTTGTGATCAAATAAAGGAGCTTTTGTAAAGTTTATAGCCTCCTGCTATACAGGAAAGAGGGATAAATGTTAGGCAAGCCAAGGCAGGAATTCAAATACAATTTTAATTATTTTTGCTTTTGTCTGACAAGATTTGTGTGCATTTTTCAGCTTCTTACTTTTAAAAAAAACTTATATTCAAGGGATGAGAAGACAGTAGCAGGCGAATAGGCCAGATGCATTAAAGAACTCAAGCATCCTTTACAATCTTTAAAAAAAAAAAACCCTCAGCTATCTCACTCAGAACAAAGTCTCTGCCAAGCTTTAAAAATTAACTAGTAAAATGAATAGCAAAAATATAGGCTTTGCTCTTTTCCTCCTTCTTCTCGTTTTCTCTGCCTTCATCAGTAGGCAAAGTTCCTGCAAAGAAAGGAAACACGGTAATCAACATTTCTGTTTTGATCTGAAAATATGCTGTTTCAAAAACCCTTATACATACATTCATCTTTTCATTTCTTTTCTACTTGAAAATTATGATAAATTAATACTTAAAATGCCTCCTATATGAGAATATAAAACTGAACTTTTTTGTGATGAACTGAATTATGGAATTTTTAAAAAAAACACTTCAAAGAAAGCAAGCAATGCCAACTTCTGGGTGAGGAAAATGGCAAACTAAACATCTCTGAAAGAGAAGGGACCAGGGGTGAAATCCAGAAGGTTCTGACAGGTTCTGGAGAACCGGTAGCAGAAATTTTGAGTAGTTCGGAGAACTGCATATACCACCTCTGGCTAGCCCCAGAGTGGGGTGGGAATGGAGGTTTTGCAATATCCTTCCCCTGGAGTGGAGTGGGAATGGAGATTTTGCAGTATCCTTCCCCTGCTATGCCCACCAAGCCATGCCACGAAGCCACGTCCACCAAGCCACGCCCACAGAACTGGTAGTAAAAAAAATTGGATTTCACCACTGGAAGTGACAGATCAGTGGCAAACTCAATGCCCAGCAAAACTCTTCTAGACAAGGAGAAGACAAAATGATTGCCGGCTTGTACTTCAGTCACTGTTCCTTGTGAGGAGACTGTGGGACAGTATTTACCTTGAAGATTTGGAAGTTGTGATGGTGCTAGAAAAATAATTTTATGGCCCATTTATGGACTTTCATGGCACATTTAGGACTTTCATGGCACCCCACAATCCCGTGATCACCATTACAATCCTCTGTTTTCTAATATTTTTAATAAAATACTGATACTTTTTCTTCCTGCAGTCATGGAGCAAACTTTTATTTCTTCCAGTTCTTTCCTATTGTATGTTTGTCCCACCCCCACCCCCAAAATCTACTATTATCTGAAATAATTTTATCAGAAATAATTTTCTGTCACACACACTCAGAACTTCCCTCCCCCCCTCCCGTGTATCCTTCATTAATTCTTTCAGTCATCCAAGATAAACAATCAAATCAATCATGCTTCTATATCAATTCATCTGCAATGTACAAACATTAATAGACTTCACTTTAATTCATATTTTCAAAATAAAACGTTTTTCTAAACAAAAACTCACTGTTCCTGTTGCTCATATTCCAGGAAGTAGGATCACATTTTTTTCAGGAAAGGCAAAGTTATTTAAAAAAATATTAAAATGGTGTTATTTTGCCTTTCTGATCATAATAATAAAATGCATAAAGGAAAACATGTGCCTGCTTTCCCATGCAGTTGTTTTATCTCTTAAGAGTTTTGTCTTCCTTCAACCACTGGGTGCTAAACATCTTAAAACTAATTTGATTCAGCTGGGCAAGTACTATTAGATCATCTGTCAGAAGCTGACTCAAAAAGCTGAAGTTTTCAGTATTCCCATCCATCATTTTAAAAACAAAAGTACTTTTCCATTTTTTTAAGCTACAAATGATTCATTTAAAAGTACATTTGTCTTTAAAATGTTCCATTAACATTTTATTACACCATTACAAATCCACTGCTAATTATATGAAAGAAACTTATTAATACATCAATTGTTAACAAAATATCTACTTCCGTGCAGCTCTTTTAGGTAAGTGGAAAGAGAGAGAGTGTAGGATTAATAATACTTTGATATTGAATTAGGCGGGATTAAGCAAGGGCCACCTGTACAGCCCTTTTTTCCACCTCAAAATGATTTCACATGGGTTATTTAGTTTGATCCATAATTAATTTTGTTGGCTGTGTTCATACATTGCACTAATCCAAAAAAAAAAATGTCCTAGTTTGGTATATGAAACTTCATTTAGCAGATTATATAAACCCATTTAGTCTGGTTCATAAACTATGGTTTAAGATTTATATTCTATTGATTTCATGCTAACAAGTCCTTGCCAATTCTTAACAACCATATAGTTAGATTTTCTCCATTCTTTTCTCTTTCTTTCTTTCTTTCTTTTTCTTTCTTTCTTTCTTTCTTTCTTTCTTTCTTTCTTTCTTTCTTTCTTTCTTTCTTTCTTTCTTTCTCTCTCTCTCTCTCTCTCTCTCTCTCTCTCTCTCTCTCTCTCTCTCTCTCTATCTATATCTATCTACAATATAGCTATACATCCAGGGGTGGGTTCTACTTACCTTTACTACTGGTTTGCAACGGGATTGCGCCTTGCTTCTGCACATGCACAGATCACTGATGACGACATCCGGGGCAGTGGGCGGGGGCACCCGCCAATTTTACTACCAGTTCTTGTGAACCGGTCCGAACCAGGGGCAACCCACCAGTGTATACATCTTTCCCAGCATTAGAGCTGTCTCCAGACAGATAGGTCTTCACATAATGTGTCCAAAGTGAGATAATTTGAGCCTGTTATATGAATCGAGCTAATTTTGTTGAACCAGTCAACCATAGTTAAGCAAATCATGATCTAGTACAATATGTGGAGCCATGACCTGAGACTAGAAACCCTCAAATAAATAGAGATTATATTAGATCCTGTTTCTATCACATAGAGCTGCTGGTGACTACATGAGTGTATTCATATTGCCTTCTTGGGAACAAAACTGTGGGGTTAGCCATTGTCTTTCTTTCTTTTTTTCTTTCTTTTTATTTTTATTTAATTTGTATACTGCCCTTCTCCCAAAAGGGACTCAGGGCGGTGAACAGCCAAAATTAAAATACATACAATACAAAAGTTAAGATAATTAAAAGAGATTAAATCAATCGGCCTCCCAATTTAAAACCCCAAGTCTATAAAATTTTAAAATCCCATTAAAACCATTTAGGCTAGGCCGGCTTGCTGGAATAAATAAGTCTTCAGGGCCTTACAGAAGGTCCGGAGGTCCGGGATCAGTGGTGTTCCAGGAGGTAGCTCATTCCACAGGGCGGGTGCCCCCACAGAGAAGGCTCTCCCCCTGGGGGCTGCCAGCCGACATTGCTTGACCGATGGCACCCTGAGGAGGCCCTCTCTGTGAGAGCGTATTGGCCGGTGGGAAGTTATCGGTAGCAGCAGGCGGTCTCGTAAGTACCCTGGCCCTAAGCCATGGAGCGCTTTAAAGATGAGAACCAACACCTTAAAGCACACCCGGAAGACCACCAGGAGCCAGTGCAGCTCGCACAGGAGAAGTGTTACATGGGAGCGCCACGTTAGCCATTGCCTTTCTTTCCCCAAAGTGGCAACATAATGTATATTCCTGGAATATCCTGATGTCTCTGGGATTTCCTGGATTTCCTATCTGAATGTCCCAAAGGTGCTTTTTCAAGAGGTGTTAAGTCCTCGCAAGCTGCAACCGGCAGAAGCTGCCTTTGTTACTGCCCTGCCCTGATTGGCTACGACGTGGCAGGCTGGAAGCGGGAGAATCCGAGCCGCGCCATTGGTTGCTCTTCTGACAGCTTGATATTTAAGCAGCTGTCATAGGCAGAGTTGTTCCCTAAGTTGTTGTTTTGAGGTACCTGTGTGCCTTGTGAATTCGGTTAATAAAGAGTTATTGCTTAGCCTCGTCTCCACGCCTCGTTCTTCAAATAGAACATTGGCGACGAGGATGGGATCCTGAGGCGACGGCTACCTAACTCTATTCTTCAGTCGCCTGCCAACTTCGACCATGTCTACTTTCCTGCCGGTGTTTTCGCCGTTCGTGCCAGCGTCCGAGACATGGGACACGTATATGGAACGTTTTGAGTGTTTTTTACAGGCAAACGCACTGACGGATCTTTCCAGCGCTCGCAAGCGAGGTTACTTCCTCAGCTCATGTGGGAGCGAGATTTTTGGCACTGCCAGGGCGTTAGCCGCCCCTCAGCAAGTCTTTGATGTGCCATGGGAGACCTTGCTGGACAGATTAAAAAATCATTTCTCCCCGGCTCCGTCCCGCATTGCGCGCCGTCATGCCTTTTGGCAGCGCACTCAAACTGAAGGTGAAACCGTAAATGACTATATGGCGTCCCTGCGGTCTGCAGCCATCCACTGTGACTTTCGCGATTTAGACAAAATGTTGTTGGATCAGTTAGTGTGCGGGATCAAGGACCTGAAGCTACAGCGGCGGCTGCTGGCTCGGTCTGAACTGACTCTCCAGGTAGCCCTGGACGAAGCGAGGGCTGCTGAAATGTCCGGTCGTTCAGCCGCAGAGATTCAGAGGTTCCAGTTGCCCCCATCGTCTGCCGCCAAGCCTTTGTCTGTTCATTACGAGGAGTCAGACCCAGTCGACTCCTCTGATGAAGAAGGGGCAGTGGGCCGCCTTAAGACAACCCGCCGAAGGCTTCGAACATCGGTCAAGCCCAAACAGCTGACACAAGGCAACTGCCTGGGTTGCGGCGGTGACCATCGCAGAGCTGACTGCCGTTTCAAATTGGTCATATGCCACCGCTGTGGAAAATGGGGTCACCTTTCGAGGGTCTGCAGAGCACCAAACCCCATGTCTGAAGCCCCGACCAACCCACTGATTGATCGCTGCCGGGCCCGGAAGACTGCTGTCCGCCGCGACGAGTGTTTTGCCATATCCCGCTATGAAGACCTGCTCGATGTTGCTGTGAGCCATGCCACTTCTTCCTCTCCTGCCAACAAACTTTACCTCACAATAGTCCTGGAAGGAGCAGCGTGTCGTATGGAGGTCGACACCGGCTCCTCCAAGTCCCTCATAGCATGGTCCACTCTCACTAAGTTGCTGCCGAGGGTGTCCCGCCGCCGGCTTAAGCCGTGCCCCGTCCTTTTAAAGGACTATCAAGGGAAGGCTATCCCCACCTTGGGGTATGATAATTTCAGAGTGTCCTATCAATCATTTACCGGCTCGCTGCCCTTGATCGTTGTGAGGGACAATTTGCCTAGCCTACTCGGGCTAGATTGGTTTGCTGCCCTGAACTTAACTATCTCGGGCGTGCATTCAACGTCCCTGGATGTGTCGTCCACCCTGGCTAGGGAGTTTGCTGATGTCTTCTCTGATCAGCTTGGCATGTACACAGGCCGTCCCATATCACTTAATCTGGACCCCCAAGTAGTGCCAGTTCGCCTCAAGCCTAGAAGGGTGCCGCTGGCCCTGCGGCCGCGGGTAGATAAGGAGCTCGATAAGCTCATCGCTCAGGGAATTTTGGTTCCCATTGATCATTCTAGTTGGGAGACCCCGATCGTCATTCCACTGAAGCAGGACGGATCCATTAGGATCTGCGCCGACTATAAATGTTCCCTTAACAGGGCATTGCAAGCCAACCCATACCCGGTACCCGTGGTGCAGCATTTGCTGCATTCGCTGGGCCAGGGCCGGGTGTTTGCCAAGCTGGACCTGGCCCAGGCTTATCAACAGCTTCCTGTTGATGAGCCTACAGCCATGGCCCAAACCATAGTTACGCATCGGGGTGCATTTAAATGCACCCGGCTCCAATTCGGCGTGAGCGTCGCCCCGGGAATTTTCCAAAGCATCATGGAACGATTGCTTCAGGGAATTCCCGGGGTCATACCCTATTTTGATGACGTCCTGGTCTCCGCTGGAGACCAGGCCGATCTCCTCGCCAAACTCCGGGCCGTCTTGACCCGTTTGCGCGGCGCAGGCCTCCATCTCAAGAAGTCAAAATGTGTTTTCGGGGTACCACAGGTGGAATTCCTCGGGTTCCTCATTGACGCTCAAGGAATCCACCCCACCCCATCCAAGGTAGCGGCCATTAAGCACGCCCCCACGCCCACATGCAAGGCGGAATTGTAGGCGTTTCTCGGCCTTCTTAACTTCTATTCCGTGTTCCTCCCCCACAAGGCCACTCTAGCCGAGCCCCTGCACCGCCTCCTCGATTCCAAAGCGCCTTGGGTCTGGAGTCGCTCCGCTGCCGCGTCATTCCAGGCTGTCAAAGACGCGTTAACGTCACAGGCTGTGCTCGTCCAATACGATGCCAGCCTTCCCTTGTCCTTGACTTGCGACGCCTCCCCTTATGGGTTAGGCGCCGTTTTGAGCCATGTTCTTCCATCTGGCCTTGAGGCCCCGGTTGCCTTTTATTCCCGGACCTTATTCGCACTGGAGAGAAACTATAGTCAGTTGGACCGCGAGGCCCTGGCGTTGGTCGCCGGGGTCAAGCGGTTCCACGACTATCTTTATGGCCGTCCCTTTACCATTGTTACTGACCATAAGCCCCTATTGGGCCTTCTCTCCGGGGACAGGCAAACACCTGTCATCCTGTCGCCCCGCATGTCGCGCTGGGTGGAGTTCCTGGCCGCTTATTCCTACCATCTGGTGCACCGGCCCGGCTCGGCCATCGGGCATGCAGATGCCCTCAGCCGCTGCCCGGTACCGGCCACTGACATAGACCCGGCCCCCACGACATCAGTCCTGCTCATCGAGGACTTTGATTTCCCGATTACTGCCTCCGACATCAGCGCGGGGTCCGCTGCGGACCCTACCATCTCCCTGGTGTTAGATTGGGTCCGCCGGGGTTGGCCCAAGGAGCCGGTCGCGGCCGAGTTTGTGCCCTATCTGCGTAGACAACACGAGTTGTCTACCCATAAGGGCTGTCTCCTTTGGGGCAACCGAGTGGTCATTACCCCGGAATTGCGGCGCCCCGTCTTGGCCCGTCTTCATGAGTCACACCCGGGTATAGTCCGCATGAAAGGCCTGGCCCGCAGTTACGTGTGGTGGCCAGGCTTGGACGGGGAGATTGAACAGTGGGTAGCCACTTGCCCCCAGTGCCAGCTGTCCAGGCCGGTTCCTCCGGCGGCTCCTGTTAGGGAATGGGATGGCCCCCGGGCTCCCTGGGCGCGTATCCACATGGATTTCGCCGGCCCCTTCCTAGGACACTCATTCCTGGTCATCGTAGATGCCTACTCTAAATGGGTAGAGGTGGCCACCATGACGGCCACGACAACCGAGGCAGTCACCAGGGTTCTGGAGAGGTTGCTCGCGACGCACGGCCTACCCGACACCATCGTCACCGATAATGGGCCACAGTTCACGTCGGCACCCTTCCAGCAGTTTGTGGCCAAACTGGGCATACGACACACGACCACGGCCCCTTTCCATCCGGCCGCCAATGGTCAAGCGGAAAGGGCCGTGAGGTCTGCGAAGGAGGCGTTGAGCCGCCTGGGCTCCTCAAACTGGCACCAAAAAATTAACCAATATCTCCTAGCTCAACACTCTACTCCCTGCCCAGGCACCAAGGCCAGCCCAGCGGAGTTACTCATGGGCCGCCGGCTCAGGACAGTGCTAGATCGCCTCCACCCGGCTTACGCACCCGACACCCCCAAAAGGGATTCCTCTCACTGCTGGGTTTTTGATGTAGGGGACCCCGTGTACGCCCAAAACTTTGGGACTAGTGTTAAGTGGGTCCCGGGCCGCATTAGCCAACTAACCGGCCCCTACTCTTATAGGGTCCAGCTCAACGATGGTCGCATTTGGCGGCGGCATGTGAACCAACTGCGGAAGAGGGTCCTTCCGGAGACAGACCGTCTCTGTGAGCAAGTCACACCGCCTGACGACTCCACACAACCACACGGAGCGCCTGACTGCAATGTACACAGGCCGCATCCGCCAATGCCTCAACCCGATGCGTTCTCGTCGGCAAACTCACCTGTTTGTTTAGATTTCCCCGCGCCGTCCGGAGTTCCGCCCGTGGCGCAGCCTCGGCCTACCAGACCCGACGAAGACAGCAAGCCGACTCCGCCTCCATCGGTCGCCGCCCCTGAACTGAGAAGGTCTGGGCGGAGCCGACGTCGACCTACGTACTTGAAGGACTACGCATGCGCCATTCGGGTGGGAAGGAGTGTTAAGTCCTCGCAAGCTGCGACCGGCAGAAGCTGCCTTTGTTACTGCCCTGCCCTGATTGGCTACGACGCGGCAGGCTGGAAGCGGGAGAATCCGAGCCGCGCCATTGGTTGCTCTTCTGACAGCTTGATATTTAAGCAGCTGTCATAGGCAGAGTTGTTCCCTAAGTTGTTGTTTTGAGGTACCTGTGTGCCTTGTGAATTCGGTTAATAAAGAGTTATTGCTTAGCCTCGTCTCCACGCCTCGTTCTTCAAATAGAACAAGAGGCAACTGGACTTTCTGGTTTTTCTTGTCTTTCTTTGAAGACGATTCATTTCTCAGAGCTGAAGTAGCTTCTTGGATGAGAAGCGAAATGTCTCTAAAGAAAAGAAAAACCAGAAAGTCCAATTGCCTCTTGAAAAAGCACCTTTGGGACAACCATAACCTGGATGACTGAGAATCTCCATAGACATTCCTATCTAAATCTAACCATGTCTGGTTTTGTTTTGCTTTCTCCAAACCATCTAAGGTCAAGTGGGTGCCGCCACCTGTTATGACATTAAACTGGTAAATCTTATTTATTTCAATAGAGGTAAGTTTGGATTCAAACCATTGTGCTGGACAGCTTCCTTGCTACTCTCATAGGTCTTATTTAAATGAATAAATAAATGATAAAATAATAAAAGCAGATCAAACTGGGCAGCTACCGATGGATACATCAGTCAATATTGACATGAAATCTTGACTGAGCATTGGAATTCTGCAGGCTGTTCAGACTTCCAGTTCTTTATAAAAGATATTACTGAACAGGGAAGTTGGAACCATTGGTTACACAAGCCAATTAAATGCTCGTAGCTCTGTACAGAAAGATAGGATTTCTAGCAACAACCTGATGCTCAGTGACAGACGTTGTCTCTCTCAAGCAGAGAAAAATGGATCCCAAACACCACTAGCCAAATCTTTTTTAGAACATTTTCCTCTTGCCGGTATGCATAAATCTTGCTATGCCTTTAAGCTATGCTCAGCTACCTTTAATATCAAATGTTTTCTCACATTCGGGCCCCTTTGCCCATGCATCAAATAAATTGTAAGAGACAAGCTAAAATCTGATTGCCTCCAGAAATATTTTCCTATAATGTTATAAAATGGTATTTGAAAGCTTAAAAAAAAAGGCTATGTGTAAGCCTCTTCTCTTAGTTTTTGACTAACATGCATAGCAACATTTTTCTACAGCACCATCTTGTTTAGAGTAAGGGTATATAAATTAAACCTTCCAATGTTTATGTTCAGTTTTCCAAAAGCGGAAAGATCCAATTAAATTATAATTGTCCCAGTGTTTAATATGATCTATGTACTCAAAATACCTTTCTTGGGATTGATTCACCTAGAACTGGATATCATTAAGACACATAGATTTCTGCAATGAAAAGCTGTGGATTTTAGTTTCAGAAGGCAAAGAATTGCTAGGAGGAAAAAGCTCTAAAAATATGGGTGTGCAAAGTAGCACTCAACTCTACACATGCAGTGACAAATCCTGCTTCTGCATTTGCTAATTTGTGAGAGAATTAAGGCTGTTGATTAAAGCACCTCTTTCGCACCCTTGCCTTTAGCCAGGCAACCTGATAGCCAAAGAACCTTTATTAGTTTATTAAACAAATTTATGCAGCCACCCAACTCAGACACAGTGATTCAAGCCCATTCAAAATGTCCTCTAGCATTGTGTTTAATGAACACATAAGATGCTAGCAAACCTTATGCACCCCCAGAACAGAATCACTTTAAAAAGTAATCTGTCCATTCAGTATTTTTATCATACAGGAGCTTTTGTACAAAATGGAGTTCCCAGGAATGCAAGCTCAGAATGTGTCTCCAGTTCATGGAATGTGAGCAGGTTTATTACTATGAATGTGGAACTGAAACCCAGGATACTACTGAATTATGATTAAGGTATGAAACTAGGATAGGGGAGACCTAGTTTAAGGTCATCATAAATCATGGAGACTCATTGGGTGACTTTAAGATAATCAGATCTCAATCCATTTATTAAAAAAAAGAAACTGCCCTCTGAAGCAATGTAGTATTACTCTTTTTAACAATATATGCTTGTTATTGTATTAATGTTATTATATTATTATGTTATTATATTATTAATATGATGGAGTTGAATTATCACAACATAGATGTGTAATATGACAATCTAAACATAACTGTACCCAGAACACACACTGTTTGATGAAAATTGAATGTTATATAAATAAAACAAATAAAATGTGGAAAAAATATATCTGCTTTAGCAAATTGTTATATAACAAACTTAGTCACTGTTCCTATAGACCAGGGGCGTCAAACTCAAGGCCCAGGGGCTGGATTTGGCCCATGGGGTGCTTAGATCTGGCCCATGGGGGAACCCTGGAAACAACGAAGGACCGGCCTGCAGTGCTTCTGCCAGAGAAAAAGGAGCTTTCCAGGGCTGTGGGCAGCACTCCCAAGCTCCATTTTCAGTGGCAGAGGGTTGCAGAGGCTGTCGCAGCCAAAAATGGAGCTTGCAAGGACTGCGGGCAGCACTCCCAACTCCGTTTTCATTGGCAGAGGGTTGCAGAGGCTGTCGCAGCCAAAAATGGAGCTCGGGAGCCCATTTTCACTGGCAGAACACTTGGGCCACCACAGGCACCCCCGATATGAGTGATGTCAAGCTGGCCATGCCCACCCTGGCCACACCCACCCTGGCCCCCTGAGGTCAAACACAACCCTGATGTGGCCCTCAATGAAATCGAGTTTGACACCCCTGCTATAGACTAAAGGTTGTATGGACCTGCTTCGTTGCAGACACTATGTAAAGCCTGGAAAACAATGTAATACTGAATGCTGAGAACACACGGAAAATGAAATGGTTACCAGGTTAACATGCTAGAATTTGAAGATGATTTTTCTGCAAAACGTGGATGGGAAATTGTCAGAAAAATCTCAGAAAAGTATGCTACACTGTGAAGTTTTTTTTAAAAAAAACGTCCTGGAAAAGACAATGCAGCGCTTCCATATGATTGATGAAAAAAACTACCTGGACATGTGAGCGAAGCTTGACTGCTAGCAGATTGTACCTTTACCTAGATCTTTTTACACAACAAAACAAAGAAAAATACTGTGTATCACATTGCGTTTAATGGAGTGTGTGTCAAGATGGCAGACAAAGCGTTATGATGCAAGCCCCATTGTTTGGGACACGTGCACGATGTCAACACATATTTACAAATGTGGGATTTGAATTACAACATTCTATTCCAATTTGTCTCAACCTTGGCAACTTCAAGACCTGTGTACCTCAATTCCCAGAATCCCTGGAGTTAAAGTCCACACCTGTTAAAATACCTAAAATTGGGAACCCCTGCTGCGTTCAGTATATTGCGAATGACACCACCCGCCTTGGATGCTGCTTGATTGACCTAAACTGGTTTCCTGCCATAGCTGCCAAAAATGGTATATTAGTAATAGCAGGGAGAGCACTTGTAACTGTAATGTAACGAGCAGTGAATTTGACTGAAGAACTATTATCTGCCATTGAAAATCATGTTGAGCTATATGTCAAGGGTCTGACTTCATATAAGGCAATGCTCTCGGTTCCTAATTAAATGCACTGAATTAGAACAAGCACTGCCATAGACTCATCATTACACACACCATCAGTAATGTTAAGGTTGCAGCCTGGAAGAATGAGAACAGTGATTGAATATTATACTACTGTAGACTGGGTGGCTATTGTGACTTGGTTTGTAGGAGCTTTAATAATGAACGAAAGCAAATTGAACAGCAGATAGAGACCAAAACTTTTCTTTCCCTGGGTTAATATTGCTCCACACACCAGCAATATATAAGATGCCAAGCTTGTGTACTCCTGCCACATGTTTTATTCATCTGGGTTTTTTGCCCTTGGGAGAAAACAAGCAATCCTTTTGTATATTAAACCTTTCTTTTTATATTTGAGCTTGCCTAGGAAAATAGTATACTGTGTGTCTTCTTATTTGGTCAGAGATGGGCTCTGCCCTGCCCACTCTTCTTATTCTTCCTGGCAATTTACAGAACAAAAGCCTATGAACTTTACAATATGTTCAGTATGCCTCCAATATTGCTTTCAGAGCTGTCTAATGACATGCAGTACTATTTCTGCCTCTCACTGGTTTTTTTTTTCCTCATGCAATTTCACATCACTCCTAATGATGGCTTCCCTGCCTGAGATTAAGTTATTCCTTCCCACGTTGAAAGCACTTTGCTTGCTTCCAGTAAAAGAACTCTCTACGGATGCAGCAGAAGGCAGTTTCAGAATGCTATTCATTCTTGGAGTGTTGCTATTCTTTGCCAACTCGGCCATGGCTTCTTCTGATGACCAGGGCAAGGCGCTGTCCTTCATTCTCAGTTCCCCACTGAACTGGGGAAATAATATTCTTTACACAGGCAAGGGAGATAAGGATTGTAATGTGAATCCTTAAGCTGAATCCAGCATTTGAAACATATGGAGGAGAAAAAAGGTTGCGGGGAAAAAAAATAATTTTCCTACTCTTTTCTTGAAGCTGAGGTCTATGGACAATGGGTTCTGTGGAATGAATTAGAAAGGGGAGAAGGAGGTATTCACTTAGGAAAGGCCAGCTTCAGCTTGGGGGTTTAATATATGCTGTGGGTAGAATAAGCAATAGAGATAAAGTGGAATCTGAAGTCTTTGTTTTGAAGCTCTATACATTTTTTCTTCTAGGCATGATCATGTGGAGTAATTGTTGAAGAGTCAGTTCTGAGAAGGGTGACTGATCCCAGCAAGAATGGTAGGAGAAGGAAATGACTTGTCTTCTTTTGTCTCTTCTTCAGAATGAAAGCTGCTAAATTCTCGTGTATTGACTTGCAATTTCTTTACAACCGATCTTGACAAACATCATCTATCTATATATATATATATATATACATATACCCATGGACAACGTTTCTCCAGGCCTTCCTGTCCTCTACCACAAATTCTATATTAGAGATTCCCAAATGTCCCATTTCCAAAAGCATCTTCTAGAAAAGAAAATCACATAAAAAACATATGTTTGAAACATGAGAATCTTGGAAGAAGGGAAAACAGAAGCCATTTTTTTTTGCTATTTGAGGCAGAGCAGAAAGTTTAATTGAATTCTACTCAATGTTGATCATGCAATATTATTTTGAGAACTGCAGAGAGAAAGGGTGTGCAATCTCCAGTCCCAGATTCTCATACATTCTTCTCAACATGCCTTTTAGAAACTGAAAGCATAGTTTTCTGCTATTTCCTGTGAAAAGTAGCTTAATTTGTTGGTGGAAACCATAACATTTACTTAAATTCAAGAATTCCCCAGTATATACTTGTATCTCTGATGTGACCCTTCCCACTTTATGGCCTTCAGCTTCCCTCTCAATAAAAAAAATACAATTTGGCCCTGAGTCAGTATCTCAGGAGGCTTCGTTATTTTGGCTAATGATAGGATGCACATAGGCTGGACTTTATTAATTCAACTCTATTGCATTATTTGGTACAACAATTTTTTAATCCTACCAGGAGGACTCCAGAAATACAAGCTGTGTGTTTTTCATATAGTACTTTCAGATAACTAAATCTAAGAGAAATAATTTGTAGCTGACTTAAATGCCAAACAGAATGTGAAATACTTTGAATTTAAATAGACAGATGATCTACTGATAGTCCATTTAGGGCAATCAATTGGATCTATTCATGAGTTAATAATAAGTAAGTCTATTGAACCTGCCTCAATAATGAATCAAATTTGGATCCCATTCAGTCACATTTTAAAATAATTGTTAATAGAAAGCTAATTCAATGTCGTAAATCCTCATATTTCAAAGCTAAGACTTCATTTTTCAAATTCTATATTATACTCTAGACATAACAGTCTAAAGACAGATGAGAAATATAGGCTTCAGATTAAACCTCTTGGGCTCAGTAGCCATCACTCTGCCTTAACATGGAGAAATTGTTTTGTGACATTTCCACAGGATTCTCCTTTTGAATGCCAAGGCAAGATCCTGCCTGCTTGTTAATATCACTGGTTATGGAATCTTGCTTAAGATTAAATGTTCATGGTTACATTGAAAGTTTCTTTGTTCCACAGAGAACTTTATGTTGAGATTGCTTTTTTATTTATCTATTTATTTTCCTGAGTATCTGCCCTAAAATGTTGGCTTCTATGTCTTCCAGACTACTACAGCCCATTAATCCTGCCTACAGCAGTATCTACTTTTTACAGGAATAACATCTGTCTAGTGACTCTTGATTCCTTGGAGATGCACCTTTAAATTTAATCAGGAATGATAAGATTTTTGTCTGGTCACTGATGACCACCATAAGGACACTCTATCTCCAAAAGTACAAATGGATTTTACCCTATAAGTATTTTAAAAATGGGCAGCACAAAGCGACACATTTCCAGCAGGAGCCAGCCCTTACCTTAGATGAATGGTTCTTTAATATGTTAGGGTTTTTTGTTGACTTCTATTATTTATATATCCTTCCTTCCTTCCTTCCTTCCTTCCTTCCTTCCTTCCTTCCTTCCTTCCTTCCTTCTTTCCTCCCTCCCTCCCTCCCTCTTGCTTACTTGCTTTCTTGCTTTCTTGCTTTCTCCCTTTACATTGTTGTACAATGCCAGGCTTCATTGGAATGGGGCAGGCTTAGTGTGCACTAAATACTGCACACTGGGCAGCAAATATTTTCCAATGCTTTTGATCCTTCACGGCATCTTTGGCATCGTCCCAAGGGACATTAATAATATTAACATCTTCCTTAAATGTTTGTCGTCAGGTTTTCCAAAGCTAGCCTCATTTTTTCTTTCTTCCAAGAGGTACCCAATATAATGCAATTTTTGGATGCAAGTCTTCAGGCTTACATAAGATATGGCCAATAAGCCACATTCAACATTCATTCTTAGTTCTCAATTGATCTAAATCTGACCTTTGTAGTACCTCTTCCGTAGTGATGTGGTCATGATATGAGACACAGAGGATTCTTCTGAAGAACATTTTTGGAAAACATTTAACCATTTAACCATCTTGGTGTCAACCCTCAAGCTGACCTGGCTGTGGCCGTTTTCTTTTTCTGTAGCTTTTTCTATAGGGATTTTTCTTCACATGGCTTCAGGCTTGACACAGCCTGGAGCTGTGTGTAGAGATAACTGGGGTTTTCTAGTCAACACAAAATAGTTCTCTTCTGAGCCAAGGACATTCCAACTGCTGGCTAGCCAGAAGAAGAGGAGAAAAGTAACCAGGCAACCAGCCAGCAGCCAGATTGGACAATGTGACTTATTGTTTGAGAGAACAGGAAACTTTCACTTTTTAATGAGGTGGAAAACACAGGAACTCTCAGAGTTGGTTTTCCACCAGTCTGTGCCAATATGATATCTCCAAATAAAACTGTTCTTTGAGGACTCAAACTGCCTTGGAATTCTGTTTGCAATGGGTGTATTACTTGGAACCCTGACACTCAGTTGTACACTTCCATGTTTGACAAGTATGTATTGAAGGTTCATCCTTGTGGTAATACTTATGGCTGCCGTAGATCAAATTGGTAGGATGTGTTGAAACACAGCCACTGCCGTTTCAATTTGATGGTTAATAGTCTTATCTGTACCTCCATCGATAGATATAATGCTACCAAGATAAGTAAATTGTTAGACTTGTTCTATAGCCTGGTCATCTGACAGTTACAGGAATATTATCCTGAGCAATTTTGAGTTTCATAAAGTTGATCTTCTCAAAATTTATATGTAAGCCAATCTTGTTGGCCTGATTAGCTAAACTGGTGGTCATTTTTTGCACTCACCCCTCTATTTCACCAAGCAATGCAATCACATATTTTTTATCATACCTTTTCATATTTGTCTCATCATTTGTTTTTTACATGTTGGGGGTCCCTCTTTCCCTCTGCTTTGCTTCTGGAAGATGTTTCCTTTTTCATTAGTACTACAGACCCCAAACTTTAATTTACTGTAGGTGTATATGCTCATCTGCTGAAAATGTTGTATTTAGCAGTGTGAGTCAAAAGCCTTCACTGTCAGGCAGATAAAGTAGCAAAAGCGTAGCTTTAAAAATATATGTTATTAACTAGACGGTAGCCCTGATTCTTTTCTAGAGCTTTTTTGCTAAGGTGATAAATTATATTTTGTGATTAATTACAGTAATTATATTTTAAGTAAATAGCTGCCATAGATGTGCAGAAAAACCTCTGAAATTCAGCTATTAATTTTGTTTTAATGATACTTGCTTTAAATGCACATTATTCATATTTTTTTCCTGCAAAATAATAAAAATATTATTTTTATTATATTTTCCTGCAAAATAAAATAAAAAAATACAGGCATAGTATTTCATATTTTGTTCCCTTTTTGATCAAGAGGATCCATGTAAGAAAGTTTTTCTCAGGAAACTCAGAAAACCAAAGGACGGAGGGAAAGGAGGGGAGGGAGGGAGGGGAAGGAAGGAAGATAGAAAGGAAGGAAGGAAGGAAGGAAGGAAGGAAGGAAGGAAGGAAGGAAGGAAAGAAAGAAAGAAAGAAAGAAAGAAAGAAGAGAGAGAGAAAGGGAGAAGAAAGAGAGAGAAAGAAAGAAGAAAGAGAGAGAAAGAAAGAGAGAAGAGAGAGAAAAAAAGAAGAGAGAGAGAAAGAAGAAAGAGAGGAACAGAGAAAGAAGGAAAGAAAGAGAAAGAAAGAAAGAAAGAAAGAAAGAAAGAAAGAAAGAAAGAAAGAAAGAAAAGAAAGAAAGAATCCTCGCTCAAACAGTAGAACTATAATTCTTATGGTATTTCACTGGTGTAGAGTAGACAATTAAGGCCTACAGCCAAAAGACCACTTTAAATCTGACAGCAAAATGGTCACTTTTGCTGATTTGATGGATTCTTCAAAAGATATTATCTTGATCCTTAAATCCCCATCCCCATCCCAAAATTACCACCACATCACTTTTAAAAAAAGCAAAATGTTTCAGCCTTCTGTGTCCTCAGAAATGTTAAGTGCAAATCCATGACCAAGAAATATTGCTTAACTTGATATTAAACAATTAGATAAACTCTTCAAACAGCAGTAGGCGAACATTGTTTCACACAAAGTAACTATCACTTGAAGTTTATCCAAAATCATATTTGTTTTGGTGTTTCATCTCATGGCAAGCACTATTCACATGAGTTAAGAGTATGAGTTCAGAGATAGTTATCAGAAAAACAAGAAAATCAAGCAAAAGATGAAGGCAAGGTCTTTCAAAGTTCTCAAACTAATTACCAGATATGGAAACCAAGAGAATACCTATCCAGGTCAGGTTCCTTGAGACAGACAAGAGCAGGAAGGAAGTTTTCCAAGTAGATTAGTTATGCATCTTGCATTTTTTTTATTTCCCAAAATCTTGACCTACCCACTGCTGAAATGTAACCAATCTGACTCTCAAGTAAATTGATCTCTCTGGCTTCTGCAATCTCTTGAATCTCATCTCATAATCTGTTCAATGGCCAAATAATGACATCATCATTTTTCAGGGGGCAGCTCTGAACATTTTTCAGCAAACATACATAGCTGAAGTTCTTCTGGTCCTGATTCTTTCTGAGACATGGATTTTTCAGGCTCCATAGTTCTTTGTCCTACCTCAAAGGCAGACGTTGTCCGTGATGTAAGACGAAAGATGTCATTTCTACTTCCCCCCCCCATGCTCTGACCTGCTAGTTATTATATAACTAGTGAGCAGGGGTGCTATTCAGCAAGTTCGGACAGGTTGTGACAGGTTCTGGAGAACTGGTAGTGGAAATTTTGAGTAGTTCGGTGAACTGGCAAATACCACATCTGGCTGGCCCCAGAATGGGGTGGGAATGGAGATTTTGCAATATCCTTCCCTCAGGAGTGGGGTGGGAATGGGGATTTTGCAATATCCTTCTTTCAGGAGTGGGGTGGGAATGGGGATTTTGCAGTATCCTTCCCCTGGAGTGGGGTGGGAATGGAGATTATGCAGTATCCTTCCCCAAGGAGTGGGTTAGGAATTGGGATTTTGCAGTATCCTTCCCCCCAGGAGTGGGGTGGGAATGGAGATTTTGCAGTATCCTTCCTCTGGTGTGGGGTAGGAATTGAGATTTTGCAGTATTCTTCCCCTGCCACACCCACCAAGCCACACTCACAGAACCGGTAGTAAAAGAAATTGAATTCCACCACTGTTTGCAAGTTCAAAAAATTCAAAGAGCACCACATTTGGAGGAAATGGCTTTATAGGATGTTTTTTTTCCCCACTACTTTTTTAAGTCATTTCTACCGACAGCTTGAAAATGCTTGGAAAAAAATATATATGGTGACAATTCAGCCAAAGATCACACAAAGCATTAGCCACTGCACAGAAGAGCGGCCATGAAAATTTGATTTTAAGCAGATCCAGATGATTGTCACATCATTTCCTATGGAGGAAGATTGCTACATTTCTCTGAAATGCAATTGTCTCATCAGCCGCCCTCCTGAGCTCCATTTTTGCTGGCAGAGGGTTGCAAGAGGCTGTCGCAGCCAAAAATGGAGCTCGCCCTCCCGAGCGCCATTTTCACTGGCAGAGGCACCACAGGACAGTCCTTTGCTGTTTCCAGGGCAGCCTCATAGGCCAGATCTAAGCACCCCATGGGCTGGATCTGGCCTGCAAGCTTTGAGTTTGACATCCCTACTTTAAACCATTCTATGTTTAGATTTACTGTTTTTCAAGACACAGCACTGCCATCCACTTCTATACAATGTTCCTTGAGATTACTTTATCAATATATTACAAGCCAATCCCAGTTCCCTCGTGCATGCATTGGATCACAGCCAAAAATAACCTCAATTGTCAATTGTTAAAGAACTATTAAATCATTTTCTCCCAAGAAACTATGTTGGGGTTTTTTGCTGAGGATCTTGAACCAACTGCATTGAACTCTTATTAAGCTGTATTATCATAACCTTTCCAAGAAACAATGCAAGAGAATTTGGAAATCTAATATTACCCTGTTTCCTGTCAAAGGCGAAGACGGGATGGAAAAATGCACTTTGAAAGAAAAACAAAAAGACATTCTACCTAGCAATAACAGCAAAGCAAACCTTTTCTGCTGATAACGTATTTCAAGGTTACACACACACAACTCAAGCAGAAGTGATTGGCCTGGACTTTCCAAATAGTAACAGCAGGAACACATATATAATTCCTGCTCGCCCACATGCGGACTCTGAACTATTTAGCCACATATCCTCCAGGAAAAGTAGAAATCATAAGAACTTACTGCCTGCCGAACTCGAAAGTTATCAACTGGCCTGAGTGGGAGGGGGAAAAAATCTGCTTGAAATTTTGGAATAACTGTTGCTAAGCTAAATTGTTTTCGTCCAACTATTCTATTTGTTTTCATAGTGGATGATGTGTATGGGAGGGGGGGATTTTGTTACTGACATTATTTAATAAATTAAGAAAAGTTGAGGGCGAAGACTTGGATAAGGCTATAAGAGATGCAGCACTTTTTATTTTTAAAAAATGTTCTTTAGGCTATTGGGGTTTGTTTATAATAACCAAAAAATGAAATATAACAATCCTTAAACAGAGCTAAAAGCTGCAGCTTTAAAAAACAGCAGTGGAGTTCATTCAGAAGAGCTTCACTATGTCAGGGATCTGGTTCTGAATTAACAGCCTCAGAGGGAGAGGTTTTTTGTCTCTCTATCCCACAATGGGTGAAAGACCCAGATATTCTTCTACTGTTCACAATTAGCCTAATAGTTGTATCAGATCAAACTGAACATTAATCTAATATTGCAATTCTCTAGGATCAGTCCAACCTTTTGACACTTTATTACACACTGGTTAAATCTCATATTCCAACAAGAGATTTCAAAATTAAATTATAAAGAACACCGTTGGCCTCCCCTTCCACAAAAAAAAAAAAAGTTTCCCAGAGTCCTTATTATCAAAGAAGATAGTTGCTACTAGCGGCTTAATAGCCTGCAAGCTACTGCTTACACAAATGGAAACGGAAGTAGCAAAAGTTCAAATTAAAGCAATGGTTTTTAAAAGTTCAGCAATTCTTACAATAAAATGAGCTGGTTTTTCAGCCAAATAGATGGAATGGCTGAGTCCTCCTGTTTCTGCAATCAGGTTATGTTATGTTGTGTTGTGATGTGATGTGATGTGATGTGATGTGATGTGATGTGATGTGATGTTATGTTATGTTATGTTATGTTATGTTATGTTATGTTATGTTATGTTATGTTGGTAAAGGTTCCCCTTGCACATATGTGATAGTTGTTCCCGACTTTAGGGGGCGGTGCTCATCTCTGTTTCAAAGCCGAAGAGCCAGCACTGTCCGAAGACGTCTCCGTGATCATTTGGCCAGCATGACTAAATGCCAAAGGTTCATGGAACACTGTTACCTCCCCACCAAAGGTGGTCCATATTTTTCTATTTGCATTTTTTATGTGCTTTCAAAGTGCTAGGTTGGCAGAAGCTGGGACAAGTAACGGGAGCTCACCCCATTATGTGGCACTAGGGATTCAAACCGTTGAACAGTCAATCTTTCAATCGACAAGCTCAGCGTCTTAGCCACTGAGCCACCGTGTCCCTTATATATGTTATGTTATGTTATGTTAATTCATTTGATTTGATTTTTAGCCCATCATTATTTCTTTATAAATAACTAAAGGTGACAAACATACCTAATACTCTTTCCTTCCCCTATTTTCCTCACAACACCTGTGAGGTGGGTTAGGCTGAGAGAGAGTGACTGGTCCAAAATCACCCATCCGACTTTCATGCCTAAGGTGGGACTAAAACTCACAATCACCTGATTTTTAGGCCAGTACCTTAATCACGTCACCAAACTAAATGTCTATGAAGATTCTCAATCATCCAGATCATTTTTGTACCAAAAGGTGTTTTTTCAAGAGGCAATATCTTGCAAATATTGCACTTTTCATCCAAGAAGCTTTTCAGTTCTGACTGGGTGTTGGACAATCTTATGCCTTTAAACCCAAGAATATATTAATACAGAAGCTTGTCCATCCCAAGAACAAAACACCCAGACATAAACTGAGCAATGTGATATATTCAATACAATACAGTGAGATATCTGCAGATCTGTACATTGGTGAAACAAACAACTACTTCACAAATGTATGGCACAACATTGGCGAACAAACCCATCAGGACAAGTTTCAGCAGTCTATCTACATTTGAAAGACAAAGGTCACTGTTTTGAAGACAGCAAAGTCCACATTCTGGGCAAAGAGACCATTGGTTTGAAAGTGGGGTCAAAGAGGCCATCTATGTTAAAATTGAACAGCCCTCTCTCAGCAGAGGAGGAGGGATAGGATACCATCCATTTGTGCATAAATGCTTACTCTTTGATTACACAATTGTCTCCACGAATCTGCAGCTTCCCTATTTCTTGTAATTTGGTTAAATACAAGAAACTGTCTCCTCTTCAGTTTCATCAGGCGTGAAATTGTAGCTTGGTTAAGGGAAAATCCTGTATTTGGGAGATCGTCACCCAATTTTTCTGCCCATAAATTTTGGTGCAAGAATGTTGAAAAGGCCATTTGTGCCTAGCTCTACTAGAGTCATCTGGGATTAACTTTAATGTAAAAGTGAAGTGATTAACTAATGTAAGAGCTTTCAAGATTAGGTTAGGCCAAAAAGAAAATCATTGATCTCATTTTTCACATTCCAGTCTTGCTCTTGCTTATGGATATTTAATATTGAACAACAGTAAATGATGGAATTTGCAAAGCACAGGGGGAACCAAAAAGTTCAAAGCAGCTCCCAAAAGTTATGATTGTTTTATTTCCTTAACATGAAATAATCCATTAAAAAAACCTAATAATATAATCCTGGACTGAAGCTAAATCAATAACAAAGTAATATTTCAATTCTGTCAGCCCACATTATGCAAGGAGAAAAAAAAATCCAGCATGTACAGTACCTTGTGATTTTAATATATCACAGTACAAAATTGAGATATATCAAAGCAGGTTATGTAGCGTTATAAATATTATTGTTTTGTATCACTTCCATCATTGGGATAGCAAAATATTTATAGGTAATCTCAGGCACAATTATTCCTTTTGAATTTTTTTCTCACCTTTATTATGTTATGAGAGTATTTGCTGAGTTGGAGAAATTACTTTATATATAAAACAAAGTCCGGGTTCTGAGACCTGTTATTCATCATAAATACATAATATATGCACATATGCATGTAATAACAGTGGTAGCCACAAACAGTGAGTAGTACAGGTCCATGGTAGGCAAAAAGGCTAAAAGAAAGTGAAAGTAATGCCTAAATAATTTTTTTAAACATATTGGCCCTTAAACAGAACAATACTTGAGTTTCAGGGAGCTGGAACCAACTGGAGTCCATTCTCTGATACAATTCATCATTTCTGAGTCTGGATGCAACCATTTGGGTGAAAAGATGTCAAGTAGTTGAATCAGTTGAATCAAATGTTTCAATTTGCTTAGTTCTAACTTGGGGAGCCAATTTGGTATAGTGGCATCAAGCTAGAAACCAGGAGCTCATGAGTTCTAGTCCTGCCTTGGACATAAAGCCACTGTGTTATGTATTGTATATAGTTGTCAGTTGAAGTTCTCAGTCTGGTCCTCTGTTGGAGCAAGAAAATACTCTCTCCTGATTGGTCGTGGGCTGATCACCTTCCCTATAAAAGGAGCTGTGTCAGCCAGGGAGCAACAGTTGCCTCACAGGCACAGAACATAACACTCTGTCTTCTGGGTACTGGCTTTTTTCTGATCTAAAACAGAGACTAGGTCTTCTTCAAACTGGAGTCACCTCTTGTGTGGGGATAATTCCCAGAATTCCCAAACAATCAGAAAGAAAAGCCTGGAGTAAAGAAAAATATTGTTATCACTATGGAGAAAGAATTGTTCTTACCATATTAGAAACCAAAAGAGGTTTGCTCATTTTCTGACTTGAAAGGGGAAAACATATTAGGTAGAAAGTGGGAACACAGATATAGTATATATATGTCAGTCATATAACCAAGCTAAATATGTGGCACGCCTATAAATAGGGGGAAGTGTGTGGTATCACACACAAAAATTATTATACAATAAGGCAACTTGCAGCCTTTCTAATGGAGGGTATCAGATAGAATTCAGTCCTCAAGCACTTTACTACTCAATAATCATAGCGTTACTTTTCATCAGTAAACTCATCAGCCTTACAACACGGCTCCCACAAGCAAAATTATTTTTCCAGTGCACTGGTCACTTGTTAAGGCCACAACAGCCATTATACTTTGTCATTTGAATGTGTTTATTTTACAATCTAATCATACTTAATCCATAGTCTGTAACGTCTCCTTCTGAGTCATTAACAGACATCCACTGTGAATGCTTAATACTTATTTTGAATGCACTGATGCAACTTTCTGCTTGATATCCTACTCCTAACTATTTTAAAGTTGGAGCTTTAGGAAAAAGCCAAAAACAGGTTGTAAAAACTTAGATTTGTAGCATGCAATATGCCCAAAGCCCTACTATGTTTTTGAAACTCCTCATTATCAGATACTGAATTTGAGCCAATGTCTCAAAGCTTGAAATGTATTCTGCAGAATATACAAAGCTATTTGAAATAATTTTGAAAACTAAATCTTGCTTTCTATTCTTTTCTTATCTTTAGTATTCTCCTTTTATTGTACAAATTATATCGTTCTTTTAAAATATTAGGCTTTATTGTAATGCTAATTCATAGTAATTTTAAAAAATAGATTAATTTTTTAAAATAGAGAGATGAAACTCTTAAAATGATTATTGCAAGAACCATGGATACTACTGTATTGGTGGCATGCCATAATCTCTACAGCAGGGATGTCAAACTCAATTTCATTGAGGGCTGCATCGGCGTTGTGTTGGACCTCGGGGGGGGGATAGATATGGCCAAGGTGGGTGTGGCCAGCATGATATCACTCATGTCAGGGGGGCGCCTGTGGTGACCCAAGCGCTCTGCCAGCAAAAATGGGCTCCTGAGTTGCATTTTCAGCTATGATGGCCTCTTGCAGCCCTCTGCCAGCAAAAATGGAGCTTGGTGGGGGGGCATGTGCGGCCCTTGCAAGATCCATTTTTGATTGGGATGACCTCTGCAACTCTCTGCCAGAGAAAACAGGCCCTTGGGAGGGCCGCGAATGCGCTCCATTTTCGCTAGCAGAGGCATGGTGGACCGGTCCTTTGCTGTTTCCAAGGTGGCCCTATGGGCCAGATCCGGCCACTGGACCTTGAGTTTGACACTCTGCTCTGCAGGATTTCAAGGAGTAGAGAAACCAATAACTCTCAGAACAATAAACAAGCTAAACTAAATTTCTCATCTGGTTGAGATTCAGCAAGGCTATCATTAGAGTGCAAGAGAAAACAAAAATCAAAAACAAAAGCCAGTGTTGATGTTGATATAGTATGTTAAATTATATATCATGTTCTTACCAATTTTGTCAGTGTGGTTGAGATAATCTTGGCTGAAAAGGGCATCCTGGTAAAATCTTAATTTCAGGTGGCTGAAGTCAGGATCATGGCACTGTAACAGCTGAGGAATGAAGACTGCACTAACAATCACTGCATTCTAATGTAGTATATTTTCTTTTATTTTCTTTTACCGAGAGCATATGCACCAAGACAAATTCCTTGTGTATCTAATCACACTTGGCCAATAAATAATGTTATGCTACGCTACGCTACTCTACTCTACTCTACTCTACTCTACTCTACTCTACTCTACTCTACTCTACTCTACTCTACTCTATTCTATTCTATTCTATTCTATTCTATTCTAGTATGTGGCATTTCTTCATCATCCTAGTCTAGTACTGGTCCTAGATTAGAGAAATCATCATAGACGAGAGAGGACAGACATAGGATGGATCGTTGGCTATTTTACTTTATTTATTATTTTATTTTAATGGATTTAACCAAAATCTGGACAACTTGCAAAAACTAATATAAAACAGAATGAAACAATTAAATTAAGGGCCTTTCTATCCAAGCATGGATAGACCAACTTTTTATGTGATGAAGAATTTTTTTTTCATAAATTTATTTCTTCATTATGCCTAAACATGAAGCTAAACAAAATCATCATGAACATCATCCTTAGATTGTGTTATGAAGTTGAGATGCAGAGACAAGCAGGCCTGTTGCTGGCACATTGATTGGTAACCGCCTGACAGTAACCTTTCATAAGCTGCTAAACATCTCAAGACTGCAGTGAATCTTCAAGATTGGCGATTTTATATAACTTCAGACTCCATGCCTTGGAAAAGCAATGTAAATTAGCTCACAAGTTCATTCCTGCAGGGCAACCATGGTTTTGTCACAATAATTAGTGATCTCAACCTGCATTGACTGTCACATACTTGAACTTGTTTTTGCTTTGGAGACATAAATGTAGACTACATTGACATTTATTCTTTGCCAGATCATTTTCTGGTCAAATGGTGTATTGTTGCTACCAATTTCTATGAAGATTCTCAGTATCTGGGTCATGGTTGCCCCAAAGGTGCTTTTTCAAGAGGCAACTGGACTTCCTTTATTTTTCATTGAAGAGGTTTCACTTCTCATCCAAGAAACTTCTTCAGTTCTGATGCTATCAACGGGCTTTTGGATCCTAGAAAGATTAGGGGTAAATATCATTATTTCCTATGATGTGTTGATTGAGTAGTGTAGAGTTTTAAATAGTTGAGATGTTTTGTATTTTTGTTCCCTTGTACATTGTACACAGAGCTGGTCAGATTAAGACAGGTCACAAATGCTGCCAGTACAAAAAAAAAATCCCGCAGTTTGCAGTGGCAATAGCATCCAGAGACAGAAAGACATATGTCTTTCCCACCCCACACTTCTTAGTATCCCATGTTGAGATTCATGATATGGCCTTTTGATATTGTCACGCCTGGGAAGAATGCAGAAATCCAAAGTTTTCCTTTGTGTTGATGAGTTCCACACAACCCAGATACTGTTGAAGTATACTAGTTTTGTTTCAAACTAATTTTTCATTTACCGTGAGTTACAGGTTTAATAAACCGGTAGAGAGTGAAATCTCATTTAGTGCCAGACTGAGAACAAATCATCCTGGAGAAGATCTATTTGGGTGATCGCTAAAAGTCAACAGTGACTCTTTACACATACCTCAATTTCTTTGTTTAGAAACAAATGGGCCACCTTCATAATGGTGAGCACTGTTTCATCCCTGGTTCTACTGGTTCTAACTCTTTAGAATTTGAGAAGCCAATTCTAGGCAGGGAAGAGGGTGCAGAAGACAAATGAAATATGCAGTAGACTACTGAATAAACTATGCCACCGTTTCTTAACTTGGTATATTGAGAAGTTTTAAAAAAAACTAAAGAGAGAGGGAGGGCAGTTTTTAGGATGAAGAGATTTAAGAGTCTCACAATTTCTGTGATTTTGACAACACCCATCATGTTTCAAAAGCAGTGGGGGCAGGGAAACTCTTATCGAAATTTGTGTTAACTTTTTCTTATCACCATTTGCAAATGTTAGTTGGCTGTTGTTGTTTGGGGGACTGAAAGCTTATTGTCTCTACTTGTTTGTGGACATATTCATAACAGAATATCAGAGTTGGAATGGACCGTTTAGTTCAATCCCCTGCTCAGGCAGACAACCCTATACCATTTCAGACAAATGGTTGCCCAATCTCTTCTTTAAAACTTCCAGTGTTGGAGCATTCACAACTTCTGGAGGCAATCATTCCGCTGATTTATTGTTTTAACTGTCTTCCACCACAACATTCAGGAGTATTATCAAGAAGGAATTGACCAATTGTAACAACCATCTAGACATTGCCAAATCTGGAAAATGGACAACAATTAAGGCAGCAATTTTTAAAATCAACTTTGTTTCCAACAGAATGAGAGATAAACAGTTTTAAAATGTCACATAGAAGAGCCCATATTAAGCATGTTTCATTTAGAAACCTAAGATTTTGTTTCGATCAACCAGGACTATAAGGCAGTGACAGTTGACATCCTGCAATCCAGTGGTGGGATTCAAATTTTTTTACTACTGGTTCTATGGCTTGGTGGGCGTGGCATGGCTTGGTGGGCATGGCAGGGGAAGAATACTGTAAAATCTCCATTCCCACCCCACTCCAGGGGAAGGTTACTGCAAAATCCCCATTTCCTCCTGATCAGCTGGGACTCGGGAGGCAGAGAATAGATGGGAGCGGGGCCAATCAGAGGTGGTATTTACCGGTTCTCCGAACTACTCAAAATTTCTGCTACTGGTTCTCCAGAACTGGTCGGAACCTGCTGAATACCACCTCTGCTTCAATCATATCTTCAGTAATAGAAAATTAAGTGTCACCAGGATTCTCAACCTGAAGAGATTACCATAACTGGCCAGTAAAATTCAGACAACCACTATATGGTAGCAAAGAACAAAGAAAACTCTCTTTGCTGATATCTTGCAACCTGCAATAGTACAGGAAGTCAAAATGAGGCCCCAGTTCCCTTTTTTCCCTGAAGCCTATATAGGAAGCAATGGACTTGATTCTATATGCAACACTCTTTTAAAAAGAACACCTGTGTTAGCATCAATGATTCATGCACAAATGTTTTCTGCATGTTATTCGTGCATCCTCAGGAAAAGCTATTGTTGCGAAGTTCTCCACAAAAGGCAGAAAATCCATAAACGTTTATATTAAAGAACTAAAGTAAAATACTGACTCATAGGAAATTCAGTGGGGAAAAAATTACATCACATCAAATATTAACTGCATTTAGTTTAAGTATATACAGCTGACTTACAGCAAAAAAAGTAATTTGGCTCTTGAATTCATTTTTTTAAAAGCAGTGGAAAAATATGTTAGTCACCCAAAACTGCGCATCTTCGAATGAGGCAGGAAGAAATTGAAGGACTATGGTATCTTGGCAGAAAATTCTTAATATATCTATTTAAAAAGTTGAAAAAAATAGTGTTCATTTTTCTTTGAACACAGAATATTAGTATCTCCAAACATTCTACCAACACATGGAATGCGTAGACTTTTGGGAAATTCAAACCATGTGTATGTAACTTGATTTTTAACTTGATTTTTACTTTTACTTGAAGTTTTAACCTGTTTTCTGTTTTGCATCTATGACTATATTCATGTATTTATAAGCTTTTATTATGATCTTGTAAACCACCCAGAATCACATAGGTGAGGTGGATGGCGTAGAAATTTAATACATAAATAATAAATAAATGTATTTAGAAGATGCATCCAGATGCACTTTCTCACCTGATACTCAACGCTATTCACGTTAGGATCAGAATCAAGAAAACAGCAATTATTTCTCCAGATTACAATATTCCACAGTTTCCACATTGCCATCTGCATACCACCATACATCTGAAAAATATGTTTCCATATGCTGTATTATATATGACTCTGAATTGAGATCATATTTCTTAAATACCCAGTACCAGTGTTTAAGTCTGAGAGATGAAACTTTTCAATTGATGCTACGTAAGTATGCCATCCCCACAAAAAAACCAAAACTTTCAATAAATCATAATCAGCATATGCAATAATTTGTCACACGGAAATGTGTGGTTCTTTTAATTAACATAGTTCTCCAAGGAGAAAAAGTATTTATCTGTTTAAGCTGATAAACCATGCTGAGGCAGTATCTCTCATTAGCACATGCTGCATACACTAAGGTTTAACACTTACCATATTTATATATTTATTTATTTGTTTATTTAACTTATCAAGCACTAGTTCTCTACTACGTCACTAAATGTGGTAAATTTGGACCTACTTTTTCAATTTCAGACTAAGGGGTCTGGTTGCAACCAATATACACAGTGACAACATCCCTGGCACCAACTCATTTAAAAAAGATAACTTGTAAAAATTAAATGGAAAATTGGCAAACAGCAGAACAAGCATGGGAAGCTTCACATTTCTTTCTACGAACATCTGAGACCTCCATAAGTCTCACAGCCATTCTTAGAAACTAAAAATGGTAGTTGAGCTTTGTAGACCGTATACCCATTTTCCCAGAAAAATCAAACAACTATGGTATACAAGGGTAAGAGAAAGTAACTTCAATTTTTTGCCATCTGGTAAACAGGCATTTTTGTGAATCATACCCTTCGGGGAAGTCATTTTTTGAGAAGTTCCATGAAATGTTCTGAAAATGCCAATTGTATGGTCCGGCAAGGATGAGAACCACTGTTCTAATCAACCTGCATTTTACACTGATATGGTTTCTTTGTTTTCTTTTTACTGTTTTACCGACCTCGGAGGGATGAAAAGCTGAGTCAACCTTGAGCCTGGTGAGATTCGAACTGTAGTAGTAATTACTTGTAGTAATTGCAGACAGCTGGTGCTACTTAACAGCACTTTAGTCTGCTGCACCACCAAGGCTCTTATTGCCATTCATTTGGGTGTTTTAAAGACATTGAACAGATTTACTTTGTGCTATTTACAAATTTTGCTTTTGTTTGTCAGCATAGTGCTAATTTTAAATAAGTAAATACATTTGAAATTCAAATATTATCAGACCAGTTAAGGGACCAAATTCTATACATGTGTTGTGGTCTGGCAGCAGCCTGTGGACCTGGCAATGGAGTCAGACAGTGAGATGGCTGGGGAGGACAATGGGTCAGTCCTGGAGTCAGGGGAAGGCCTGGATGAGGGCTTTGCATCAGAGGCAGAGATGGGGCCAGGTCCATCTGGGAGCGATGCACAGACTCCGGAGCCTCCAGAGGCAGACAGCAGAGAGGCAGAGGAACAGGAGGAGCCTGTTCCTAGTGCACACATGCGAAGAGCTGCCAGAAGGCAAGAGCAGCTGAAGCAAAAAGGACGACCTGGGAGTAAGGCCAGAAGATGATTGGCCACTCCCATAAGGCTTAAAAGAGCAGCAACGAGCCGTTGGGTTCTTTGTAGAAAAGCAATGTTGATTCCAGTGCTTCTTGTCAGCGTCCCTTGAACTTTGTGGGGGTTTTGCCAAGAAAAGCCTTTGGCAGATTGCCAAAGACATCAAAGGTTGGTGATAAGGCCATAGGACTGGTTATGAAGAATTTGTTTTGGACTAAGCTGAGAATGAATTAATTCTCAGCTGTTTTAATAAAATAAGTTTGTTCAGGACTGAATTGTGTTTGCTAATCACTACTTGGGCCTCGGTCACAACAATATGAACAAAAAGGATTTCAGATTAACAGAGTTGGAAGGGACCTTGTAGGTCATCTAGTCCAACCCCCCATCCAAGCAGGAAACCCTACCTCCATTTCTGACAAATGGCAGTCCAGTCTGTTTGTGAAAGCTTCCAGTGATGAAGCTCCCACAATTTCTTTCCATTAAGTAGGCCCAAATTACTGGAATCTCTAATTAAAAGAGATCAGCATGATGGTTCACCAGTTAAAACACTGGGCTGGTCAGCTGGAAAGCTGACAGCCCAGATTCAAGACCTGAGTGCTACCCGACGGGATAAGTTCCCATCCTCACCCTAGCTCCTGTCAACCTAGCAATTCAAAAGCATGCAAATGTGAGTAGGTGAGTAGGTACTGCTTCAGTGGGAAAGGTTACTGTGTTCCATATGTTCATGCTAGCCAGCGGTGGGTTTCACATTTTGTTACCACCAGTTCGCCCCGCGCACACCTTCTGTGCAGGCACCCAGCCTTCTGCACATGCACTTTGCTCACATGCGCACCTTCCACGCATGCACTCGGCCTCAAAAACGTGCCTAAATAGGATGGCATAGAGCGGGGGCGGGGGTGGGCCCACTCGTGATTTCTGCTACCGGTTCGGGCCTGAACCAGCTGAATAGTACCTCTGACGCTAGCCGCCTGATGATGGAAGCATCTCTCAGGCGACCCAGGCTCCCTCCGCTGAGATGAGCATTGCCCTCTTGAGTCGGTCATGACTGGACAGGGGAAACCTTTAAACCTTTTAAACCTAATTAAAAGAATCAGATTATAGAGAAAGGTGGAACACTGAAAGATCAGTGAAAAGTGTAACAGAGACCCCATACATTCTGTCACTACTCTTTCTCAAAATTGCTTCACTGTACGACACATATCATTTTTTTACAGTGGAAGGTATCACAAGGGCAGTCGATACAGGATTGATTCAGGGTGCCCTTGTTGTTTAAAAATTAGAGGCAAACGTATCAGTTCCTGAGGACAGAAATGCCTATTTTATACATCCTTTCAGTGCTTCTTCGTAGATGGAATATATGAGTTCAAATCCACCAAAGGCTATGGGTTGTCTCCTGCCAGATTAATCTCTCTCAACCTCATCTATTTCACATTTTGTACCATAGAAAGGGAATGAAAGGGGGGGAAAAAAACCCTCTCCATGTCTGTCACTATAAGGTCTTAGAGGATATACGGAGTATAACTATTCTAAATAAATACAGTTACTTTCAAACAACAGTGGTCCCTTGATGCAAAAGAGGCAAGCAGGAGCTAGGAAATAAAGCAGGTATGTGGTATAAGCATAGAAAAGATTTCTTTTCTTTTCAACAAGACTATTCCAATGTAGCATATACATCATCCTACTGCCATCCAGTGGTAGGCAAGGAGCACAAATTAAATAATTGGGGGGGGGGGGAAAGAAGCAAGCTAGCTTTCCCCAAAGGCTACCTAAAGACACCCGAGTGTGCCTATGGTTTATAAACTCAAGCTGAGAGATTGACTTATGATAAGGTTATGGATGAGTATGGAAGTGAATTTTGTAGGAATGTGCCAAATAAAATAGTCTAATGAAGGTCTATTGTACACTCTTCTGCCTTGTTTTGTTTTTTGTTTTCCTTTTAATTTATGTATTTATTATTTTACTTATTATTTTTATTTTATTTTTTGTCGGATGATGGACATGTGTTTATCCCAAGCCTGTTTAAACTCAGTTATTGATGACTAATCCACTTGGTTCCAAACTTCCGCTACATTTTGGTGACATTTGATCTATAGAAATGATTACAATTCAAGAATAGTTTTCATTTGGGAGGAATTAATAGCTACAGCAGAACGCAGCTGCTTACTCCTATGATATTCAAGATAAATATAATGCTACATTAGAACCAATAGAAAAAGTTTGATCCAAAATGGAATTTGGGGAAAAAAAAGTTTTCCTGATTTACTGCTGTGGCAAACTTGATTCAAAGTGCTGACCTACACAATTATGTAAGACTCATCCAGAAGCTTTGCTTCCACTAATTTTTCTTTCATTTAGGATTCTTAGAGGAACAGCACAAAAAATAAGATCAGCATCAGAGGTGGGTTTCAGCAGGTTCTGACCAGTTCTGGAGAACTGGTAGTGGAAATTTTGAGTAGCTTAGAGAACCGGTAGTAAAAATTCTGACTGGCCCCGCCCCCATCTATTCTCTGCCTCCCGAGTCCCAGCTGATCGGGAGGAAATGGGGATTTTGCAGTAACCTTCCCCTGGAGTGGGGTGGGAATGGAGATTTTACAGTTTTCTTCCCCTGCCACGCCCACCAAGCCACATCCACAGAACCGGTAGTAAAAAATTTTGAAACCTACCACTGATCAGCATATAAAGGAAACAAGCGCAAGAATTTTTAGATGTTTTTGGAGTATAATGTTCTGAGGTCCTGGATTTGTCAAGTAAAATGTTACTCTCAACACCTGCAAAGATTTTAAAATCAATACCAAGCAAAATGACTCATTACCTGCTGGGCTTCCTTTTGAATCATGCCATCCTGAGGATTTTTTTTTAAAATTTCAGCTATTTATGCTTTATTGAACCAACTTACATACATCCAAGAAGTGTAGTTGGAAACCTGACCATCATACTTTGTTTCATATCAGTTTCACATTTATTTATATTGTTGAACCTTCAGTCATTTAGGACATTTATCACTTGCCTTGATGAAACTGAATTGTTACAACTGGTTTTGTCCCAACACATTTTTTTTTATTTTTATTTTTTTGAAAGGGGTTGCAATAATTTCAGGTGCAAGGAACGGATCTCCAAATAATTCTTGAAACAGTTAGGAGTCTTTCAGGAATGAAAAGCAATGATAATTTAATTTTTAAAACTTAATCATGCTAATTAGGTGTAAGGGCTTTTTACCAGGAAAAAAAAGTATTTCTAAAAATAATTTTTATATCATGAAGTCAGGCAGAAACAGAAAAAACAAGATGGAATTTACAGAGAAAAGTATAAACTTTGTAGAAAGTTTCTGACTCTGCTCATTCTTTTTAAATTGTAGCTTGTTCTGACCCCTAATTTGTTAGGATATGGAAAGAAACATAGGTAATAACAAAAATAACAAAAAAAGCTTCTTCCAACATATTAAAAACAAGAAAAAAGTCAAGGAAACAATTGGCCCATTGCTGGGAGAAATTGGCAAGAAGGTGACAAACAACAGGGAGAAAGCAGAACTACTTAACTCATTTTTTGCATCTGTCTTTACACAAAAGGAAAAAAAACAGTCCAACCTATCAAAAACAGCACCACAAAAAACAGATTAGGAACACAAGTTAAAATAGGGAAGAAAATGGTAAGTGAAACCTGCCTACCCTAGATGAGTTCAAATCACCAGGACCAAATGGATTACACCCCAAGGTTCTGAAGGAACTGGGAGACGAGATCTCAGAACCACTGAACTATATCTTTCAAAGCTCCTGGATCACAGGGGAACTGCCAGAGGATTGGAAAAGAGCTGATGTAGTTCCCATCTTCAAAAAAGGAAAAAAAATAGATCCAGGAAACTACAGACCTATCAGCCTGACCTCAATACTAGGGAAGATTCTGGAAAAGATAATCAAACAACAAATCACCGAATACCTAGAAGCAAACCAAGTCATAACCAAAAGCCAACATGGGTTTGTCAAAAACAGATCATGCCAGACTAATCTTATTGCATTCTTTGACAAAGTGACAAAATTAATGGACCTGAGGAATGCTGTCAATATAATTTACTTGGACTTTAGTAAAGCATTTGATAAAGTAGACCATAACCACTACTGCAATGCTCTCTACATGGGGCTCCCCTTGAGGAGCACTCGAAAGCTCCAGCTGGTCCAGAATGCGGCCGCGCGGGTAATTATGGGAGCGACTTGGCGCTCCCATGTGACACCTTGCCTGTGCGAGCTGCACTGGCTCCCGGTGGTCTTCCGGGTGCGCTTCAAGGTATTGGTTCCCACCTTTAAAGCGCTCCATGGCTTAGGGCCCGGCTATTTGCGAGACCACCTTCTGCCACCGATAACCTCCCACCGGCCAATTCGGTCCCACAGAGAGGGCCTCCTTAGGGTGCTGTCGGTCAAGCAATGCCGACTGACGACCCTCGGGGGGAGAGCCTTCTCTGTGGGGGCACCCACCTTCTGGAACGAGCTACCCCCAGGAATACGACTAATCCCGGACCTCTGTACCTTCCGTCGAGCTTTGAAGACCTTCCTATTCCAGCAAACTGGGCTGGCTTAAAATTTTAAAAGGGTTATTTTAAGGGTAATGGGTTTTAAATATTTCGGGAAGCCAGTTGGATTTAATTCTGTTTTAAATTATTTTAAATTTTGTATTGTATGTATTTTAATTTGGCTGTGCACCGCCCTGAGTCCTTCGGGAGAAGGGCGGTATACAAATTTAAATAATAAAATAAATAAATAAATAAATAAATAAATAACCTACTACTAGATAAAGTAGAAAAATGTGGGTTAGACAGCATCACCACCAGATGGATTCATAACTGGCTGACCAATCGCACTCAACGTGTAGTCCTCAATGGAACTGCATCTACATGGAGGGAAGTATGCAGTGGAGTACCCCAGGGCTTTGTTTTAGGCCCAGTGCTCTTCAACATCTTCATCAATGACTTGGACGAGAGGATAGATGGGGAAATCATCAAATTTGCAGATGACACCAAGCTGGCAGGAATAGCCAACACTCCAGAAGATAGACTCAAGATACAGAAGGATCTTGACAGATTTGAACATTGGGCGCTTTCTAACAAAATGAAATTCAACAGTGAAAAAAGCAAGGTTCTACATTTAGGGAAGAAAAACAAATGCACAGGTACAGTATATGTGGTATCTTGCTCAATAGTAGTAACTGTGAGAGGGATCGTGGAGTCCTAGTGGACAACCATTTAGATATGAACCAGCAGTGTGCAGCAGCTGCCAGAAAAGCCAACACAGTTCTGAGCTGCATAAACAGAGGAATAGAATCAAGATCACATGAAGTGTTAATACCACTTTATAATGCCTTGGTAAGGCCACACTTGGAATATTGCATTCAGTTTTGGTCGCCACGATGTAAAAAAGATGTTGAGACTCTAGGAATTGTGCAGAGAAGAGCAACAAAGATGATTAGGGGACTGGAGGCTAAAACCAGTGGTGGGATTCAGCCAGTTCGCACCACTTCAGGAGAACCGGTTGTTAACTTTCTGAGCAGTTTGGAAATCTGGTTGTTGGAAGAAATCATTAGGGCAGAGAACCAGTTGTTAAATTATTTGAATCCCACCAATGGCTAAAACATATGAAAAACGGTTGCAAGAACTGGGTATCTCTAGTTTGATGAAGAGAAGGACTAGGGGAGACATGATAGCAGTGTTCCAGTATCTCAGGGTTGCCACAAAGAAGAAGGAGTCAAACTATTCTTCAAAGCACCTGAGGGTAGAACAAGAAGCAATGGGTGGAAACTGATCAAGGAGAGAAGCAATTTAGAACTAAGAAGAAATTTCCTGACAGTTAGAACAATTAATAAGTGGAACAACTTGCCTGCAGAAGTTGTGAATGCCCCAACACTGGAAATTTTTAAGATGATGTTGGAAACAGGTATCTAAATGTGTGGCTATTTCTCCTATACATTTTAGGATAGTGACTTTGGCACTGACACTGATTTTTATCAACTTCCTCCCACTCATCTCTATTCGCTCTCCTGAATAGGCTCATTCCAGTATATACACTGTATTTCAAACTATTTTTACTTTGGATTTATTTCCACCACTGTTGGTATTTCAAGATTAGTTTCACCTCCAGCCTTTACACCTTTAATCCTTTTGCTTTCAGAGTGAAAGGAACATTTTCCAGTCCAATATATTCATGAGCTCTCAGAAATGCCATTTTTTTTCACTACTGCTTAGAATGAAGAGAGCACTCACCCACAACACCTGACAAGCCTTTCCCAGGAATCCCTGCAAAATATGCAGACACCTTGAGGAGTTGTAAATGGAGAGGCGTTACATTCAGGCTGCTCCACCCTCTGCAGTGCTGCTCTGGAGACTGAATGCAAAACTCAGCCCGCCCTACTAACAACTTGATAAAACAACTTTTAGTATCAATATTTATAACTCAACAAAAATGGCTGAACTACATGCTAATGATCATAGGTCCCTCTGTGAGGAAGATAAGTGGTTTCAAAATTTGATAAACAAATAAGTAAAGCACAAGCACCTGTACACATATACAAATTCCCTAATTATGACCCTGTAATCCCTTAATTCATGTTTTTGTGTGGGTGTGTGGCACTGGTGGGATTCAATTTTTTTTATTAAAGATAATAAATAACTACCTGAATATGTATGACTACACACCTGTATGAATACACACACCTACATACATACATATATGTGTGTGTGTGTGTGTTTGTGTATATACACATATATATACACATACACAGAGAGAGAGAGAGAAAAGTTGCTATATCTCTTTTCCTGGATCCTGCTTTTAAAACATTGCTAAATTATATGATTCTACATTTGTAATATGATATTAGTTTATTCCGGTCCCCAGGGTTTCCTTCTCCCCATTTTTTAAATTATTTTTGTTATAAAGAAAAGAATGAGACATTCTTTTCTTTACAGCCATCAGGGGATATCACCATTATATTTCTTTCCACAGCTGCAGATAGTATGTAGTAAATAATTTGCAGTAAAACACATTTCCATGATGATATTTAAACTCTACTATCTACAGATATTGTTTTGTAAACAGTATATTTTATATATCATATGAAAAATCCCTAGATGTGGCCTACGTTAATTATACCTTAGTTATGTTTATTCCCTCTTTTCCCCCCTCAATATATTCCCATCATCTCAATATTTCTGCCAAATGAAGATTTAAAAACTAAGATTTGAAGTTAGTATTAAAAAATGGTATTAGCAGCATAGGCCATGTTTTTAAAAACCAACTTCAAATCTTACTTTTTAAATCTTCATTTGACGGTCCCTTCAAAGTTATGCTTGTAAGGTTTGGTAATTGCAGAAAGGGGGCAGGGAGTAAATCAGGGGTCAGGAGTTATAGCCCTTTTATGATTTGTGGACTTCAACTCCCAGAATTCCTGAGACAGCCATTCTGGGAGTTGAAGTCCACAAATCATAAAAGGGCCATAGTTCCCACCTCTGGAGTTAATGATGCAATGTGCATGATGGTATTGAAAGGCAAACTCTACTCCTTAGATCATGGGTGTCAAACTTGATCATGTCACATGACATCATGTGATGTATTGTGTCATTTTTTGCCTTTGCGGAGCTGGAGTGGGCGTGGCCTGTGCATGATGCATCCGACCCGCCGGTCACCAGTTTGACACCCCTGCTTAGATTGTGTGTATTTTCTTCATCACATCATAACACACTTTTCTTCATTTGGCATGATGATGCCTATTTTGTTAGCTGATGTAGGTTCAAAGGTAGTATCAGGCCATGGTGTAGGTCTATCTCCCAAAGCTATCCAATCGTTTATGAAAAATTGCATCGTATACTTTGAAGCAAGAATTCTCAACAATCTAGTTAATGTATTATTCCTTGATGTGTCATGTGTCACATCTAATCATGTTTTATCTTTGTTACTAAGATGATAAAGAAATTATTAAAAATACTCCCACCAGCTACAATTCATCTTAGACATAACAATCCATATTTACCAATAAATAATTGTATTCAGATGCTTGTAAAAATATTGATTTCTGAATAGCTGCCTCTTTAAAAGTCTCTTGAGATGTTCTGTAGTGGCTATACTTTTGAAATATATTAAGAATATATATTAATATATTAACTGTCTCTTGCCATGTGTGTGAAAAAGAAAAACTACCAGATTGATGAAATCTCCATTATGTGAAATGATTGTGTAAATAAACGTCTACCCTTAAGACATTTAATTACTGCAAAGTTTATGAGAAAAAATTTATGGAAGAAGAGAATGCAAAGATCTGTAAAACTTGCTGCAATTACACTGTAGATACCAAGGTAGAACCAAAATTATTGTCAAGTGATACTAAATTTGTGGCATGAGAATGCAAATAAACCATTTCCTTAATTCAGTTTAGCAAAGCAATTATTCAGTCTCTCATGAATCTCTCATGGTTTGGTTGCAGATTCATAAGTACAATGATCTCTGTAGTTATACATAGAAAGCAAATGTATAGAAGCCTAATTGTTTGCAACTGTAACTAAAAGGAACCAGTCATTAGTGTTAATACCACTTTATAATGCCTTGGTAAGGCCACACTTGGAATACAGCATCCAGTTTTGGTTCCCATGATGTAAAAAAGATGTTGAGATTCTACAAAGAGCACAGAGAAGAACAAAAAAGATAAATGGAGGCTAAAACATATAAAGAATGGTTGCTGGAACTAGGTATGTCTAGTTTAATGAAAAGAAGGACTAGAACAAGAAAGTGACATGTTAGCTAGATATTTCAAGGGTTGCCACAAACGAGAGAGTCAAGGTATTCTCCAAAGCACCTAAGGGCAGGATAAGAAGCAATGGATAGAATAGAATAGAATAGAATTTTTGATTGGCCAAGTGTGATTGGACATACAATCACAGAATCAAGCATATGTCTTGGTGCATATGTTCTCAGTGTACATAAAAGAAAAGATACGTTCATCAAGAATCATAAGGCACAACACTTAATGATAGTCATAGGGTACAAATAAGCAATCAGGAGCAATATCAATATAAATTGTAAGGATACAAGCAACAAGGTTACAGTCATACAGTCATAAGTGGAAGGAGATGGGTGGTGGGAACGATGAGAAGATTAATAGTACTGCAGACTTTAACAGTGTTGAGGGAATTATTTGTTTAGCAGAGTGATGGCGTTCGGGAAAAAACTGTATTTGTGTCTAGTTGTTCTGGTGTGCAGTGCTCTATAGTGTCATTTTGAGGGTAGGAGTTGAAACAGTTTATGTCCAGGATGCGATGGAAATTAATCAAGGAGAAGCAACCTAGAACTAAGGAGAAATTTCTTGACAGTTAGAACAATTAATCAGTGGAACAACTTGCCTCTAGAAGTTGTAAGTGGTCCAACACTGGAAGTTTTTAAGAAGAGATTGGGCAACCAGTATAGGATTTCTGCCTAAGCAGAGAGTTGGACTAGAACAGGAGTCTCCAACCTTGGCAACTTTAAGACTTGTGGACTTCAACTCCCAGAACTCTGGGAGTTGAAGTCCACAAGTCTTAAAGTTGCCAAGGTTAGAGACCCCTGAACTAGAAGACCTCCAAGATCCCTTCCAACTCTGTTATTCTAAATTATTCTAAATTAGGTATTATACTGCTGATAAACTGGCATATTCACATAAAGCACAGATGATAAATGATTACATTCTGAAATTTCTTGTGACTTTTTTTTGCATATTACCACTTTAGGAAACTAGAGTTAAGCTCCCACATCCTATCTACTCTTCTCACATTCCTTTTTTTTTTTTTTTTGCATACATTAATGATCTCATAAAATGAGAGTTTCTCGTTGTAGTTTAGTCATGTTAACCCAGAATCAAGCCATCATTTATGATTCTGAAAGGAATATAATACTGAATGTCAATTTTCTGATTCAGTTGCTGGGTTTGTAGTTTGGCATTTAATTTCATATGATTAATTATCACAAGTTCCATTTACCATTACTTGTCCAACAAAACACAGGAACTATAGAAGATTTTTTTTTTTTACTGTTAATATAAGAAACAATTATTTCTTACAGAGAACCTGTTCCATCTAGTGATTAACATGCTGGACGAGAAATGAGGAGGCCATATGTTCTAATCCTTGGTTAAGCATGAAAGTCAGTAGAGTGATTCTGAGCCAATCTCTCTGTTTTAGCCCAGCTCATCTCACAGGATTATTATTTTGGGTGAAATAAAAGGCAGGAGCATTATGTGGCTTGAGATGTACAAATAAAAATACGCTATCAATCTAATCATCGATAAAGAAACCCAGGAAGGAAAGAAGGAAGAAATCCTTATGTACAATAAATAATGTGGAAAAGTGCCACAATAGATCCAACAACAAGAAAGTGACACCACTTTTACACCACCCCGTAGGACTTCAAACTTGGCAACTTTAAGACCTGTGGACTTCAACTCCCTGAATTTCTCAGAGAGGATAGATGGCTGAAAATTTCTGGGACCGGAAGTCCACAAGTCTTAAAGTTTCCACATTTGCTATCGATATGGCAATATCAATAGCATTTAGATTGTATACCGCTTATAGTGCTTTTACAGCCCTCTCTAACTGGTTTACAGAGCCAGCATATTGCCCCCAACAATCTGGGTCCTCATTTTACCTACCTCGCAAGGATAAAAGGCTGAGTCAACCTTGAGCCTGGTGCAGGGATGAAATATTACCAGTTCAGACTGGTTTGGGCAAACTGGTAGTGATGATTGGCATCGGTTCACCGAACCAGTAGCAATCATCCCTGGTGGCCCTTCCCCCAGTCGCCTGCTCAACAGGTGCGCCAGGGCCACCTTGCCTGCTACCTCTGTGCTCTGCGCTTGGAAAGGGCCCCCACCACTCTTGCCACCCTCCCTCCCCGTCTGGCTGCAGACGTCCGCCTGCCCTCCTGAAGCACTGCTGCAGCGGCGCCATTCACTTTCTTCATTCTGCCGTGAAATGAAAGTGAACGGCAGCTGTGGTGGACATATTCATTATACTTGTCAGCTGCAGAAATCCACCTGCCTTCCTGAAACACCACCACGGCAAACAAAACAACCCCATTGCGCTGGGCCTCCTCCTGCAGCCAAACGTGCCCAGCCGTGCGTGCCCTTTCCTCAAATGGGCTGTGCATGGGGCGCTTGGAGAGAGAGAGCTCAAGAGAGCTCTCCAACCTCTATTTTTGTGTGTGTGTGACAGTGAGGGAGCGATCTGAAGCTGAGGCACCCAAACTTCTGGCAGCAGTGGGGGTGGCTTCTGAGAAGCCCTGAGAAGCCCTGAGTCAGCCAGCTCCACCTGACCTACTCCCTGAGTCTTGCTGTTCTCTTCACACACACACACACCACTCAAGCAGCAGCAGGCTCTGCGGGACAACAGGGCCTCTCATTTTTCCCACAGCACAGCGTACGCTTGCTACCTCTGCTTGTCTGCTTGCAAGTGGCGATCTTCTCTGCTTCTCTCGGGATGCTGGTGCGGGCATCACTTGTCGGGGCTGAGCAGGGAAGCCGCTGTCACGCCACTCCCCCTCGCTTCCCCAAGTGCAGAGCCAAGGCCATGCACTTCCTCTCTGGGTTGGCCACTGGCAAACAGCCATGCAGCCAACAGCTGCTCAAGGCCCCGCATGCAGCATTGCCCAACCACCAGTGGGGACAGAGCAGCCAGCCCAGCTTGGGCTTGGGCTGACTGGTTGGAGCAGTGCTGCAGCCAAGGCCCCCGCACCAACATTCACCAGCGAACACAACTTTAGTTGGGCCATTCAAGCCACCACTGCAGGGCCAGCCACCTGGCGCAAAACCTCGCAGTTTTTCTCAGCTGAGGAGGAGTGGAGCTGGCTGACTCAGGGCTGCTCAGAAGCCACCCCCGCCACTTACAACCACAATAAAGCTCAAAATTTATGTTGTTAAGCGAGAGCTTTGGTAAATGAGTTTTGCCCCACTTTAGAATTTGTCTTGCCATTAGTTATTAAGTGAACCGTTGCTGTTGTTAAGTTAGTAACACGGTTGTTAAGTGAATCTGGTTTCCCCATTGACTTTGCTTGTCAGAAGGTAACAAAAGGTGATCACATGACCCCAGGACACTGCCACTGTCATAAATATGAGTCTGTTGCCAAGCATCTGAATTCTGATCACGTGACCATGAGGATGGTTGTAAGTGTGCAAAATGGTCATAAGTCATTTTTTCAGTGCTAAGTTTGAACAGTCACTAAATGAACTGTTGCAAGTCAAGGACTACCTGTAATTAACACACATATCCACCATATTTCTGCTAACAAAGATCCTGCCCTTACAGGTCTGGGAGATAACAATGAGCTAAGAATCATACCATGAGCTTCCATTCTCATTAGCCGTAGTCCATCATCTTAATTGCTATCTAATCTGGTCCTTAAATAACCTAGATTCAATTTTACATCCTGTTCATTACTTTTTGAATGCTGCTTCCAGCATATTAAGGAAAGGTCTTTCCCACTTGCCGCAAACCATAGCTTAAACATACTCCGTCAACATCTCTTTCAGCTCTACTGGAGTAAAAATAAGATTATCCCTCTTTCTTCCAACACCATGCAAGGGTAGCCTCAAGATGTATAAAATCAAGCTTTCTCATCTAGTTATTTTGGAGTAAAGTCAAGTGATTTGAACAATGGTAATAAGGGATGGCAAATGACATGCAGGTACAGTTTTCTGCTGAATTAAAGATGGATGGTGAGCAATTCAAATCAACGAAAGACTCTAAATGAGGCTTTCACCTGAAAAATAAGTTGTGTACTCATGCCATAAGCATGCAGAGTAGTTCACATACTATAGCTGATTTGCAAAATCAAGATAAACTCCTCAGAAAACAAGGCAGGAGTTGGAGCAGAACAGAATAATTGTTGTTTACAAAAAGTTTCAATGATAAATTAATTCTTATGCTCTGCCTGCAATAATAAACTTTAACTTGTGGTATTGAACAGCATTAGTCATGGTTCAACAGAT